>NW_026535284.1:10334753-10334980 GCF_026225885.1 Hylaeus anthracinus
ATGCGAGGAGGTGGCACGAGGAATTTAAGGTACGTATCAAATTCTGGCTAAATTTTACTCCTGGTATTAGAAGAACATGATGTTCGAAGAGGTGGCACGAGGACTTTATGGTACGTATTAAATTCTGGCTGGATTTTTACTCCTGGTATCAGGAGAACGTGATATGCGAGGAGGTGGCACGAGGAATTTAAGGTACGTATCAAATTCTGGCTAAATTTTACTCCTGG
>NW_026535284.1:10334990-10335697 GCF_026225885.1 Hylaeus anthracinus
GAGGAATTTAAGGTACGTATCAAATTCTGGCTAAATTTTACTCCTGGCATCAGGAGAACATGATATACGAGGAGGTGGCACGAGGAGTTTAAGGTACGTATTCTAATGCCCCTGTTCTATGACAACCTACACTAGCTTGTTTGTCGTTTCGGTTGCCATCTCGTAGGTGCATGAGTGCCCCTGTTATGCGGCAACCTAGATAGCAGTCCTGTTAATTCGGTTGCTATCTAGTAGGCGCGCAAGTGCCCCTTCATGTGGCAACCTACATTTGTCGGTTTGTCGAACCGGTTGTCTGCTCGTAGGCGCAAAACGTGCTACCTCTTCGCACATCATGTTCTCCTGATACCAGGAGTAAAAACTGGACCAGAATTTGATAAGTACCTTAAACTCCTCGTGCCACCTCTTCACATATCATGTTCACCTGATACCAGGAGCAAAATATGGCCAGAATTTGATACGTACCTTGAAGTCCTCGTGCCACCTCTTCACATATCATGTTCTCCTGATACCAGGAGTAAGATATGGCCAGAATTTGAAACGCAACATTGTGGAAGTTTTCGGGAGAATCGATTTGCAACATTGTTGGCTTTGCAACATTGTGGAAGTTTCGGGAGGATCGATTTGCAACATTGTTGGCTCTGCAACATTGTGGAAGTTTCGGGAGAATCGATTTGCAACATTGTTGGCTTTGCAACATTGTAGAAGTT
>NW_026535284.1:10335707-10363689 GCF_026225885.1 Hylaeus anthracinus
AGAATCGATTTGCAACATTGTTGGCTTTGCAACATTATGGAAGTTTCGGGAGAATCGATTTGCAACATTGTTGGCTTTGCAACATTGTGGAAGTTTTCGGGAGAATCGATTTGCAACTAGTTAGATTGTCGTTTCGGTTGACATCTCGTAGGCGAAGAGGTGCTCCTATTATGGGATAAAATTCTTTTTGGCAATTATATACCAATATTGTACGAATAACTGAATATATATACTTTATAATAATATACAATACAAGCAACACAGATGTGAATGTTTTCTTTCATTAATTAACTAAACAGAAAATAATCATGGCGCAACCCAAATAATGTCTGACTGTTTCTCTTAACATAGTGAGAATATGATAGTCCCATTTTCTCCTGTAAACGAGAATACTCGAAAATTGGTGTCCCTCTCGGAGAAACCGTGTCGGCCAATTATCATAACTTTCCATAATGGGAACGCGTGTTCGCGTCGCAGCGGGGCGTAATAGCACGACGCTTCTTGCGCGAAAGGAATTTCGTGGACGGAAGGGTGTAGGGATTCCCCGTCGTCCGAACGAGCCGTGATATTCCGACGATGCGAGAAACGTTGTTCGTTAGGTCAGTGGATAATTAGACCCGGCACTTTACCTCGGGCGTTGTAGCTTTCTTGCTCAACGGACGAGGACGACCGTGCTTGCATACGAACTTCGCAAAAACCACGTCGCCCAAGGCTTTGAGGACGTCTGATGTTTTTACCAACGACAGTTTCCAACGGAAAAAATTTGTATTTTTCTTTCCGAAAATCGATCGGAAAGTTCGTAAGTGTGTTACTCCATTTGCTAAGTACGTGGTCTCTAATTTCTGCGACCGAAAATCGGTCGATTTTAACCAAAGGAAAACTCCTGGAAAAATATAGAATTGAAATAAGAGAAAGATAATATTTTATGAAACACTCATGGAATAGAATGTTCATTTAAATGAAGAAATTAATATTTCACTGGTCAATCTAACAATTTATTTCCGTTGTTATTCGATTATGTTTCTTTGAATTCTTCTATTAAACTGAAATTTTAATGTTGTTGCCGGGTATAATATGCGGCTGATATCTTTCTGAATTTTTTGCACAAAAATGTTTCGCGAAATTCTCTCCATTCAGCTCCATTTTGTTTCCTTTTCTCGTTTCTGTTGGTTCTGTACTCTATTACAACTTACTGCCAGACTTTAACGCAGTCCCTGTCCGGCTTTATTTCGTTCCCTTACTTTCCGCACTCCGCGCTTTCTTTATTTTCTTCCGTAATCCAAAAGTTTCGCTTCCGTGTACTTTTATTGTACGCGATTTTTATATTCCCTCTTTTCCAGTCTTCATTATATTCGTATTTGTTGCTTTCTACACGACTTTTCCGCGAAGGCGGGGAAAATAAATGGATGTAAATCGAGCCACGCAGGTAAACTCTTTTAGATCCGCGAACGTAAGAAACTGTTCTACTCGTAAACTGCGCTCACAGGGTTACTAAAACGTTGGAATGAGTTTGAAAATAAATATTCGCTTCCCAGTTTGTTGCGTACAAATAATTAATATTTTAGGCCTTTGCCAGGTGCTTGAATTTTGAGAACAGTGCGAATTAATAAAATTAAACGGTACTTTGTTATCCGATAGTAGCGAATTAGTCGCTTTTATATTTAATATTTCACGCGTCCACAACACCCCAACGAAGAAAATGTCGCGTTGGAGAATTATCCTGTGCCGGCCACAAACGGCCAGCGCACGCGAGACGAATAACACTTTCGATTCACCGTATCAGAACTCGTGGTGCGGGTTCGTTCGCTGGATAACGGCACGCTGCAACGAGCTCCTAGATTTTCTAGAAAATGAACACGCGACGCGGGACCCCGCGAACGGACAATGGTCAGCGCGAACCTCATTGTGCCCGGCTCGATATAATCCACGCGGCGCAAATACCAAGTATGATCACCGCCGGCGTATAATATCGGCTCGTAACCGTTCCAGCTTCGTTCGACCACTCGTTTCGCCGGGTGGCGAGGTCGTCCGAACGGTCGTACGCTCGCCACGCAATTGTTCCAGCTCGCGACGATTCCACGAGCAAAAAGGTCGGAGTGCGAAGTGGCTAGATTGGCGCGGGGGTCGTTGATCTCTCGCTATCCCCCTCGAACGGTCTCATCAGAGGGCTTTTCTTACTCGCGACATGCCGGAGGAATTGCCGCTCGCTGTTCCCACGAGTCGTCTACCGCCAGACGTCACGAGGACCTTGGGCGCAGCTGGTGAAAACGTTGGACGTCTCGTGGGCTGCGATATGGAAAATTTATTAGCCTAATTTTACACCTTGGCTGGATTTCAGGTCAATTGTTTATGTAATTTTTCCGTTCGAACGTTTCATCGTATCGAAGGAAAAATTACAAAATGACAAAAATTCAGCGAATTAATTAAAAGTATGTTACGTGCGGAGACTTCACTCTGTTTCGTAATTTCTATCGAACCTCTCCTCCGTGACATTCGCCCTTTCGAGCGGATGTGGCCGCGGCCCATAGTAACGTCACGCTATACACCTTAACCCGCGAAGAAAGACAGGGTAGAATTCCCATCGAGCATAGTAAAGTAATGTTCGGGTCATATTATTTGAGGAAGTATCAGACGCTGACTTCGTGTTACCTCAGTGTAAGATCGGGTAGAATGCCCAGTCTAGCAAAGTCTTGAAACGTTTTTGGTAAATACCTTTTCTATTCTAAACGTGACTCCCACATTTCAACCTCGGTGCGTAACCTAGAGAGAGTGAAATTAGTTTGGCATTCCTTGAACGACGAAGAGTTGAAATTCAGTCTCGCCAAAGTCTTCGCTCATTAAATTATGACTTTGATGTACGCAATATGCTCCGGGACATGCCGAGTGCGCATTCGATAGCTAATATATTAACGCGGAAAGTTTGAACATGGGATACGCTTATTCGTACAGCATACTTCGGAAATGAAAGCGGAAGTTTGAACTTTGATCTAATGAAAGCATTCCAATGACAAAGCAGCTATCGAAGAGCTGATAGGTAAAAGGCAACTGAACGCGTTCGCAGGCTTTGGAATTTCGTGCCGCGACGCAATAATTTTCGAAAAAGCGACATCGAGAAAATTGTTCGCCGTTCCCCTTGGGTAGGAAGCAATATGTCTGGAAAGTTTCAGAAGAATGGCCGGTAATTTTGGAAGATTTCACAGGGACGGGGCTCCTGGCTTCGCGATGACGAGGAAATATCGCGATAATTTTATGAAAGGGGCGCGAGAAAATAAACAGCGGAGACGGAGAAATAAGATTGCGACCCGCGAGGTAATTTCTGTTCCTTTGTTCTTCTGAAATCTGTCTTTCTTTCGCGTTTATTTATAACACATAACTTAGTTATTTAATATCCTTCCAGATTTATTTTTTGCCTGAACGTTCCCTCAAATGGAGAATAACTCGAACTCGTTTAGATTGCGATTTATTCTCAGGACGACGGGAAACGAGCGAAAGTTTCTCTGCGCGGAGCTTTTCCCAGACTCGGGAAGTTTCAGTTCCGCGTAAAGCGATACGAATGAGGAGGATCAAACGCGTGGGAGGCTTTGAAAAGTCTACTAGAACGAACGTGACGCGAAACGCCGCATTGTTTGCGTGAATTTACATATTGAATTTGAAACGCGGAGACGGAATAGATAGAGGGGAGCATAAATTGAGGCATCTTTCTGGGAAATGATACTCGATGGAAGAAATCGAGGTCATTCGGTACGATACGGTGAACGACACGTTTGTTCGCATGATGGTATCGCCATTCACCCACCCAAATCCAACGTGCAGATAAACCTCGGTCGATGTCTTCAAACATACGTCGAGTGAAGATACAGATAAAAATGGAAACCTTACACGTGGACTTCCATATACGTTTCGAAGAAAAGTACAGATAAATATGAAAACCTCGTAAATTATTCATGAAATATCTTCATCGAACAAATTAACGACGTAACATAAAATATAAGGGGTACTCAGAAACGTGTATACGAACAATTGAAGGGACCTAACCAGCAAATAATAAATCCATAAATATTACAACAGAAAACGAAGAAATAACTCTCGATTCTAATATTTGAATATCATTTTTACCTGTCGAATTATCTTTTCTTTCTCGTAACCCTTTCTCGTCTCCAATCCCCCGGTAAAACGAGTTCCCCAAACACCGTAAGGATACATCTCGTGCACACAGTGACAACGAGAACCACGAGCTCATCGTGGAAAGCTCGTTCCCATCACCGGGCGAGGAGCAGCTCGCGCAAGCCGCGGAAATTGCTGTTGCGCTCCATTCTGCTCTCCCGAGCCGCAAAAAAGGAAACGTTGTTTCGATGCGGGGGAATAAGAAGGCCGCGTTGTTACAGGACGGAACGACTTCTCCAGCCGCGGTGAAGAAGTTCCTTCGCGAGCAGTTCCCCGGGATGATGAACGCTTCCCACCCCCATCAACCCCCCGACCATCGTCTGAATTTATCAAGTTTCGGTGTCGTCGAGGTTTGAGGGCTGCTCCGCGGCGAGTATCCCCGCTTGTATGCTGGGAATATCCGAGCCAGGCAACGGGAATTCCCAGTGTGTACTCGTTTCGCGGAGACTTGAGTGGAATTTTCGTCGGGTCGCAACGTATGAATTTTTAGGGGATGACGGGACCTTTGGAAATTTTCCCTTTTGTGTCTGACGGTTAGGTGAAATGGAATATGGAACTAGTAATGGGACACGTCTATTTATTTGTTCGTTTATGCATTTATTTTATCGTGCTCCATGGTTAGGGGACGTGAAATGTGAAACTGGCGACGAGAGTATTTATTTGGTGGATCTAATGGATCTTATTGTTCGATGAAACGTGGTATGGAGATATGAGACTAACGAGAATGTTGTTTGTTTATCGGGCTTCGTAGGCAGGCAGAATGTAATAATGAGAATATTGTTTTTTTTTTTTTTTTTATTTAATTATTTATGTCCTTATTGGGAAGACATTATTTTAACCGAGTCTATGCAGAAATATTAAATAACAAATAGTAAGAGGAAGCACTATATCACTCCTATGTATAGCAAAGGGAAAAAACGAATAGAAAAAAGTATCTATCAAGCACCGACCTTAAATATCACGTAGCGGGGGAAGTGCGGGAAGATTCAAAGTCAGCGAAGCTATCGGGCGCGCTCCGCGGTTAATTCTTCTCGGCGTCACAATGCGGAAAGGCATTGTTTCTCATTGAAAAAAAAAAGAAAGGCAACGGGGTTCGTTCGGGTGGCCATTGTCGGAGGGCTCGGTGTCTTTTTCGCGTCGCCTTACCGTTTCCCCGTTATTCTCCGCGGAGCCCTCGATTATTTTCTATTCAAAGCCGGCGTCGAGTGTATCGTTCCCCGCCAGAAACTTCCTTTCTTTTCCGAGGTGCCCTTCTCGCGCCTCTGAATCCCGGCGATCTTACACGTTACATCTTGGCTCGTTTGAATATCCCTCCAGAAGTGTCACCGACAACTTTTCTTTTTTCTCTCTTTTTCATTCACTGCGCCCGTGGCTTACATAAACGCGTCGCCTAAAAAAAAGGAATCCAATCCGACGGAATTTTTCGCCAGCCCATTGTCCGGTCTCTCTGTGCTCGGCTACGAAAAATAATACGATCGACCACCCCCCCCCCTCCCTCCGCCCCTCCGCGTTCTTGTATTCGAGGCGAAGCTCGCCGTTTCGCGGAAACACGGCGTTCCTCTGTTCCTAGTTAACCCAGTTATGTCTGCTGGTTAACATTCGACATCTGGAGAGTCCAGAATGCAGTCTACTAGTCAATTTATGTGTTTTAGTTTGAAGTATTTCAGTTTGGACTTCTAAACGATACTATTTATTCGATTTCGATCGAAGATGTAAATAATCTTGTTTAGGTATCCTCATCTAGAAATGAAACAATCTATGTGCGTGAACTGATTTGAAAAATAATATTTCCAGATTCCGAACTGAGCACATACTCAAGAATGAACATGTAGCCCAAACTCGAAAAGAGACTCACGTGGCATTCTTCAGCCACCCTAAAACACCTTCTAACCCCCGTCAGCGAAAACTGTTAAAATACCCATCTCAATAATGGCGCCCATCCCTGAACCCGGACGCTCCACCCACGCGTCCCCAACTTCCAAACTCCGAAACCAGAAATAAAGTCGTCGAAGGTTGCACGGAGCGCACACCCAACATCATCCATTCAGACCCGGCGCGATGTTTCCAGGACTCGAGAATTTATATGCATCCTGCGATTTCAGTCGTCAGGGATCGATATTGCCACGAAAGGCGGCTAGCTCGATCGTTCAACCGTGATCGCGCGCAGAATCGTGAATCGCGTTCGTCCCGAACGCCTTCGCGAACAAACGGGACCCTCTGTCACCAAAAATGGCCAGAATTCTCATCTTGATGACAAATCTCCAACGATGAATAAGGGATGAAGGACTGTTATTTGTCCAGGAAAATTGCAATGGAAATTGTGCGAGTCGTTGATCAAATTGCTGAAAAGGAGAAGGGAAGGAACGGGTTTCTCGAGACCGAAAATGACTCTGAAGATAATGTTTTTGGACATCGATACACCGAATTAAATCAAATAATTTAACATGGTAAATTATGTGTATCCAGAATAAACGAAAATTATTATAACCCGTTCAAGTTACTAATTATTGGGAACAAATCACTGTACAGTGTTTTCATCATTTGTTATTCGAATAAAAATTCTGGCCAGCTCGGCCACGACCCCGACAACCGTCTTTGTTGGAAAGCTTTTTCTCCGGTTGTTGTAACGATGTAACTTTGCTGCTAGGCGAGCGCGTGCCTAACGAGCGAGGAAGTTCGAAAGGAAGGGCCTGGCCTCGCGCTCGTTTCGCTCTGCAAACTCTCACCCGGTCCCGCCACCGAGGGTAATTCACAGAATAAGTTGGCAAGCGTGCGCGAAGAAGCCTGGTATAATTGCGCGACGTAATCGCTGGGACGATAGCTTGCTCGTGGAAAAATATTAAAACTCGTTAGAGGATGGAACAAGTAAAGAGAGAGGTTATTCGACCCTTTTGTTCGTGAATTTTATTTTATCCTTCGATCTAATTGGAAATGAAGACTCCGTCTGACCAAATTTGCACTCGACTACTGGGAAATGCAATGATTTGTTTACGTAGACTGTATACTTTGCATGAGAGTGGGTGCATACTCGTTGCACAAATAAATAGATATCTAAATGAGTATTGAACCTATTATTCTAGAAACCGTTATACCTTTACATAGAAAAATTTCGGTGAAAAATATTAAAGGAAATTTTCATAAGAAATAGAAACTCTGTCTGATCAAATTTGCACTCAACTACTGGGAACTGCAATAATTTATGTACACACCTCTACCATGAATAAATACATAACTAAATAAATATCGAACCTCGAGCTTCTGATCTGACCATAGATTCATAAGAAAAGGAAACCTCCTAAACAACACGAGTAATAAAAATACAAACGAAGCATCGTAAATTCGGGGGGGGGGGGTGAATTTCCAACAGGACCAATGGGGTTTGCAAGAGAGCGACGAGCTTGTTCGTTATCACGAGCCGCTCGTAAACGTCGCTCCTAGGAGAAATACCAAGGGGTGCGTAAGTTACAGCGACGTCTGCCACCCTTTGAGGGGCAACCCTTCGGCTCAGCCCCGATACTTAGCCCCGACTTTGTACGTCTTCCGACCAGAGGGTGGAGAAGGAAACACGTTTGCGTTTTGGTATGCGACGTCGCGAAACACGCGAGGAGAGCATGCTTTCTTCCGCGACGTTTTGCGCGATAAAAGTGGCTGCGAATGCTCGAGGGTTCGAAACGTATCCGCGCCCTTCGAGCGGCGAACTGAAAGGACCTAGCCCTCTTCAGCCGGTTTTCGACACATTCGCGTCGCGATTCATTCTAGTTCTGGCCTTTCGAGGGGCAGGGATCATTTTTAAAAAGGAATGCTAAACTATAAAATTTAGAAATTATTCTTTTACCTACTGGGTTATTTTGGTAGGGATGATAGATTCTAGAAGGAGACCTAAAGTTCGCCGGAACCCGGCCCCGCGGTCTACGAAAATTTTGATTAACTTTTTACGGAATGTTTTATTAGCGATGATTCAGTTTAAAGGAGTGACAAAAATCATCAAAGTATTATTATTTAATATTCATCTCATAAGAGATATGTAACAGCATTTGTAAATAAATAATTCCGCGTTGTAAAATTTAAGTGTAGGATTCGAATGTGAATTCAGGCCCCGCAAAAGGTCACGCCGATCCTGCCTAAAGTATATTTACTATAAAGTGTTCAGAATGATTAAGAGAATACGTATAAAAATCAAGAAATGTGTTTGTAAAACGTTGAAACAAGGTATGATTCAAGAATAATTACCTTACAAAAATTCCAGGGTAGTTTATACATTCGCCAAGTGTGAGGGAAGAGTAGACAGGTGTAACCATATGTTTAAATTAAATTAACTCTGTGGCTTCTATTCATTAAGGAGCAAACCTTCAAAACCTCGCTATTTGAATCTTTTCAAACATAAAACCCTCATTCAGAGTAATCTCCATTCACTTGAACTTAACTTTCTTCGCACATATTTTTTCGCGAAGCCTCGAACACCTAGTATTTTAATTCTATTTGAAGCCGTGCTACCATCTCCAAATAGTGGCGGGGATGACCACGCGACACTTATGCAACAGGGCCCAAAGACACGTCGCACACGATTCCCTGAAAAGTAAAAAAAATAATTAGTCTCTGCTCCACACTCTACAAATCGAATGTTGTAGCTGAATGTTGATGTTAGTTCGCAGCAGTCCCAAGTTATGGCGAGGATAATCACGCGACATTTACGCAACAAATTCGGTCGGCACTTTCCCTGCCCACTACAGCGACACATGCACACGATTCATCCTAAAACAAAGCCACGTTTATGCTCGCTGTGGGTGCTTTAACACCTGTCAAGTGATTTTACAACTACCATGAATTACGAATCGCAGGAATTACTCGTGGCGTCCGTAGCTCGCAATGATCCCCCGGAACGATACACGGTAATGGTTCCGTGAACGTTCCCCGACAGTCTACGGGTGCCGTCGTCCGTAATAAAAGCGCCATTCCGAAGGTGGATGGAATTACGTGCACGGAATTACAACGGGGCGGGAAAGAAGGGCGACGCGAGGGCGCAGGGATCGAAGGGCTGCGGATTCCGTGACTAAAGGGATTTCACGAGCTCGCGTGTCCAGCACGCTATTGCCCCGACGCCGACAATGTCTGACTCGTCGGCTTATTACCATTTCCATCGAACCCGGCGATACGGCACGCACTGCGAAATCCAGGCTTCCACAAGTTGGCTTATCGACAATTTCCCTGTTATCGTCCAAATCTTCGCTGTGGGCTTATCCCGCTTTCAGATCTCGAGTGCTTCGTTGTTCTCTTCTTTCGCGGTGGCCCAAATATTTGCAGTGTTTTTCAAATAAAATATTATTTGAAATATTATCTTAAACATTTCTTATAACAAATAAAATATTTTATTTTTAAAAATACTTGCACGGTCCGAAATAAAATATTTATTCACTATTTATTATTAAAAATACGTATTTTACCCAGCTCTGGATGTGTTTCGATACTTTATATGTATATAAAATCCATATAGAATTAAACTTTGTTTCAAAACTGTGTCATTCGTCTACAACAGTATCCCACGAGAACTACCAGTATTATTCACCCGATAATTCGAGAACAATTTATTGAAATACGCTTTTATAACAATAAATGCCCATCAGAAATGAATTTCAATCCCAGTTAGTCACTGTATCCCATATTCCGTCGAGCTTTATTCTCCACGATAAATCTTTATCGCGACGCGCGCTCCAGGAGAAATTCATTCGAATAACTACCAACTCTGAACTAAATTTTTACGCTGGTTATAAAGACAATTGTCGATAACAGCGAAAATATTTTAGGTCGCCGACAAGTGGAACGTTCCAGCACAAAGGAAACGTGTGTCCCATTGTGAGAATCCGTGTTCAGTTTACAACGCGACAGTTTTTTTTTTCTCTTCTCTTTTTTTTTTCGACAGCTTTCGAGCCGGACAATGGCGTAGCTCGTCTCGAACTCCTGTTCCCCGCGGTGGAACGCGAGTTTCCAGCGTCGCGCGAGTGCCGGATGCAACGTGAATGCGCCAGGATGCGCTTTTCAGTTGCATTAGGCCGTGGGTCCCCCGGTTTGCCTCGCGTTCTCCAATCTTGACGCCATTATTCCCTCGCATGCGCTCATTCCAGAGCGTAGGACGCGACTGGGAAACGATAACAGCGTCTCGACGTTCGCGTTTCTCCGAATCGAGTTACCTCGAGGCTGGAGCGTCACTTAATATCGTTTTTCTTGGCGTTAGTCACGTTTTCGGGAGAATCGAGTTTCCGCCGCGGGCTCGTTCGCGGATGTGTATAAATAATCGAGGGAGCTCTCGCCTTCACGCTATGGAATTACAAGGGGTAAGGTCGGTTTTAGAGGGGATTCTATTTTTGGTTGAAAGAGAGGGTGGAACAGGTACACGAAAGTAACCGTTTAAATTGAGAACAAATACTGTAGAGATTATTTATCGATAAACTGCTGGTTTTTATGTATTAGCTGTCCCACTTGGAATTGCAAGGGGTAGGTAAGGGTCGGTTTTAGAGGGGATTCTATTTTTGGTTGAAAGAGGGAGAGTGGAGCAGGTACACGAAAGTAACCGTTTAAATTGAGAATAAATATCGAGGAGAATATTTCGTATCGATAGATTGCGAATTTTTATGTATTAATAGAAAATTTGAACGTGCAAGAAACTATAGATGAAAATGTAAAGAAATACTGAGAGTAAAGTTGACACTGTAATGTTTGCAAAGTAAAAATAAATAAATACTCGCATCACTGACAAATCTAACTGTTATTCGTCCACAATTTTACTGGTTGCTCTCGCGTTGCCTCACTCCGATTTGAAACTACCCTATTCGTCAATTTTTTATCCTACTTTGTTACAACGCTGAAAAAATTCAATTAAGAAAATCCACCTCCAATCTCTCCCGTATTTCAACATTTAAATTGATTCAGCAATCAATGCTTTCAAAGTAAAAAGAATTAATAATAGTTCCAGCAAATCCTTGGCGCGAATTGCAGATTGGCCAGAATCCTAGCATAAGCTAGAATTTCCCGGAGGCTAATCTGTTTGCACCGTGGAATATAATATTTGCATTATCGGATGAATTATATTGGCGCCTCCCAGACAGCGGTGGAAGTACTGGAAGTCGATTCGAGGATACATAGTGCCTCTGGTGTTTGTGCGGCTCGTCGAAGAAAGGAGTGATTCGATGGAATCGAATATAGGAAAGAGAGAACGAATCGAGGAGAGAAATGTCAATTATTCTCGCAATCTACGCCTAGAGGAAAGTGGATAAAATTAAATGGAGATGAAGTATCGTAGAGTCGCAGTCATTCGATTACCGTGAACGCGAAACAGAGAACGCAGTTATGCGTTTCACGCGGGAGATTTTCTTTATTAACAGTCGCATGCGAGTTAACGAACGGTTAACGCGGCATACATAGTTGACACTCGAGGCGTAAATAAACGTGTATTATTTACCCGTTAGATTCGAAGAGGGGTGCGCAAAGTGTATCGATCACTGCGGAGCAATATATATTCCCTCCCTTTTTCGTTGGAGTGCTTTATTTTCGATAAATATCATTAGCGTGCAAAGTTTATTGAGTAACGAACAGTGGATGCGCGGTATGATAGTTTAGAATTTATTATAACTAGGGGAACTCGTTTATTGGTATAGTTGTATAGTTCCAAGGGGATGTTCAGTTTTACTAGTGAATTCAGAATTTATTAGAATTAAAAATATTCATTCGTTATATATGGTTATGTAATTCTCCAAGGAGATATCCAATTTTATTAGTGAACGGTATAAGCAATGAAAGATAATTTAGAATTGATTACAATTAACAATGTTCATTTATTGTATATAACTTTACGAAGATATCCAGTTTTACTGGGTTATCAAATTTTCAGTTTCACACTGTACAATATTCTCGATCAACAAAGTCAACCTAAAGCGTGCACCTATTTCGTGATACACCAGGATCCCAAACGCTTCATTATACCGTACTGCGCGCTATAATCCACCCTCAGCGTTCGTTGTATCGTGTTTCCCTCGGATGACCCTCCGTCAGAATGCAGGTTATCTCATTACCCAGCTTCCCATGGAAGAAGGAGTGGGTTTTTTTTATTTTAAAAAAAAAAAAAAAAAAAAGTTTCTTGCTCACGCTTCCCCATGTTTTGATATTCATATCACGAGCTTGTTTCTATAATATAATCTCTACAGAATAATCATTCGTTCTGGCTCCCGATTCAAATAAAATTCAATCAAATCTATAACGAATGAAGTAAATATAATTTCAAGTAAAACTAGTTTAACGTTAAACATGACATATCTGTACTCGTTGTACAGGCTTCTATAATTTTGTTAATACAACAAACGATAAGAAAGGAAGCACACTGCGGATCAGAGGCAGAAGGAGACACGATGTCCTCGAATATTGTTCCCGGCATAATGCAACGGGGGGAGGCTCGTACAAACACAATTTGTCGCGTCACAGCGGATAGTCAATCGATTAGGTACGTTATGCAGGGTGCGCCACAGGTGCATGTGCTGCACATGCGGCACACGGATTACGCCTGTCCCGGTGCCGCTTACAGTTTCCCATAATTCCGACGCCTAACGAGTCGATGCGCCGCTCCAATTAGATGCTATCGTGGCCCGCGTATCAATTACACCTTAACAAGAACTTGAAACACGGGATTCCTCCGCGGGCGATAGTTGTCTCGCAATTGCTACAATACGGACTGGCGAAAACATCATCTTTCAAAGTTGATCATCCCCTGCGTTAAATTCGCCCTTCGTGGTCAAAGGGTAAATTGTAGAGATCCCTGATTCACGTGCATCGAAATACGCGGGTACGACATTTACTTGAACCTTTATTTTAACTAATAAATAAAGTTTTACAAAGTACACTAAAAAATTTATTATGTTATATTTATTCGTCTTATGTTTATATTTTTTTCATTTATTTGTTTGATTGCTTATCAATTTTTTTCGAAATTAATAAGGATCATTATTTTAGAATAAAAGCTTTCTTTTACATAAAAGTTTGCATATAAAACTAATTGGATACTGTACCCGTATATTTCGATGTATGTGTCCCGTGTATTTCGATGCAGATACCCGTATATTTAGACATCCAGGTGTCAGCGTATTTCAATACCCGGGTAGTACCAGTGTATTAAAAATACCCGTGTTCTTAATCTCTTAATACACGTGTTTCGTGTACCCGTATATTTTAACCCGTACCCGTTCAAAACCGTGATCTCTAGACTAAATTGGTACGGAAATGTCCTTGCTACGTTGCCCCGCCAATTGCATAAAATAAACGACTAGTGTTTTCGAGTCGTAAAGAACGCAGTCCTCGATTTCCAGAACGTTGTCGTGGAAGTTTGCTCTTCCTGGTGAAAATCCCGACGAGAAAATTGGCCACGCTCCGCGGACGGGAAACGATCTGAGGAGTAATGAATTGGACACGGTCGTCTCTTATGGAAATTCACGGTCGGTAAAGCTTCCGTTATTTAGTAGACGCGTGTAAACGCGTACGGTCGCATTGTCCCTGGCAATAAAGCCGCGCTTCATTCGACGCGTCGGCCAAGTTTGCACAATGTCCGACTGTCGAGCGACGAACGCTCATTTCCGAACCCGCGAACAGAGATGGGACAAAAAGAATCCCTGAGAATTGTTGCCAATCGATTTCTGCTTTGCATTCGCGTATCCGACGATTTTTACCTGAAAATTACCGAGTTCCATGACGAGTGGATTGTTGTATTACACTCAACGAGAGAATTCAATCAACAATAGCAATTCAGTATTGAATTAATCGTTATAAATGTAACGAACATCTTTCGTTTATAATTCTCAGAGCCCAGAATTCTTTTTCTATCTTACAGTGGCATCTTTCGAAAAGTACGAAAAAAAAACCTCCGACATAAATGGTTAGAATTCAGATGTTACACAATAAATTGCACGTAGAAAAAACCGGTAACGAACTTAACGCGGGGGAAGATTAAGCTTGAAAGAGGATACTTTTGCCAGGAGGGTCGGTGCATTACAACTCGGAACACGAAGAAGCGCAAGAACGATTTCTCGCTCCGCGAGCTTGTTTCTTTTATCTCGCGCGAACAGTACTTCGCGATAACGACCGCTGTCAGACATCGGGAACCGCAAAAAAAAAAAAAAACGCGAAATGGAAACGCAAAAACCGCTGGCGAGGGACCAAAGATCATCGGGAAGAATTAGCCTCCGGTGTTCTCCTATAGTCGCTCGCAAAAGTACTCTTAAACCTTCTCAATTGACGACTTCGAAAACATTGACAATTGGTTGGACGACAAATTATTAGATATAAAGAAACACTTTCAGAAACATTTGCGGATTATTATATACTCATTAACGCCAATTGAAATGAAGATTCGTTAACAAAGCTTTGCTTGAAAAATTCCAAGAAGAAAGCAAAACCCAAAGTTAGACTTCAAAATAACTGCGAAAGAATTATGGAATTATCCAAATATAGGCTACTACAACTTTTTGTCTTTAAATATCGACGTTTTTAAGTGAACGATTGAACCAACGCGAGTACTTTCGCGACTTCCTGTACTTACATCGCCTCAAAGCGTTGCCAGGTGCATCAGGAACCCCCCGAATAAACAAAAGAAATTCCCCAGCACCGAAACGGCCAACCCAGCATCGAACTTTCCCTGTCAGAACGCTAATTTCGCGTGGACTTTTCGTTCCCGCCCTGTGCGCCGCCGAGGAAAACTGCACCAGTTGCGTCAGTTCGCGTTGCCACTGGCGAAGTTTGCGCTCTGGGGTCGTTCCACGAGAAGAACACGGGGAAAACACCGGTCGGTTGTTCGGAACTTCCGCTGGCAGTTTTTTCCACCCTCTGGGTAACTGTTGCAGAGCCGCGGATACGTGGCGTTTCGCCGCTTCGTTATGCGTAACGAGGAAAAACAACCAGGAACTCAGACTCGGAGTGTTCCTGGCTGGCGAGGTGAAAATTTAGAAGCCGAGGGGGATACGTGGTCGAAACGTTAATGCTGTACAGGGGCGCGGAAAATTATGCGGCCACGAGGTACTCTATATTTCGAATACCTCTATGTTCATTTTCATTTTTGTTTTACTCGAGGGAGTTCTTTGGCGGAGAATCATTTTATTGAATATTTTAAACGTACCGAAACTTTCCTCCTAACGCTCCAATATCTAACAAATAGATTCTCTTCGATTTGAATCCTACTTCTCCCATACTTATCGCCCTGTGTCCCTTCAACTGTCCACGCAGTATCTTTCCTACAGTTTTCCCGTGTCGATAACACGCACCATCCAGCACGCAAAACGAGCGTATTAGTCAATAAAACGAGCTGGTAATTTCCGGTGATAATTCGCAAGAGAAAACGTTGCACGCCAACGGGGACGGCATATGTTTCTAATGGACCATCGATTTAGCATACGATTATTGGCGGTGTCCGTGTCACGAGCCGCTGGCATCGACTCTGTTAATCGTCAGGGGCGAGTAGGACGAATCATGAGGCATTCACAGCGACGTACGCGAACGTAATGCTCGTCTTCCACGCGAGATTCGGAGATTAAAAAAATATCGCGCGACTGTTTCTGACTCGGTACTATTAATTTCGATCGCGACAGTGGCTAGTGGAGGTGATTAGGGTGTCGAGTTGGCGAGATGTATAAGTGAGATAAACGAGGGGCGTGATTTCGAGTCTATTTTGAGTGGCGAGAAGATGAAGAAGAGGTTGGCAGGCGACCAGGAGATGGTTTATTTGTGGTCGATTTGCATCTGGTCATTTTAAATGTTTCGAAGGAGGACAAATTCGTTTTAATTATTCTCACTGAAGTGTCGGGGATAGGAGGTAATGATTATATGGATTGTAATTGAAAATTTGCAGAGAGGATGTAGATCCTGAAACACAAGATTTTTGAAATTATTAGAAATGGATGAAATTAAAAAATAAAGTCTTCCTGAAGACTCAGTGTTCTAACATGGCCAAGAGTCTTCAACCCTTACGGGTACATGAACTCCTAGAAAAACCCCTAGAATATATTCAAACATAGCAACACCACATTCACCTCGATCCTCCCATCTTCACGAATCCCAGGAGCTCAAACAGCCACTCCCGGGCCACTCCAACCCCCAAACAATTCCCTATTCGTACCGAACAATCGTCTTCACCCTGCATCCCCTTAAATGCAAGGAATAAAGTTCTTCTTTTCAAAGGTCCTGCATCGATCTAAAGTCGAGTGCCCACCAGGGGATCAGGCGTCGTTGAAGGGCGTGCTGTCCAACGGGAGAAAGTGCACTTTTACCAACTAGGGAGACGAATAGTGGTGACGGGTAGGAGCGTGTTCAAAACCATTATCCCCCGGTGAAATTGCGCGTGGGGTGCGCCATTAATGGAACCGTGCTCGCGACCCTTCGTCGCTGCAAATATATCCGACGCTCTTTTTCCGTCGCTGCATTTTTCATTGCGTCCGTGAACACGTGGACACAACCGTGAGGCCACTTCACCCCCACCCCCTATCGTGGGCCATTCGCCGCCTCATTCGAAACAGGAGACACCCTCTTTTTTTTTTCTCTCGCCCTTGTGCGCGGTTTATCGCCGTACTTTACGTGAAAAACCTGCGATTCGCAGTTTCGTTGGCTCTTTGAACGTTGCTGGTCTCTGATGGCGTTCGTGAGGGGTTGTTTTCGATAACCCCTCGTCTTGGAGTGGCTTGGATTTAGGTAGATTGATACAGTAGGTAGAGAAGCTGAAATAAAAAGAATACAGATGGTTAGAAGGAACGCTTTTTTAAAAGAAAGTAATTGTTTATACATTTACGAATGTTCCATGTATGGTTCGCAAATTGATTAAAGTTCATGAATGTTTTATACTCATGGAAATTTGTCAGAAATTTGCAACTTTTTATGGAGTTTACAAATGGATTATAATTTGATGAATATTTTATGAATTAACAAATCGTAAATGTGCTATGAATTATTTTGTGAATTAATATGTGTTTATTATTAATGTACAAATTAATTATGCATTTATGAACTTGTCAATTTGCATCGCCACATGTTGTTACTAATAATGATTCTATTTGTATGTAGTTTTCAGTCCAGGTAAATCGATATTTTAATTATTTTTAAATAACATTGCGGAGAATAATGGACTGAGATGTTATTTCTCGTGTAGTTATTTCATACGTTTGTTTGAAATAAATTTTTCCATCGCTCGAGTGCACGAGAGATGATGAATGGAAAGCTCTGGAATTGCTTCGTTTGAAGCTTCGTTTTCCAGAGAATAGATTTTGAACATTGAAATAAGCTTTTAATGGCGAAACTTCAGTTGGCTAATTGAATACGCGAATGCTCCACCAATTACAACATTTCCCCCCTTTTGAAAGTACTTATTCAACAACAATATCATAGCTTCATAAGTTCTATTTTTGTAAAAAAATAAACATAAGATGTGTAATTAATTCTGTATTCATTATTAAATTTTTTAATTACAAAAATGTTCAAACTATTGCACATCTTTTTTTTTTTTAAAGATAGCTTAAGTGTGTTTGGAAAGAGGTTGTATTTTTGGATACCCGAGGAAAGAAACATTAGGGTTATCAGACACGAGATAATCTGGATTACCTGGAGAAGGTTCGTAAAAATGGGGGGCACGCCGTTTAAATTAAATTGAGCAAAACACAGACCCCGTCGGGAGCGCGGAATCCTCGAATAAGAGAAAGAAATTGACTTTATTTACTGCCACACTTTTGGGAACGCGGAAAACTGTTCCCATTTATTTTCCACGATTTTTCTCCCGCTCTCGCGCCGTCCTCGGTTCGCAATTTACGTACTGGCGTCTCTTTATAATTAATTTTTCCAGACTTTCCGGAATTACGACGAATTACCTCACCTTTCTGTAACGTAACCGCGACTGAGCCTTGATTAATCGCGTCAGGGAATCCCCTCGCGTGTCAAGAACAATTGTTTACAACCAAACAGGTGAAATGCCAACGCATTAATAGTCTCTAATACAAATCAACCCCCACAATTATTATTTATCATTATTTAATTTTGTATTCTTCGATATGTTTTGTAATTATAAAATTGTTGTAATTATACGCATAACTTCGCATCATAGATTAAAGTATTTTGTTTTTCCTTTAATAAAATAGCACGCGAAGAAAAATGTAAATTTAGATGTCACTCGTGCAAATTAATCGCCTGATAACCACGTGAAATCGTTGTAAAATATTTAAATGTATTTTTGTAACCATGTTTAGATATTTGATAAACAAAACAAGAGACTTGCATATTTCAGATTATCTACCGGAAAACTGCTCGCCTATTAACATGTTAAAAAAGCATTCTTTTAAGCTGCTTTAAATTCCACGCGTTATTGCACGCATGCAAATGTGACTTTACGCGAGAACCTTCTTATCAGTTGCGTGGAACCTGTTCCCCCGTTCTTGGGTGAGCATGTTAAGCTCGTATTTTCATGTACCGCAACCGCCTCGAAACCACGCAGTACGTGCCATAATTTTCGATAAACCTCGCATTATATACGATTACACGATGCATTAAATCGATACTTCCTCGCTCGAGTCAGAGTTCCTCTAAGCTACTTTAATGTATATCCGTGAAGTTTTGTCATCTCTCAACAAATACTCTTAAAAATAAGTAAACATCCCCATTTATCCATAAATTATCATACAAAATTCTGAGTATTATTTTTTGTGCAAACAGAAGTGCATTTACCTTGGTGAAAAGAATTTCTTCTCAGAAATTATTATTATCTTAGAATTTTGTATGTTCGATGATGTTAGGGCAATCCGTCAGCTTTGAATCGACGGCTTTACCAGTAATCAGCTTACCAGCAGAGTAAAATCTTATAATATTTTCACCTCTGCAAAATTCACGTTCTAATTTCCCTCCCTCAGCGTTTCTTCGATCTCGCCCTACCTCCGAGGCATTTCTCTCAATTTGTACAGAAGTTTTATTCGATAAAAATATGCTTCCCGAAGCCATTCCTCGGATTCTTATATTCAACCGACACTTCTCCGGCAAATAAGATCACTCGGTTAAATTGCCGCTACACGTTTCGCTTGGAAACCATCCTCAAAGTGGAGCACACTCTTAAGCGTCTTCGCGAGCCCGCAGATATTTTTTGAATCCATGCGTCAACTACTAACCCTGAAAATATTCGACAATATTCGAGCAATATAAAAGGACATTCCATTTAGCAAACTATTTTTCGAATAATTCAGATATGATCGTACGATATAAATCATCGCGGGGACGGGATCACCAACCTCCGTCTTTCTGTACTATGTGTATGATCAGTCATTTTGGCTGGCCGCCAGAACCAGTTTCCTCTCCGAGGCCTCAATTAACCACTTCAGCTGTTCAGGACCGCGGAGGCGCGATTTATCGCGCCTGAAGATTTGCAAGCCACGCCAAACGGAAGAGTGTCGCAATGGACAAGTTTCCATGCAGCGAAATCCCCATGGCATTCTGGCTCGCCGAATCCATTCCGAAAGTTTGATAGCAGCTATTCGATAAGCCTTTGATACAAAGGGTGCCACGGGAATATTCGGGAAATTTGGTCATAATTTTATTCTCTACGAGAAATTACAAATATTGTCCCTACTGATTTAAATCAGGCTAACGGATAAAAATTCTAGTTCTATAAAAACGATGAATCCTTCAGCTGCTCACCCTGACGCAGAAGTTTGCGTGAGAACATCAGCTGATGGATCCGTTTGTTTTTGCTCCCACGAGTAAATCTGAGATTTTTATTCCTTATACGTAGTAAAGCTCGCCCAACTCAGGCGTGCTCCGTCTTATAGTTTTATGCGCCGACACTCGCGTCGCGTTGTTCGTTAACGAGTTCGTAGTGGCGAAACGAGCTGAAACTCTGAAATTCGCGTCTTAATTTCTGCGTTATCCCCCGTTAGAGGCGAAAAAGGAAGAATTCGGTCCGCGTTGGCAACGGGCGAACCTACAGGCTTCTATTTGCATGCAAAGTGGCCGACACGCGCGACCCGTTGTTATAGGGCAGTGGTGCACAAGGTGCAACCCGCGAGCCAATTCGGCGTTTCCGTCGAGTTTACCAGAATTGTGAAATAAAGTCAAAAGAAAATCCGAAGCTCTGAGGGGATAATTTATAAAGTATCTCACATTCGCAGATTGTCACGTTGGAAAACAAACGTCACGAACAAAATATAATAGTCTATAGAGGAAACAATGACTCTTCCCTAATTATTTTTTTATATTCGTTAAACACTCGCGAGCTTTTAACATTCGGAGGATAAACGTTGCCAAGGAGTCGTTTATATGACCATCTGGATCACTCCAAAACCTCTCCTTGAACAACTGTTTAGAAAAATACGGATTCTACTTTAAAAGTTCGTGAGCTGTTAACGAATAGACGCTCTAAATATTTAAAGCGTCAATTGTCTCGACTCGTGAAGAAATTAGTTCTCTAACGAATAAGGTTGCGCACCGCTGGTCTATGGCAAAGCGCACAAAAGCAGAAGCTTTAACCGACTAATATGATTCTAGTCGCGAAAGCGCGGTCAATTTAAGATTCAGCGAGGCATACTCGAACCGAGTATGACGCAGGTTGCAGTCGATCAGAACCAGACTGAGGAGCTTTCGCGAGATTTTGGTGAACGATCGTCGCTGCCAGCACTGAAAGGACGATGCTTGTTCCGCGCGGTGACTTGATTGATCGTTTTACCATTCGGGGCGTGCCTTTATGCAAATTGAGAAGCTTCAAAAGGCCTCCGGGCGTCTGCAGCGGAGATTCTACTGCTTACGCCCTGTCGCGACGTCCTACGACACGAATATGCTAATAACTGTGCTTTCTTCTCGACCCCCTTTTTACCTCCTTAACCCTTTCATGGCGAAGGGAATTGGTGAAAAACGCTTTATCACCGGTGAATGTCGAGTCCATTTGATACGGGTTCCTTTGAGATAGCTGTGGCATTTGTCATAATTTAGGGGAAGGTTTACCGAAGTATGGTCGATCATTAATTTGGAGAAGGTCCACTGCTTTGAGGGTTTTCAAAAAGTAAAGGAGGACATTGCATTTTATTAGCTAGACCTGTCCTAAAAACACTTTACCATAAATTCTATCATATAAATCTCATAATTCTTGACGAGAACACTACTTCCCTCTCAAATTATCACATGTCTCTCCTGAGCTTGAGACAACGTAAAGGAGATTGCTACCATTTCGTGCTAATTTGGATAAACGATGGAACCAACTGTGTATTCTGTCGCGTCGCGCTAATTCCACGGATAAATTCGCGTGTGACGAGCCACGAGCAAGTCGTATCCATTCCGTCGCGGGCGATAAAAATGCAACAGCACGATCGGAAGTGCATTGCGGTTATACGTGACGGCCGACGGACGCATTCGTGCCTGCACACGACACGCCCAGGCGTCGGGGTCGCGGACGTCGATCCCTTTTCGCTCGATTGGACCTCCGTTGTACCTCGCTATTTCGGATTAATATACCGTTGCATTTGGTACGATAGCGGTTGATCAGGTGTAGACAACAGAACACTGGTTCGTGTACTCGGAGCTCTCGCATATCCCGAGTTTCGTGGGCACTGCGTTCCTTCGTTTTAGGGATATTTTGAGAGTGAATGATAATTTACTGTTCGTTTTATTTTAATAAACGTCGAGGGCTTGAGTGGTCTGATTTCTGAAGGAAGAACGTTTCTTGAGAGAATTACCTTAAACCTTGATAAATATTATTTATACTTATTAATCCACACAGTATGAGTACTAAAAGTAATCCCAAGAATAGTGCAAGACTAGGACTGTCCAGTGGAGACAGATTTCAGTAGCGTCGAGGCAACTTACAGCACATGGAGGCTGTTTCGTTTACTCGTGCAAAAGACCTCTTATTCTCGATAGCAGCTCTCGAGGGAAAATCTGTCGAGTGGACACCCAACGTAACTCTATTCCTGTTTATTCGCCTCTCGAGGGCCTGCGCCAGGGGTTGAGACGTCAAAGAATCATTGTCTCCAATTCTGTTCCACCCTGAACTCGGTACGCTACCTTAAAAAAAAATATTTTTCGAACTTCTAAGGTACACACAAACACTACCTAAAAGGAAAAGTCAAGACTGTCACTCCTTTCCTTAAAATTAATTTCCAAAGAAGCATTTGTTTCCAACTGACTATCTACACTCAGCCCCACTAATGAACCGATTTGATTTTATTTTTATCGCCACGATCGGCTACTGTTTCAAGAGCTAATTAATTCCACTCACCAAATTAGTACTAACGATTTCATTTATTATACCGTCACGTCGCCTGCGATCGACGCAGAGACGATTAAAAATGTAAGCCACGAATCCCGACCTGGATTCATCGCGGTAATGAAGGCTGACCGACAAAACGGCGGAAGAAGAACCCCAATGCCTGTTCCTGGGAAATGATGCCGCTGATTTTTTGCTCCCTCTCTCCCTCCTGGTAATACAAACAACACGATTTTCCGGTTCGTTACGCGCCGCGTTGCGCATACACGATGGTCCTGAAACGTTTGGCTATACTTTGCTCGAATCCGAGCCGTGCGAAGGGTATTCTGTGGCTGGAGCAGGGAATTTTGGTCAAGGTCGCTTCCCCAGAGTATGAATCATGCCAAGTACCCCTCCTTTTCACGCCACGGCAGCTTGCACGTTTATTTAAAGTGGGCACACGTAGGGGTTAAAATTGTACTGGTGTTTGGGAATTTTTTTTTTTTTTTTTGGTGGTACAGGAATGTTTTGTGTAAGTGTTAAAAGTGGGTTCTTGGAGCAATTTTTAGGGTGATATTGGTTGAGGAATTTTAATCTGGGTGGATAATTCGAGGCGAAGAATCTTGGAAGTGGAGGGGCGTGGAAGTACTCGGGCAATTTAACCTAGCTTCTGATTTTAAATGGCCTCCTACAAATGAAATTTCTGTATCCACGATTACTAAACAAGGAATTATCCTCGCTTCGATTAATAAAAATTGATTCGTCAAAAACCAGAAGATTGAAGATTATCTGACTGCTTTTATGCATCACCAGTGATTCGAATAAAGCATTGGCCATACGATCAGTGGTCGGTCGCTTTATTATTCGACCAGTCACGTCGATCAGTAGGTGTTGCTCCGTTCCCAGGCGCAAGTCTCGTTCCTTTCCTCAGTCTGATATATCGCCGCCCTTATGCTCGCGTGTACTACGAGCAGGGCCCTTCTTCTCCCGTGTACCGTTTCCCTGACTGATAGTCGGCTCTACATCGCCAAAGGTAAGTGATGTTCCTTAAGCCTCGCACGTTCCTGGCATCCTCGATTCCCAGCTTCCTGTCTGTCCCTCTCCTTCTCCGCTCCACCCTTGACTTTAACCATATTTCTTCGTTTCCTCGGTGAAGGCACCGAACGGGAAACGAAGTCACTTTTCTCTGAAAAAAACCTACCCTGATACGATTAAAAAGTACGAGACAAAAAATAATTCTGGAGTGAAAGGGTTAAACTAGACTGCGGATGCTTAAACATTTATGGCAAGCGATGACGCGAGTGAATCCACGAAAATGTGCATAAATGTAAATGTAAATGAAATGTGAACAATAAAAAATGTTACACTCTTTAGATGATAAGATATATAGTTTCTTTCACTTCAACACGTTGATCGCCATGTCACCCACATGTGGGTGACGGTGCTTTCCACTAAAGAACTAACGAAATTAATTCCGAATGTCAAGCATCAAAGGAAACGAATTTAAACCAAATTCGTGAATTTTGATGAAATTACAAGACTAAATACGACGATAAATGTTTGATTATGCAGTCTCCGATAGTTTAAATAATATTTCATTTTAGTAGAAACTTTAAAGAATACTTGCGTGGCAGTCAACGTGTTAAAGTAAATATCCCCTCAAAAGCAACATCGACGCGACAAAGATACCTAGCGAAAGCAAATTGAATTGTTGTTAAATTGCTGAACCGCGTGGATCGATAAAATCGCGAAACACCTCGCCAAGATAGAGCGTGTAATCCTCTGCGAATTGTACAATTTATCAGGGGCGTTACAGCGGCGCTAACCGTCACGCCCCGATGTACAATAGCAATAATCATGAGCCCCCCCCCCCTCCCCCCCTCCCTTAACGATGGTAATTTTTGCTTGCAGAGGCTGAGGTGAGATCGCCCCGTTTCACGGGCTCCGGCTGGCTGGCGTTTCCCGCTTTAAAGGCCGCTTACAAGCACGTCCAATTAGAATTGGAATTCCGGCCCGAGGCGTGGGACGGAATTCTGCTCCTCGCTGGGGAGAGGGACGATCTTCAGGGTGACTTCATGGCCTTGATACTGCATCACGGTTTCATCGAATTTAGGTAACCATATCACGCCTTGAACGTTCGCGTGTTGCAGTCGTATCGAGAATTGTATATCATGGCAAAATCGAGATGAATTGTTTCGCGTGTTCGCGATACCAAATTGAAATGTACACAGGTTTTAGAATACACGTTTCGTTAAATTTATGTGCTAGAATATCAGATCGATCGCTGTGTACTATTTTTAAAGACAATATATTTATTCGAGCCGGAGTTTCGATTATTTTTGTTAAAGTCTACTTTATTCCACAAAAAGTGAACTCTATCATTGAATCTTTTCCCAAGAAAACAATATTATAGTCTTCGATTTGTTTTGTGCAACTAATCAGAGCTTCCTCGATCCCCATGAATCCCATCACGCCCAGGTTCGCGCAATCTCTCGAAAGAACGAATTGAATTCGAAGTTTCCCTTCGGTAAACGCGCCTCGCCTAAAATCGAGGACGACGCGCTCGAAGTCGATCGATCGGAAAGATATAACGAGCTCCGCTGTTTGCCGCGGGCATCACCGAATTATGCCCCTGGCAGCTTTCCACGAATTCTCCTTATCCGACCACGTACACGCCTATTCTGCCTGTCCTGTCTAAGTACTGTTTCTATTTTCCATATCTAACTACGTAGGAACGTCTATCCTCTCTGTCCAGTTAGAAATTACACCTGTTCCCATTGTCTGACTACATGCATGCCTATTCTCCTTGTTCGACTAGGTACTGACACTATTTTTCATGTGTGAATATTTAAAATATCTATCCTTACTGTCTGCCTGGCTACTGCAATTATTCGTATAATCTGTTTACAATAATTTCTATTCTACTTGTCCGATTATATACATATCTATTCTCCTTGTATGACTAGCTATCGATTCTGAATTTCCACGACTGATTATGCAGAATGTCTAGCCTTACTGCCTGACTGGCTACTGTAACCATTTGTATCATCTGTATACATTCACTTGTGTTCTCCTTGTCTGACTGTATACATCTCTATTCCCCTCGTTCGATTGCATTCATCCCTGTACTACCCCTTGGCTCGTCCATATATAATTCTACACCACTTCTCTTAAGACATATGGTCGTATACTGTGTCCTGATGTCAGATGCGAACTGTATACTATCTATCTGGCCACGCGTTGTCTGGTCACACACGGTCCCTATACTACTTCCACCTATTTTCCAACTACCCAATCCACCATATCAATATTTTAATAATCCTACGAAAATCAAGGTACCCAATGTAAACGATATTCTGATTTCATCTTTAAGTACCTTATCAACTGAAATATGTTGTATATTATAAAATACTCTTTCTTCCTCCGTCATTCGCGACTGAAAGTGTACCACCACAACAAGCGCACACCGAAAGCACACTCGACGGAAACCGATAGTGGTCCTCGATGGTCACGTAAATGAATTTAAGTTTCACGGCAAGTTGGCCGTAGAGCTCCGATAAAGTATCGCGTAAATGAACTTCGTTGGCAGTATATTTTCCTAACACAAGGGGAGGGAGGAAAACTGCGAAGTTTCGCTGGAGAACTTTTACACGACACTTTAGCCCCGGCAACGTACCGACGGTCCTTCAAGCGAGGGTTTGACGTGGTCATTAATTAAGAATTCCAGTCGGGAGCTAATTTTTCGTTTACAGCTTAATAACCCGTGACTACCGGCGGAACTGCCGGCCGATTTATGAATCTGCAAAGTCTCGCGACGCGAAAAGTTCGCCCGTCGAAGTGTCGAGTGCTCAAAGCGTGCTTCGTTTGTCTTATCGTTTCCACCCTTCGCCAAATTTTCATTACAGTAATTCCTTCGGCCGAGGAAAATATTCTTCTGGTGGTTCTTGAGGGCCTGACAAATGTTGCCGAAGTGGAATATTAGAGGACACAGGTGAACTTTAATATTTATGATAACGTTGGGGGTGAATTTGTTTGTTCCTATATTTTATAAGGGTAGGTAATCTGTTTTATATCGATTATTGCACTTATTGATTCAGTCTTTTTTTTTCATATTACTTTTACATTTTTTTCGTTAATCCGTAACTTCTTACGTTACATACTTTTACGTGTTTGTTGGGGCTCAGTGACCTCTTTCCCCCATAGCTCGGGTACCTCGGGATCGCTAAGCCCGTACTGTAGCTATATTGTTCAATCAAACATAGCTACAGCCCTTGAGGAGAACATTGGCTGGAATATTATTATTTTTTTATTTCGAATGGAAATTCCGTATTGGAAATGAATATTTCCATCACTTTGAGAAGATGCAAAAGAAGATCGATATTTCGAAAGTTCTAGACTACCCCGTTAATTTTAATTCCGTCGATCGTTGACTTTCCTATACTTCCCTCTAAGACAAGAGTGGAGAAACTCGTTCGACGACTGGAATACGTAGTTAATTACAGAGATGACCCGTTTAAAACGTACGAAATCCGGTCGCCATAGAAAAACCCTCTGGTCGTGGATGTAATTTATTCAATACTGCCAGGGATAATCGTTCATTGTTTCACGGTTTCGTTTCCATAATTCATTAATCGTACGCTAAACGATTGGCCGAGGGGGATTTGTTGTTCCGTTAAGCAGACCTCGACGCGGTAGCGTTTATGAATTAACGAGCCGAAGACGTGCCTGAAAATAATCCTGTCCTCCCCCGATCCCTTTCCTCCCTACAACAGCGCCATAAATTGAAAAGTTGGACGCGACCGCCGGGAAGCGTGTTTTTGAGCTCAAAGAGCGCAGGAAATTGGAAACCCAAATAGCTTAACTTCTGGAAAAGCTGGTAGAACTCGCTGTCGTTTCTGTTGCCGCCGCGTTGCTATTTGATTAAAATCAACGCGATCGTTTTGTATACGCAATTTATTGCTCCGACATTGCGCGCTGCGTTACACTGCCAAGAATTTTCCAAAAAGGTTCACGGAGACTTTTAGTAGATGCTCCCTTTGGTCGGACGTGTGATTGAATTTAGTAATATTTGTTTATATTTATGGTGTTTTGTTAGGAAATATTTATTTTATCTATTGCAATCGCGTTTAAATTAAGACTTGTATGATATTTCATAGCTGATAGAAAAGTGTAGACTCGTCCCCTACCCCCACTGGTCCTATTAATAATGCCAGATATCGACTAAACGACGCTTCCCAGCGTGAAAGCAGTAAAGATCTCGGCGTACTTTCGAACGAAATGAAATCTTCACGCTGAGCGGGCCGTTCTGAAAGAGGTATCCACCGTTGTCCTATACACGTATGTAGTTACCGTTCGCTTTCAGCGACGGAACAAAATCTCGCCCCGGGTTTTCCGGCTTAGCTGTCCAATCTGAGTAGCCTTTTCTCTGGTTAAGCCGCGTGCACGTATCCCGTCGCGGCTGTCTTTCCGTCGGGTCTCCCGTCGAGAACTCAAAGAATCACTTTCACGTACACGGATGTCCGCCTAACGGTTACATACACACATACATACACACACACACACACACACACACACACACACACACACACACACACA
>NW_026535284.1:10363699-10492324 GCF_026225885.1 Hylaeus anthracinus
ACACACACACACACACACACACACACACACACACACACACACACACAGGGGACGAGGCTACGCTTCGAACGGAAGTAATATCATGCGAGCCGTGGGATCCGGACAAAAATAGAAATTGGGTTCTGGAAACCGGCCAAAGGATTTTGTTCGAAGGAAACGACGTGCGCGCACCGTGTTTCCACGAAACTGTTTAACTCTCGACCTCTTCGGCTATCGATATTTGGTAGATGAGAGGATCTTGGATAGGAGAATTTGGAGAGGTTCGATGCGGAGGAAAATTGATCTGTTTTGTGTCAGGAAAGTGTTCAATTTTGGGTTTTTTGAATTCTTTGGTGAATAAAGGCAGTGGTTTGGTTTCATATTGTATTGTTTGTCGATACACAGTTCACTTCCCAAAATAGAGTATTATCTAAGGATTCACTGTCTCGACCAACTGTCTCACAGGTAGCATTACAAACTATGCGTGTACGTCATTATAATTTACTCTACTCCTGAGATGGATCGATATTTGACCCAACCGTTAGATTCTGATGCGATATTCTGTTTTGGAAATTGAATTGTTTACTGCACCAACGATCCAGTCCTTCAATAAGAATATCAAGCACGTCGCGCGAAGGACTTACCGAGTCTAGAAACGATTAATTCGGGCTATTCTTTGCTCTCAATGGAGCTCGAAGCCTACGAACGTGACTTTCTCCCGTTCACACATGTCACATCGACGTCGTGAAAATGTCAAGTGCAGCCGGGGTTGAGATCGCGAAAAAGCGTGCCAGTAAGAAGGTCAGGGTCGCGATCCCACGATACGCCTCCGGGGAGTCCTCAATTATTTTGCGTGGCTTTCTCGGCCGTGGAAAAATTGCACCTCGGGTTGAGCTGAACGGTTTTCGAGTGGAACACGAGCGACTTTTCCCTTTCTTACTCGACAGATATATTTTTTGAATTATGAAACAATAAATAATAATCTGAAAATGATTCTAATAGATGAAATAAATATTATGAAATTTATATACATTGAACTAGAAACTCAAAGCTCAATGTTTCGTCTCACTTTCGCCGTGAGACGAAATCCTCAAATATTCCAACGAGGAGTAAACACTCTTTACAGTCTTGAAGATTCCCCAAAGTTGCGCTCTCTACAATAGGACCGAAGTAGAAGGCGGTTATCAACGCAAGAAGCGGCGATAAACGCGCGTAGACGTTGCTCGAGCTCTCCCATGGGAAACGCACCGTGCCACCCACGCTCACCCCCGGAAAACATTAAGTCTCAAGTTTCGATTCGCCAACTGCGCGGCTGAAAACTTCCAAGTAGCGCGCGTGCCGCGAGCGGTGTGCTATTAATTACGTACTTCGACTGTGCAGGATTTACGGTGCACTCGGCACAACTCGTTAAAATTTCTCATTACCATGTCGTTTACCCCTCGCCCCTCGCCGACAGTGATAATTACCGCAAGTTAGAGTCCGACCCTTGGCGCCGCGACTAAGCGCCCTACGCGTGGAACTTTCTGTCTTTCCACTAGACAGTCTCGCGGGCCTGAAATAAACCCGAGAAGAAAATTAAAACGACTGTGTATACTGATCGAGTTACTGTGGAGAGCATAGCAAACCTTTAAGGGGAATTTTCAAGACTATATTTCATCGGTTCAACCCTCGAAGCGGGGCAGATTTGACAGCAGGCCGAAGAAAAGGATAGGGTGACTTTTGACCCTGCGATAAAATTCTTCATTTGAAATTTCTACAAGATTTTCTCGTTGTATTTTTGTCTCGGCACTTGAAATTGAATCATCCCCGTCATCCTTAATTCGTGGTTAAATTCTTTATCTACAGTTTCAAGAATAAACTTCCTCGCCACAATTTCATATTCGTATCTTAAATTGCATCTCCCAGTAATTCCACGTCTATAATTATAAGAATTTCGGAATCAAAAATATCCAATATCCAATCATTCTTGTCGAAAAATATGCTATTAGTATTCATGATTGAACCGTACATAGTCTGCATTCAAGAAACCTGAAACTGTGGCGGAATTGGAATTAAAAATTAAGGAAGCAATGCAACGTTTCCTGTGATAATTTTGATTCGTCGTCCACGATTAAGTTTGATAATAATAATATGTCTATGACGTACCCAAGATTATACGCAAATAGAAATGGAGCGTAGATACATAAAAAGATAAAAACAGTTGTACGTTACGGTATAAAAGACGGGTTGCAATCATAAGCTGTTATCAACTTAGCCAGAGAGCTACGAAGATGGCATCGGATTAGATGATATCAACCTATGATCTGCAAAAAGCGGACGGGAATATCTGGTACAAAGTTTCTGGAATTAAATCGAGTTCAAGGGGTTAATGACACGCGAAGATTACTTTATTACGTGACAACGTGATAAACTGGGATCCTTGGGGCACTTGTACGCCCCGTTTACCAGGACGCTAGTAGGAGTCTTTAATCATGGCCAGAATAATTAACCAGGATAATTCTCGGGTGGGTAAATTTAATTATTAACCTTCCCTCGACATTTTCACTATCAACGACTTGGCACTCGATCTTTCGGTGGAAAAATTTATGGAGCATACTTTTCGTGGAACCGTGCACGAAATAAAGGGAATTCGACGTTTTAATGTCCTTGGACACGTAACGATTAATTCGTTTATTACTTTTTAATGACCGTCTTTCAGCGTTGCGCGTCGACAAACGAGACAGTTGCACGCGAATCACGAGTCACGTACCTCTTACGGTAGATTGCTGGTTTCAGTCATTCTTTAAATTGAAATTTGTTAGGATAGAATATGAGTATCACAGAATTCAAATTTTTGAAACGGGACTTAATGGAATCAATTTCTTAATTAAAAAAAATGTCAAACTGTGGGAAATATACTTTACAACTTTGTACTAAAATTGAAAATTATTCGAGTTTCTAGTTTTCCTTCAAAAAATTCTACAGATCCGAGTCGAAATATCTCCATCACCTATAAAAGCTAGAATCATTACCGAGTACTTTAATTTCCAATTCGACGCACTCTCGAGCCCAAAACGTCGATTTATCGTCAGAGTGGAGTAAATCGCGAGATGAAACCGAGCGCAGCATCCCCATCCACGGAATCTATATCCCGGCACGCGATAAAGGAGTAATTGCAGCGTCGAATCGTGTCGTTCGTTTCGATGAATTTCTCTTTCACGTGGGCGAAATTTCCAAGCGTTTTCGCGTCGCGTCCGTTAATCCCCTCTGTTCGCATCTGATTGACGTCGACGTTGCGGAACAGTTAATAGATAATGCTTTTTAACTTCATGTTTGACGCGACCGTTTTTCGCCGCGACTCGACGCAATTTATCTCGGCAATTATGTTCCTCGAATTACCACAGTCGAACGCTCGCACCTCCCAGGGGACTTTTTCGTAAAACCAGGGAATAAAGTCGACCGTGTATCTTAAAACGTGAACGTTATTCTTGGTTGTAGTTCTCGAGCAACAAATTCAATAGTGTCTCCTAAGGGTTGATGTTACACCTGAGTCGAAAAATGGTCCAGGATTTAGGAAGGCTAAAAAATACATCGTCTTAATATATTATGAAGTTCAAAAAATACTAAAATATAGAAAATGTACTCCACGATTTTGTACTGAAATTGAAGATTATTCGAGCTCCTAGTTTCCGTCGAAAAAATGGTATCCCCCAAGAGTTAACGTCAAATTTGATTAAAAAGCGTCCCCTATTTTTTAAATGTTACAAAATAGAGAGCATCATTTCCTGCTCCCTACGTTGACCCATAACCTCTTCCTCCAGATACTTCCTAGTGATCCAAAAATAGCAGACGTGTCGCAGAGCAGACACCGAAAAGGACACCAACAAAGTAACACGCGACTTATCGAGAAAAACCTTTAAACCTCTTCAATTGTATCGGCTGTAGAGGCTTGTTGCATTACACGATAGAACGACGTCGACGTAATCGTCCTGTTTGTTCAAAGGTTCGATTGCGGCAGCGGAGTCGGCACCGTCAGGAGCACGCAAACAGTGAGGCTGAACGAATGGAATACCCTGACTGTCTACAGGCATCGATGGGACGCTTGGATTCAGCTGAATCAAGAGAAACGCGTGGAGGGAAGATCGAAGGTAAGGATACCTTATCCCTCTGAAACGTCGGCGAACTGTACGTTCCTGCAACGGGGTTGAAAAGAAACGACCCTTTATCGACAAAATCCGTTTCTCACGACAGATTTCTCGGGGTGCACCGTCGCTATCCGAGGTAATTGCTGCGGCAATCGACAGTTGTCGACGGGGACTCCAACAAAAGAAAGGAAAAAATATTAGTGGAAGTTAGGGGATTGAAGGGTTAATGGTTGAAAGGTTAGAGGGACGTTTAAGGTGTACGATGAAATTGAGATAATTCAGACAGAAATTGTATGAAATTAATGAGATATTAGGTCTACCGGAAAGTTCTGTCCGTTCCAATTACAACAAGTTTCAACGTGTATGCGCATATTCGTTAAAAATGATATACAAATTGCAATCACGCTGGCAAAATGTCATAAGTAATGATAAAAATTATATTATTCAATCAAATTTATCGAAGGTATGAGAAATTTATTATTTTGTTTTATTCTATAAACGGACAGAATCTTCCGGTAGACCTAATACATAGTTGCTGAACAGTTACGCTAGGTCTAGTTTATCTCTGAAGGAATATGCTGGTAAGAGTAGAAGCATCAGGATACATTCTTACATTGGTACTGATCATTGAACCAATGTATCGAGGGTAAGTAATGGCAATCGATCCCCAAACTCGCGACGTCTTATGAATGGCGAATATGAATTTCACGTTCGAACACGTTCGAACATAATAACGCTCTTCCCTATGCACGAATATCTCCCGCTTCGACAAAAGACTCGTCCAGGCGTCCCGGAATCGACACGAGGCGTCGTTTCATACGCGCTCGCTTCCCTTGGCATAATTTTCCGCCGGTTAAGTGGAAGCAGTACTCGCGTCGGACGTTTCCCTTTAAAATTCCAAGCCCCGGTTGACGTCTTTAGAGACGAGCAAATCCTTTTCACGACTCCCCGTGTATTCTTGCCTCGGTGCACCCCGACGTCATCGTTATTCACCTGTATGCAATTCCGTCCGCGATCCGTGTTTCTCGGGAAAACGTTATTTTACGGGGAAATCGTCCATTTAATGACGGAGCCGCGAAACGCCCTCGCGATTATTCCTCGAGACACGCTCGGAACGAATTTTACGACGTTAATTACCGTTGTGTTCGGCGCAGGGTTGTGTTCAGGGAGGGTTAAGAAATAATAGATGTGGTGTTTTTGTTATTTCGTTTTGGTAAATCCTCGCGGTTTGATCGAAGCTTTGATTGAAAATAATAAAATAACTTGGTAACGATGATGTTTCTTCAATTCTTCTGTTTGGGGGGGGGGGGGGGGGCTTTTTATATTTTTGAAAAAAAAAACCGGGGAAAATTTCGGTTATATATTTTAGTTTTTTTCTTTGTCATTTGTATATGTTTTTTTTTTTTTTATTGATGTGGACACGGTTTCCCTCTCACTGGAAAATTGATTTCCAGTTTAGGAGCGATCCCCCATCGAGGATGTATTAAAACTGACAAAATTGGGGTGGTAGTTTTCAACAATCCACCGTATCCGGTTCGTCCGTCGATTGGTTAACAGCCTGCAGAACAGTTTATTCGCCGATGTACATAAAAACTGATAAATTGTTTTGTCATCGAAACGAGGGGAAATTGTTTACGCGGAATCGATATTTAACACTCTTCCGACGAAAATACGAGGAAAAATTCCAGAACTCCGAATTTCCAATTCCAAAAACAGAACGAGTGACTTGAAAATATATTTAAATTTATATTCAATGTAATTAAAACTTGAGCGAATCGTCTTCATTTAATAAATCTTTTAAGTCTTCCAATTAACACTAAACCTAGCGACGTTCGGTATCCTTCTTCGATCCAAGAAACATCCTTGCATTTTCTATTTCTACTTCTAAAAAATTCCCAACTCCTGATCGAGCACGAAACGAGGGTGTCTGCTCTTTCGCGGGGAAGAAATCGTTGGGAAAACGTCGAAGGGGGAAAAATGTGGAAGTGGGTGGAGAAATAATCGCGAATGGCACGGCGAAGGGCGACGAAATTGACTTACCTCAGACTTTTCCGCGAACAAAAGGATGGCTTCGTTTCGTTCCGTCTCATTTGTAAAAATGAAGGGAAAAAGAGGGGTTGAAGGAGAAGTGGGAAAAAAGGGGTAGGCGAGGGACAAAGGTAACGTCGACCCTGTGAGTCGCGAAAACCCCAGCTAGAAATAAAAAACGAGTCGAGTAAGTGCCGGCGTGATTAAAACAGAGCACTGTAGTTAACAATGGGGATACGTGTATGCGTTTTGTTGGCGAAAAGGATCCTACTTTCAGCGCGTCGCGGCTCTGAATGACAAGAACCCGTCAAAGAAGGTTTCTCGACGGTAGAATATTACTTTCGCTTCGAAAACCGATATAACCTGCCCCGTCGCACCTGCGGATAGCCATATTTTTCTCGAGAAGTGCACCCGATGCATCTGCAATGCTACCCTTTTGTTTTTTTGGACGGGAACACGTGTATTCTTTTACATAAATCGATCCTACGTGGAATTTCGTGGATGAAAATAGAGAGGGAGAAGTTTTAATGCAGGGAGAATGTGGAAAGCTTGAACACTTTGTATAAATTAAGTTGAATATTTTGAAAGATCAAGGTATTTTTACGCAATTGGTACTTTGAATAACTACTAACCAATCGAGTGACCTAACCTAAACTTTCCAGAGCACCCAATATTAATAAAGTCTGGACAGAGAAAATGTCACTGTACACCTTAGGGCCACTCAATATATGCAAATTGTGTCTTGTAATTAAAGTAAACATGCACTTAGGTTCTTCCAACGGGTATTAGACGTTCAAAGACAGATGGCCAATACCAGAGGGGGATGAATGGTCGAACCACGCCCCTAGAACAGACACCCGATCCGTGTAATCAGTAAAATGTACAAAGTTGCCCATAGTTTGCTCGATTAAGGAAATTCACCCCCGTCGCGATATCGCGTCTGGGGTTGTTTATCGATTCACTCGTCCCCGGTGCTACAGGGGGCTAATTTCACCCTAATTTACACGCGCTAGCCGCAGGAAAACTGGGTCGATGTGGGGTACGATACCCCCGTCGCGTGCGTGGTTTTATTAAAAATTTCCTAATACTCAGTAGTAAGGGATGCCATGATTAATTAAAACATTATGGTCTGATACTGCGCAACGTTTTACAACAGGCTTGGAAAACTTACTTAATTCATTTTACATGGCTTGGTAATTACGAAATTGCATGAAAAGCGAACGTCCATCTTAGCTTAGAAGCTTTCTCGGAGCTTTGACCATTTTTATTTAGTTGTTTTCGTTGAATACGATAAATCACTCTCGTAAGAATTTCATTCCTCCAACAATAAATATCGGTATCAATGATTGAAACTGTGTCAATGAAATTGCTGTTTAAACAATTAATTATTTAAGTAATTAAATTCGGTGAAATACGTTAGATCTTTGAACGTAATAATGAATTATCATTTATTGTTTCCATTCGAGGTTTATTAAATTTTGCTCGAACTCGAAAATCTCTTGGTTAATTAAATATTCCTTGCTTTAATAACGGCGCAGCGTTTCATAATGGACTATACAAATTGTTTAATTCAGTTCACATGTTTTACGTAATTGTGAAACTTTGTTCCCTTGTTACGGAAAGTTCCTTCCTGTGCCGGTCATTGTTACACACTGGATTATATGTTACAATGAACTGCCGACCAAATTTCATTTTCAATACCGAATTAAATTCAATCGGATGAAAATTTTGATTTAGTGTTCAATGTGAATAAATTATTCTAAAGTAAACTCACTTTAAGTATTTTAAACGTATGAAGCATTTCATTTTAATTCCCCTTTTTTTATTAATAATATAATATAATAAACAAAAGTACATGAAGTAACTTATTAAAACGTGAACAAAATTGATTTCAACGTGCATTCAAATGAAATCTTTTTTAAATAATACCATATTAAACCGAATAAACCTACAAGAGACAATCTTTTTCCTGCGTTAAAAATGAAAAATTCCTCCGAAAGGAAACTGGAACGCAACTAAAATGCTTCTATTGTTTATCGCGACTTTGACACGAATTCACGCTTCGCACCTGCTGGATTCCGTATGCCCTCCATTTTTTAAATTCTCCTACAACTTTGCAATCGCAAACGCAGTAACGGGGCACGTTTCATCACATCTCGACGGCGTTTTCTTTAAATTGCACCACCGACGAGCATTTCGTCCTCGAATTAAAAGTCTTTAAAGGCTTTTCCCCCCCTCCCCCACCCCTCCCCTCTGCCGCCACTTTATTTCTTGCACTCGGTGCTTTCGACCTCTCTCATAAGACTTGCAAATTGTTTCGTAATAAGTTAGCACGGGGGCGCCTCGGCAGAAGGAGAAACAGGCGCCACTTTCTTCGCGAAATAGTGCTTCCGAGTGCTCCTATAAAAATAGCCAACTTCGTCCACGACCAACTTTCGCGAAACAATCGCCGGAATATTGTCCGTGTCTCGTCGTGGGAAGGAGATCTTAACTCGAGCGGGAAACCGCAATTTCCTGCGAAGAATCCGAGGCTGATCATCGGCAGGGAACTCGGAAAAATTGGAAAAGTGGCTCATGTTTGTTTGCAATTTATTCCACACGTTTTTAACACCTGCACTTGGCAATAACTAGACAGCGGATCTTTATGCATTTATAGGAAATTTGAATGCACAAGAAACTACAAAATGCAAACAATATGCAAGAATATGAAAAAGATTCAAAGTAAAGTTCGTGTTGTAATATTTGCAGAATAAAATAAATTCCTATTTAGGTACAATTTTTGTAGGAACGTTCGCGAAGATTTTATTTTGCATAAAGATCCGCAGTCTAATAATAACAATTCAAAGTTTTAAACAGAAACCTTGATAATTTTCACTTCGAAAAATTCTCCCAGAAAGACCCTAGTATTTCCAAGTTCAGACTAAACCTCCCTTTTAACGTTACACGAAAAAAGGTAAAAAATCATTGAATTTTCATCGACAAAAGTTTTCTCTAAATAGAAGCACGAAAGGACTGTAACGCTTTCGGTCCAGCCTGGTGCATCTTTCGCTCGAAAAACCATAATTGATAGGCGGTTTCGCGACTCGATGACGACCAGTCTGTTTTTCCCGGCGGGACGAGTTTAATTGCCTTTAAAATCAGCCGGCGAATGGTTCCGCGAACCGGAGTCCACTTTATCGCCAAGTGCCATTAAGCACTCGGTGTCCTAACGACAGCGTCGTAATTAGAGGAGTCAATCCCCTCGACACCCGCTCCTTTTTTTCCGCTCCCTTTCCGTTCTTCCCACCATTCTCGACGGATTCTTTTTATTTTTCTTCCCCGTGTCGCGAGACGACGCGGCTCAAAACACAGAAGCCACCGTGTTTCACGTCGTTGACACGTGCCTCGGTTACTTTCGTCGGATTTCACGACGCTCCCTTTCAGGACCAATCGATATCCCTAAAGAAATTGGGGCCTTTCTAGATCCATTTAATGTTGGGTTCTTTTTAAGAAATTGTCAACAGTTTTCTACCCTATTTATATATCAACCATGGACAGAAAAATAGATATTCTGATTCTTAAATTATCACTTTCAGGCATCATATACAAATACCCTGGCAAGAATTGTAATACCTAGCGTGCCCCAAGCAAACCGCAAACCCAGTTTCCTCAAAAACAAAGCCTCGAACGAAGAAACTACACGCTACATTTTCAACGTACTTCTGCCTTCACAATCACAGCCCAATAATTAACAACGCTAATTAGGAGATCCTTTGATGTAAAAATAATATTTCACGTTAGCAAATTAAACAACGCGAATCTGCGTACCTTGCTGGTTCCCATAAAAGAACCGGCTTGTAATTAATAAATTACGTTGCCTCGTTTAAAACCCCTACAGCAAAGAAAATCTGTTGTTATAAGTTACTAATAAGACTAAAAATAAAAAAAAAGAAAATGTTAGCCAGGTTTTCTGCACCGAAACAACGCGCAATGTGCAAGTAAACCGCTCTCGCGATACAAAGCACGTTTCTTGAGCATCTAATTTTCCCGACTTTGCGACGGGTCAGAGAATAACCAGTTCTCTTCGCAGCTGCTTTAATTTTCTCTTCTTTTTCCGCACGACCAAGCACAAGAAAAACGAAATGAAGTCGCAAAAACCGAAGCTCTCCGCGCGAACGATTCCTACGTTTCGCTCCATAATGGCGACTTAATATCTCGATACGGTAAACAACGAGAAGTATTTTTCAATTTCGTTCCGCGCCAACGACGCGTTGTGTTTATTTTTTTTTTTTTTTGTTTGTTTAATATATAATCTTTCCTGCCCAACTTTTCAATGGCGAGTTGCGCGTTCGTTTATTCCGTATCTATTTGTTTCCGTTTGTTTCATTTTCGCTCGCTTGTTTCGTTCGTTCCGTTCGTTTCGTTTATTTCGTTCGTTTTCGCTCACCGGGCTCGTTCGTTTCGTCTTCATTTAGCCTATTCAGCGTGCTCATTTAATCCGTTAACGGACTTGTATCCGGGGAAATCAAAAAGATGAAGCGTAGAATGTACCTGCTGGATGATTTAAAGAAGTACAAGCGCGTAATGGTTTGTTAAAAGTAATAATGATGGCGAAGGTATCGATTGGCGCAAGTTTAATTATTGAAAACGGAATATTGTGTAACATTAAATAATGCGTACTTTTGTGGTTGAATTTATGTTTAATTAAGGATGTTATATTGACTTTTACGAGTGTGCTGTGAACAATACCCTCCAAGCTTGGAAAAATAAATAAAATTCAATACACAAACCAACCATTTCAGATAAATTAACTCTAGCGACATTTTAATCTCGATAAATCTTACGAATAGAATTGTTTGCTACCTTTGCCACCCAGTATCACGGCTGCAATTCCATTTGCCATCGGAGACGTCGATACTCCCAGGACCGAAAGGAGACGTCCAAAGAGACGGAAAAAAAAAAAAGAAATTGAGACACAAAGCAGAACATTCCCTTTTCCGGCTCACCAGGCGTTCAGAGAGAAATTCATTAAAAAGCGAGTGCCGCGGTTCTCGGGTTTTCCTGGGGGTAAACCGTCGAAGTCGTAGGAAATTAGCCACCCCTCGGCACAGGGAGAGAGGATTAACTGCATCTGACGGCTGATCGTAACGTCAGCTGGCTCAGCGCGTCGCCGTGGAGGAGCCATCTCCTCAAAGAAGCAACGGGGAATCCGATTGTATCATGCCGCCTTATAAAGTCGCCTACAAACGACGGATTATCCCCGTTCCACCCCTCGCGAGCCTCTACTATGAGGTTTCGGTGCGAATGGCCCAGATAGACGGGCAGCAGTTTCGCGTGAAAAATGGATGGGACGACCGAAGCCATCGCGCAAAGAGAAATAAATTGTACGCCACGTGGAGTTAGCCCCATGGGGGACGGGGGAGGGAGGGTGTTAAGAGGGATCGACGCAGGGGTCGTGGACATCGAAAATTTACTTCGATTTTCAGGGTTGGCGGAAAGCAGGCCTGACGGAATACGTGGTCTCTGGTTGTTTGAATAAATGAAAAATCCACTGAGAATTATGTTACAAAAATTGACCACCTAATAGGGTCCGCCAATCAACCAAAAATCGACAAATAAAGGGAAAATTCACTAACTCCATTAACCAAACAGTTCAAAAAATATTGAATGGTCCCCAAATCAGTTTCCAATAACTACCCTCTACGAGCAGATAATCGAAAATTGAACCAAATGTCGTTCGAAATGAACCTTACGGCGATAAAGAAACGTTCTTCCATTTTCCGTATTCCACGTCTCGATTAGTTATCAGCTTTTAACAGAACGGCGAATTCGTTTATTTCGGAAATGAGTTCTCGGAGGGAACAGCGAACGGTTGACCCTTCGACGGACCGAACATCAAAGAGAACGACGTTAAATTTGAATTTCTGAAAGAGCATATCTTTTGACCGCCCGCCCATCGGGAACCTCATTTATGCTAATATTTGAAATATTTCTCCCGTCTCGGTGTTAATAGTGCTTGCTTCGGTTCCGTGGGACATCAATGTGCAAGATTCGCGCTACGCTCTTTTTCCCTGTCTCATCGCGATATTTTCGTAATGGCTTACCCGCAACCCCTATCCCCGTTGGATCAAAAGATTTACCTCGTCCGTCTCGACGAGCCTGTAAAAGTTCCACGGAAGTTTCCTAGCCTACGGAACAGAGACATCGGTCGTTTAAACTTTCCGTAATTACGAATGAGGCCCTCGAAAGTTCAGCCATCTGAGTTCAACTCCCTCTGCGCGTTTTGTCGCTTTTGGTAGGGAAAGCTTGTTATCGAGGCGAGCCTGAAATTAGACGAAAACAAAATGTTATTTTAGGGGAACACTCGTTTGTTGCTTTTCTGTCTATTTGTGGTTTTAATGAGCCCCCGTTAAACTTTCTGGGACATCAATGTTCTTCATAGAAAGAATGAGCTGGAACATGACTTCTTATTATTGACAGTGATTTGAATAAATCAATGTTAACGTGGTTTAGAATGCTCCAAAGAACACAGCGAAAAATAAAATATGCATATAATTAATTATCATTGATTTTTAATTCCATATATTTCACCAGTAACATTTAATACTACAACATTAATCACCGTCAAATGAAAACTTCGTTCCACTAATTTCCAAAAGAAAACTTTCCTAAAACCTTGATGATCTTTTTTACCAAAAAAGTAAAGAAAGTCGATGCAATTAGCTGCCTTCCTCGAACAAAAAAATATCTAGGTTATCTCGATATCGTTAACGCGTTCAGTTCTTTTTCCTCCAGCCGCGAGAATTTTAGTTGTCGAATAAAACAATCTCCCGTTCAGTTCTAAAATCATTAACGCGAACTTGGTAGCGAACACGGTCCTAGCAGAGTGAAATTAAAACTCGAAAGTCAATTACAACTTGTCGTCATCGTTTCTCGAGAGATCTCGAACGAGAATCCTGGATCTTCCCATTCAACGACGAACGTGTTCCTCTCGATCGACCATGATTCAGCTCTTATTTCTTTTAATTGGAAGGAAAAAGTCGGCATTTACGCGACACTTCGAATGTAATTCGAGCAAAGTTCTCTTTACGCTCGCGAAGAGGAACGAATCCACCGATGCGTGCTCGACTAAAAGAGATTAAATTGAAGGATACGCTCGAAAACTCGCTTTGCGATTTTATTTTCGTTTATTATGATCTTTTAGTTCACTGGACTCGACACTTTGCGCGCTCAAGTGACAGCGAAATTATTTTCAATACTTTTAATCAACGAAACACGCGCAAGTGTTTTTCGAGGGCCGTTCGAGTGGAAATATTAATTGGGAAAAAATTAATAAAAGTTCGATTGTTATCCACGAATGTGTTCCCCTTTGCGACACCTTTTCAAACAGTATTTTCAAGCGTTCTTCTATACTCGCGCAGTTTTCGAGCTATCGTTTACCCCTGCAATTATTATATTTTCGTTAGTAATGAATTAACAGGTGTTCCTCAGTTATTTACTCTATTTTGAAAACCACTGATTAAACTTGAAGCTCGAAGTACTTAAAAACGTTTCATTTACGACCAAACTGAAAATATTCACTACCATATTAAATTCGTTTTAAATTATTCCTTGACTCGAAATCTAACAGAATCTCCTACATTTATTATTTTTGTGTTGCACTCTCAATTCTATATGAAACAAAAATTAAACTATCACTCGAATCTAAAAATACTTCAAAACATTCCGTTTACAATCAAACCTAAACAACATAAAATATTCGCCACTATATTAAACTAATTTCACATTGCACCCTTGGAAAAAGGAGTCCATGTCCATGAAATCTGAGGCAATGTCTGTGGCCATGATTGAACGAGAGTCTCCAAGAAGTCGAGAAATCCTCGAGGAAGCTCGATAACTCCCATCTCCGAGATTCCCGATCAAAATTATTTTCTGTCTCGATCATGGCAGTCGAAAGGTCTTGCCGTAAGTTTCTCCGAGGTGGAAGACCTTTCAGCGCGCCGCTGCGGAGGAGGAGCATGATTTTGAGACGAGTCCAGGGTCGATACACCCCGAAGAAAGTTTCGAGACTTTTGTAAGTGCATTAACTTGGAAACCTGTCGGAGTGTCGTCGACAGAATTCCGCTATACGTGTACGCCGCCCGACACTCGCGTGTTTGATACGTGTACGCGAGAACGCAACCGTGCTCGGATACAAGAAACTCGCCCGTCAGCGGACGCGCTTAGACGTGTCACCTGGGCAAATATGGGTCATCTCGGATATGCATAATCCGCGTAAATTGCTGCCATCTCCGACTGCATCTCGACGTCTGCGCGACGCTCTCGAGAAGCTGCGTTGCTGGACGATGCTATTCGCGCGAAATATCCACGGGGAAGTGTCGAAAATTCATGCTAAGTGGATTTGTCAGCATTGAAGTGACGGATAGGTTGAATGGATAGATTCATTGGACGGGAATTTGGCATTTGATAGAGATTTTCTGTTCTTGTGTCCTATCGAGAACTATTGATCAATTATATTTTGAATGAATTCATCGACCAGTCGGGTAATCAACTATAGGTAATTTCGGTTGCATTTTAAAAGAACAGATTTCAATTGCAGTTAATCCAAGTGCAACTGCAAATTCAGTAAGGGCATGGTTCTTACGTAGCGGATGGTGTTTATTTTTTTAAATGGTCTTGGACAACACAATTCCGAATCCACAACGTAAGAATCTTCTTTCCCCTGAATTTTTCTTCATCTCCTTCGCGTTTCTTTTCTGCAACTTTCCAACTTACGTTTCTTATCTACTTTCCTGTCCCGGAGTACTAATGTCCTTACTGCATCTCCTACAGTCTCGTTCTTACACGACGTTATATTTATATTGCCCATTTCCTCAGACTTTATCTACAATTTTCCTTTCACACGTAACAAATAGTTGAAAATACTATAAAACTTATTTAATAATATCTCGAGGTCTTCGCCTACAAGACCACATCAATTATCGAACCAGGGAACTAATTACATTCGATATAATCGATTTGTCCCCCCTCCCACTAAATTCATAGATACAGCACTATAATATACGCGCGCGTGTTAATTGAAATCTCAATTGAAAGCGTATCTTTCATCCAACTACCAATGATTACAAAATCTGAAAGTTCCGACTTCGCTAAAATATTTAAGCAACTGTTAAAGTTTCTAACCACATACTGAACACACGCATTCGAAATCTCGACGTGGTTCCGCCATTATTTCGTTCGCGAGGAAACTGCGCAAAGCGCGCCGCATCAATTTAATTTATTACACCGGTGATGCACGATTTGCTGAGATATAATCTGCGCGAGAGGTGAGTATAACGAGGAACGTTTAACTGCGCAACCCGTCGAGTTATTACAAAATTGAATATTCTACTCCGTCAATGTTCCAGACGCGTCTCGCGCAACGCCCAGAAATTCCTTCCGTAATTGCTTGGTCTGTAAATAATTTTCCCGACATCGGGCAAGTATGGTATCTGCGGTTTACGCGATATCCACCGCTCTGAATTAGACGCGTGTTTTCATTAATGAAGTGGCACACGTTGATGAAAAGTTACGGGAGTATTTAATAGCAGCGAAAGGTGTTCTTGAAATTCTGTGAAACGAGGTAAATTGAAAAGCAAAGTTTAATTATCTTGACGACGAAAATGGCGAAGGAGATTCCAAAGAATTTATACATAGAAAGAAGTTCGCGTAGTATTATTCTTTGAATTTGAACGCGAGGTATGCGACGCGTTTTGATGCAACAATTCGGCCCCCGTTTACTCCCCTGATTAAACTTGTTTAATTTCGTGGCCGTGCTCGCGAATAATCTCTACTTCAAATCCATTGTATAAATTATAATAATAATTCATTTACGCAGACAAATCTCTTCAATATTTCGTGCACAATACATATACTAATAACAAGAACGCGATCATAGATCGAGGTCAGTTCACAGGGTTTCCCCAACTCTAGGTTCCCAAATTTTTAATTACTCCAATTGCGCAATTAAAATTTCTAATTTCCAAATTTTCCAGCCACAATTACCACATTTTCTATCGTACGATAAAAAGTGCATTGCGTTCGAAGAATGAAAATGTAGAGTGGGCGAGAAAACAACCAAGAATTGAATAAATCATAAAGCGGTTGCAGAATAGCGCGAATTATACAACGACTTTATGCAACTACGTAAACCGGACAATTCTGGATTTGATTACAGGGCTTGTTTGCGAGGATTACCTTCCGCGAACCGCTCTTCGTCGGCGGCCCCGGAAACACAACCGGCCTGGAGCGACTTCCGGTGCGGACCGGATTTAAGGGTTGCGTCCGGCATCTGGAAGCCAATGAACACCGCTATCGCTTCCCCCTTGCACCGCAGGGGGATGCTGCGAATGGTTTCGACGTTGGTGAGTATAATTTTCTTCCAAACCAGAAATCAGATCGATCTGGTGCTCCAGCGAGCAAGTTTGCGCAAAGTTCGATATCCAAAAATCATTAATTATTTCGTCTTCGGTATTTAATTCACTCTTGGAATATTCATGAACGTAATCTCCGGTTCGAGTAGCGTAGCGAATAAAAGATTACACACGATATAAAAGTCAATCAAGCGAATAGCTGCGCGAGCCAGGCGGAATTACTTTACCTAATGTGATTGAGTTTGAAATATATTGATGAATTTCTTATCGATATCCAGCCAAATATAAATTGAAGATTCTATACACTTGGGACTATACAGTCCCTATACAGTCTGGCAATCTCAAATGCAAATAATCCATAGGAATATATTTCTAAATAAATATCCTCTGGAATATACTCTTAGCTACAATAAATACTCCACGAATTTGTTGCTCATTTTAAAATGTCAACACATACCTTATCAAATATTATCAAATTTAAAAACGAAACTTTAGAGACATACATTTAAATAGCGAACCTGTCAAAGTGTCGCGTACACATTTTTCTCCATAATGGGGTCAGGAATATAATTCCCCCGGCTTATCGAAATCGTGTCAGAGATTTTCCACGCCTAATTCTGGCACAAAGCAAAGGTTAGAAGCGTTCCAACGACGAAGGTTTGGCGCGTTACCTTATCACGCAGTACCAAGAACCTCCCGAAACCGGTCAACCGACTGTCGAATCATCCATTGAAAGGTTCAAGGAGGAGATACCTATAATCCTTCCAAGCGTAACCTCTCCGAGTAGACAGCTTTTAAGGGCATTCTCCCCGGACGATAGACGTCCGACCACTCCGCCACGTGCAACTCCATTCTCGGAGGCAGTGTATAATACATCAAAGGGGCGCATTCCCGTGTACGATGCATTTTTTGGTCTACGGCTGGGCCAGCCTCAAAAGGAAAACCGCATGGCGACGTCGAAGACGATGCCAGGACAAAGAGGAAACCGCGAGGGACGATATCAGAGTAAATCGTCCGTGGATCTTCTCCACTCGTCGCGACTCCGTTTCACGGATACTCGAGAAAGTGTTCGTGATGCGAAAATAAGTTGTTCGGGTTGTTTTTCCTCTTACAAACTCCTCGTTGAGATTTAACGAAGTTTACCGAAAACTGGGTCGATTAATCGTGGAGGTCGCGATTTTTACCAACAAAGCGCTCTACATTGCCAGCAGAGAGTTCTATATTGCCAGCAGAGCAATATGTCTTATCAGCAGAGCGTTCTACATTACCAACTCTCACCTATTTTCGTTTGAGTTTCAATTCTTTTTCTGTACGTCTTTTGTAGTAGTACTGTATTAAACAGAAATTTAAATCAGAATTCTGTTAAATCGTTTAAACAGAATCTGCAGCACGAAACTGCGGAATGACTTACAATTAGTAGCTACTGCTGGTCAAATTTCATATAATAAATTGAGTTTGTTTGTATTCATTTCCAATCAATTAAAAGTGAAATCTTAATAAGCAAATTTATACTGTGTACAGATAGTTAAGCGTTGTTCGTGTGGTGGTGCTACGTTTATCGGTGATTTCTCGATTCAATTCTTGCCTGGTTTGTTTCCCATCGAGTTTGCTAAATCAGATCCTGGTTCAGAAGAGCCAATTAGTCGGAATACATTGACGTACGTTGAAACCGATACCTAATAAAAAAACCCGCTGCATGCCGTTCCTCCATTGTGTTTCTTTGTTGCCAGTATAATTTGCATGCTCTACATATGTATACACCGAGCGAACGACGCGATTCCTTTTCAGAGTATCTTTTATTCCCTTCGCTTTCAAGTTGCGCATTCATTGCGTGCGTTTTTACCTCTCGACGTTTACGGACGAGACTCGACCCCGAAGAATAATGTCAATTGCCGGAGTAAAGTGATTTATCCTCCGTAATTCACTGTTGCTATTGTTTCACGCTGCCTCGAACGGGACTAATTTTGTCTCGATTTTTATTTAAGCGAGAAATTAAATGATGAAGTTGCGAGCGAGCTTTTGTAATTTGAAAGAAATTATTTTTGTGGAATATCAGTTATTTTTAAAGCGTACGAAAGTAAATAAATTTTCGGAAACTTCATTTTTATTATTAAAATTTAATATTTAACTCTTTTCCTACTATTGAAATTTAATATTTGATTACCTTCCTATTTCTTAAAATTTCGTGTCAAATAATATATATATAGAAGGGTTTTCCAGGGAAATTCATGCGACACCTGTTGTCTTCCGTGATATAGGGGTTAACTCGCGCGACCGATACCGGCGCAGCTTCGTCCGAAACAAAATTTAACTGCAAAACGCCTAATTATGGATCGCGGTGTTTCGTCGTCGTCATTATCGTCGAGTGGAATTGCGAATCACCGCGGCGAAATAGCCTATTACACTTTTACGTTTCGCGTTATGGACGCCGAGCGATTCTGCGCTCTCAAGAATTTATTTCCATCTGGATTGCCAGCTTTCCGTCTCTTCAAAACTCGTGAAATTAGATACGATATTATCCGCGGGGCTTGTTACTTTCAGCGAAACACAAAGTGATACTTGTTTAACTTTAGTTGGTTCTTAATTAACTACTCGAGGAACGACGACTGTGCCTAGTGGAAATATTATTAGAGAATCGTGAAGTCAAGATGATTACACAGAATGTCACGCCTAAACCAGGCCACCTGAATGTCTCTTTCGATTGTGATTTCACTTATAAATGAATTTTTTTCGTATCGTACTATGTAGCTGACATTAGAATACCGATGACAGGGCCATACAGGTTGTTTGTCGAAAAGGAATTTCGATGCTCGAGAAACGATGACGTCGCCTCGATAATTGATTAACGCTTGATAATTAACGCCGAGCCCTTGATGCAGTGGCGGCATCGACTCGCGCGCGATTAGCCACGCCGCGCTCTTGTCCTGACTTTGATCGTGAACTAATTACCCGACGCGAAGCGCACTTCGGCTCAGAATTTAATTTAACGCATTCCCACGGATGCGACGTCGCGTCAACTAGCGTTACGTTAATCAATGGGTGCGAAAGACGAAAGGAATTTTTGGCCGGAGACCTTCCTTTCGATCAGCCTTTGAATTTTTCCGATCCTAACGTAGGGGAGGTCTTAATCTCTGCTCTAGGAATTCTTGAGAGCGTCTGCAGCGACGTTTCTTACAATCTTCTCTCGCTTTTCGTACGATTTTGTATGATATTTCGCTTTTTTCTTGGGTAATTAGTTGATAGAATCTTATAGCAAGGATGTTGCTGGAAATTTGCTAGAAAGATGAGAAAAAATCGTAGAAAGTGATTGCTAACCTCTAGATTTGTTTATGCAAATTAACACTTTCAAGGGTACAGAAAGAGAATTTGAAATTTAAATGAAAGTGAGCGAGACATGGTAACGTAGAACACTTCCCTAGCTTAGATATACCGCGATATTTTGATTAATATATAGAAAAAACTTTCGAATAAAAAGTTTGCCCAAACCAACCGAAACGTCTATTATTATTCCCCTTTCGCGATCGATATTGGATTCGAACAAAAATGTTCTCCCGTTGCATTCATGCTTGGCTATTGTTTCCCGCGACCGCACGAAATATAGAAATCATTATTACCTCGAAATATTAATATTCGGTATCCCCAATCACAGAAGGTCGTTCTCATGAGAAAGATGGTTTCCACGGAATAAATTTCCCTATATTTAGTATTTCGCGACGGGGTTAATCGGATTACTTTCGGTGGATAAAACACAATTCCAACGAAGGAAACGGGGCGGTAGTAAAAGGAAGCGGAGGGAACGTGACTCGTATGGACTTCGTAATAATGAATGACCCAGACGATTTTTAAAGTTCCCTATGCCGTGGTGGAATCGAGGTTACTCGATTCGACGGGGGTCGACGAACTCGAAACCAGCCGAAATCACCTGATCGAAGTTTCTCAATTTACCAGACGTTACTTCTCTCTCCTCCTCACACTCTCTTCTTTTTAAATCGAGATTCTCTATGCATTAGTAATGCATAGACGAAGGAGGAGCAGTCCTTCCAGGCGCTGCTGTCTAACCTGACGCGATATTTTATTGCTCAAGGTACTTGAGATACACGTTAAGTTTTAAATAAACGAGGAGGACTCTTTCGTGAGGCTTCGTAAATTCCTTGGAAAAAGTCTGGCTACGTTTTAAGACCCAACTTCGATTTCCTATGTCGAGGTTCATGTTCTTTTTTTGAACTTATGAGATACCTGTAGATGACAGAATTGGAGAGTATATTGTGGATATATAAATTGGCAGTAATGTTTACGTTTTTATATTTTTATATAAACGTACAAATTTACAAATAACATATATTTTGATATATTTCATATGGTCATATATTTTGAAATGTATCAATATAAATGTTACTTATAAATTTATACGTTTATATGTACGTTCACATAAACACAAACATATGTAAAAATATACATATGCAACATTGAAATCCAATCGCGTTAATTAAACGATCGAAAACACGATTTTACCTGAATTTATTTCAAACGAATAATTTCGAGAAACTGGACCAAATCGGAAGCTTCCCTTCCGTAACGAGGACGTCCCTTTCGCGAGATTCTGTTTGCACAAACGGATTTATTTTCTCGAATATCTCTGTTTACACGTACTTCTACCTCCTCCAGCGACGAAGTCTAATTAGATTTTCTTCGAGCAACGCGATCGATGCTTCCCTAGAAGTTTCCTCGTGAATTCACGTTTTTCGCGAATTCAACGGCCAGTAAACACCGTCCTCGAAAATTCTCGACCCGTTACGAAATTATCGAGGCGTACAAGTGTCGTTAAATAAATTTCCCGAAGAACAGAGGAAAGGTCTGCCACCTCTCCGCGATGAAACTAAACTACTTGTTGGTTGGGTCATGACCCCCTGGGCACAATCTCGTAACGATTGCCTCCAGAGTTTGTCGACCTGCGACGCGACCAACCCTACAATCGTATTTCCTAAACTAAAATAACATGCGAATTCTATATGTAGTGCTTAACACTTCGACTGCGAAGCGCGTATGGACTTCGAGAAATGTTACAACGCACTTCCTAGCCTACAAACATTTAAAGAAATTAGGAATGCAAGAAGAACGAACACCAAACGTGACAAATAAAAAAAGCAGAAGCTTAAAGCATCGAAGATTAAAGCCTGCGTACAACTCCGGCTACGACAAGGAAATAAACCACTTCCCAGTTCTCAGAAATTCCCCGATAAAGTCGAGCGAGCACATTGAATGATAATTCCGACGACATCTCCGTTCCCAGCATCGGGGAGGAGCGGAGAGGGGTTGGGGGTGTTTAAAGCTTTCGTATTTTCGTCAAATATTTGCTCAGATAGTATCGACGCGTATACCAGAAGCTGAAGAATCGAGCGATATTTCTCGAGGACGAGTTTCTCTGGCAAACCGTATGCAGTCGACGCTTTTTTGCTCGGTGTTTATTTGAGAAAGGATTTCGCGGCGTCGCGAAACGAGATTCTAGCGATACCGAGCCATAGAGGAGAGAATCGATCCGATGTATTTATTGTTGTCGTTGCAGAGGAATGCACCGCGGACAGATGCAGCAAGGTGCCCTGTTCCCACGGCGGGAAATGCTTGACTACTGGCGGCGACACAGCCGTGTGCCTCTGTCCCCTCGGATACACCGGCGACCTGTGCGAGACCAGGGTGGATTTACAGGTAAACCTAAATAAATAAAATCCAATTCTGTCCGTCTGTTTGCTCAATTACCGCGAACCTTGAGGCGCGCCCGCAGGGAAGTCCGACTTAAGGCTGCGCTGCATTTTGGGGATGCTCGCTATTTTCTTTTTTAATGGGGTAGGAACAACTGAATCAAAATGAAAATTGGTGCATGGATGGCACTTTCGATGTGGTTTGATTGGATATTTTTTGTTTTATCGAAGGGTGGCTTGGGTGAGATTTTTCTTTATTCATAGGAGAATGTGCAGAGATTCGCAATCGTGAATCTCGTCTGAGTCTCGAGAAGAACGATTTAATTCGGTGCGCGAGAGCGTGGATGGTCCCTTTGAAAAATGTTATGAGGTGCGGGGCGAAACCTGGGGCATCGTTTACGTCCTCCCGACGCACCGCTGACCCGCTTTTCTTTCTGCGCGAGTAAAAGCTACGTCCTTGGCGATAACCCGCTCCCACGGGTCCGCGGAGGAAAGTGACCCTGTATTATACGAAAGACCAGCTGCAGGATAGATCCCACGAGGGAGAAACCATTTTCTCGCGGCGACGACGTACTCGCCCGCGGTAAAGATCCGCCACTTTGCTTATCGAGTTCGCTCGGTGCGAAAAACAGTCCCCGTGCAATCTCCTCGCTGCCTTGTCGCGATAATAAAGAGAGACGAACAAGCTCGGTGACAATATCTGTCAAATTGGTAATGGGAAGTTTCTACACGTCGGTACGTGACGATGAAAGTGCGCTTTCGTTGGTTGCAAAGGATTTTCTGGAGGAGGTTTCACGATTTTACGTTTCAACTAGCTATGCCCCGCGGTTTCACCCACGTGGAATACAGGATTGTCTCGAAATAAGCAACTCGATAATCACCATCTTTTTATTTGAACTCGCTTGCCGAGTGAGAGATCTGACAAGAATTGAGAATCCCGTGAAAACGAGAAGCCAGTTTATTTCGCCCGGGATGTTTTTATCGGTCGTCCACTATTTTTTTTTTTCCAGTCGCATGTCCGTATCGTGTATCAGTCGTTGCGTTCCGCGACTCGAAATGAAATTCGAAGCGACGTCGATGAATTAAATCACGGCTAAACGCGAGACCCGACGGTCGACCGACTATTTCCATTCGATCCTTTATCGCGAACGCGAGCGAGAGGGTTCGCAACGACGTGAAACGGGCTTTTGAAGTCGCCGCCGATAAAGCTTTCGGAAAACTCGATCGAATTGTCGGCGGCGTGCATTATATGGAATTAAAGGGGCGACGGACCTGCACCCTCGGAGTTGGAGAACGAGTTTGAGTTTCAAGTGACACTTGTTAGCTCCATGGTCCTTCGTGGCTGTTTGTCGAACGAGCTTAAAGGAAGTTCCGTTTCGACGGGAAATACGGTTATCCAGGATGAGTAATAGAAGCCCTTTGCTCAACGGCAACGATTGATCAGTATTCCCTCCCGGAAATTTCCGTGAAACCGTACGAACCGGGCGAAACAAAATAGCGAACCGGTAGAGGCTGTTGCGAGAGACTTTCTTTAGGGATGCTTTATTTTGCTTGGAGTGCAGACAAATTCGAGCTGATTTCTCGTACGACTGGTAAATATGTTTTCACTGCTCGTAGCGCGATGTTAAATATACGGTGTTTATTCGTTAACGGGGTATTCTAGTCTGAAGTGATCCAGTAAAAAATCATTAAGTGCTTCAAAACTTGACTGCAATTATATTCTGTACGTTGTAATTATAACACTAATACAGATTCTATTCTCTCGTCATACGAATGTTATCACTTCTTAGCGTTCTAAATTCAGAGTGTTCTACTTTTATCAGAATAGATTTGATCGTTTGAATTGAAGCAGTTGGTAAACACGAAAGCATTCGCTCGTTTCTGCTAAATCGTGCAGTTGCCGTAGTTCAAAGTATCCGAATGCGATTGCACGTTACGAGAACCGTTTAAAGAGTCTGTGGGAATCGTGTTCGTAGCAAACGAATCATCGAGTACCGTGCTTAATTATACCACCGCGCGCCGTATTGAGTTCTTGAAACGTTGGATAACAATCGACGATCTTGCTCCAGTCGTCGCTTCGGATGATTTCATACAGTGACTGCGAAAAGTATTTTCAGGCGAAGCTTCGCGTAGCTCCGTTCAGTAGAGATCTAATTTAAGCTCGAAATTTTGATTTCGGATAGAGAGACTAGAAGTGAAATGGAGGATTAACAAAAACGGGCGAATATTAATTTTGTTTCGTAACTCTGCAGTTGAAATTTTCCAATTTTCTCTCTCCAATTTTCTTTGATCCCCAATTGAAATATAAACTTTACATTATAATTGTACAATTGAATTCATTGAAGCATTTTTCTTACTAATGAATTAAAAACATTTAAGTCATTTTCATGAATAAATTTGTTTCGTAACCTCCTCCTTTCTTCCTCGCCATTTATAATTCTTTATTCTAGACATTTCTAAATTAATTAAATTTATCAAATTTCTGAAACGAGAAACTATACGCAAAAAAATGATTTATCCTATTAAAATTGATTCGGAAACGAGCCTGAACATTCCCCCTGGATACTTTTCGCGCTCACTGTACGAGGTGAAACGCGTGCCGCGATTTTTCGCGTCTCCCGAGTACAAAGGGAATATTTCCTCCTTCTTGGCGATTTTAAAACGTTTCAACGTGCACGAAGGCATAATACCGATCAATTTGTCCTCTCATTCGCAGACGCCACTTCACGTGTGCACGCACGTGTGCGTCGAAATATATGGCAGATTATGCGCCGCTATATATACGCTGATATCGATTATAACAATGGCGGATGCATTAAAGCCCGTCGTGGACGCGCGGAAACGCGTCTGATAAAATTGGTATCGGCTTGTCGGCCGATATTACTTCCGGGACACTTGGGAAAGTAATTTTAATACCTAATGGGGGAACGCTTAAAATTGATATTTTCCTCGCAATAATCGCGGTCCCCCTTCGCCCGTCATTTTCGTTTTATTCTTTTCCTTTCAGACACCCTTATCACCCTAAGATCTTTTGAATTTCCTCACGCGCTCTTTTCCGCGTCTTACGATCCTCCCTTATTTTCCGTTCTTGCACTTTTTCATAGGCCCCTTTGCTGTTTAGCCCTTTGAGGTAATTAATTTCAAACATCCTCGAGGAAATTGCACTCAACCTCAACAACCAAATAATACGTTAATTTATTTTCTTACGAACAGCAACGAACCACCTAATATTTTCTAAATCGCCAAGCATGTGATTCCCGATAGCTATCGTATCTACCCAGCAAAATTCAAAGCTCGAAGCTACAGAGAAAAATTCGCCTAACGACGAACCTCGATCCTTAACTTCGCCGCGCCACAAGATTGAAGTGTATCTCCTCCGTCGCGGTACATAAAACGGAATTTTATCCTCACCCCATCCACGTTACACCTGTTCCTCCTCGTTTTACCTCCCAGGTAGGTGCCATCCGTTATCGCAGCGCCGATGTTCTCGTATAACGAAACGTTAGCGAGCCCCGATGGAATTTATGCGATGATATAATGCGCGGCACACACGATCTCCGGAAACTCGCCAGGTTTAATTTAGTGCCTGTATCTCCGACGCGGAACCGCTTGCTCGCGAAACGGTCTTCCTGTTCGGTAACTACGTCATTTCGGAAATTGACGTCGCGAGATAACCGGTGGGAAAAATAAGAGGCCAACCAGAGCGCCGAGAAATAATGTCGTCGGATAGCTTCGAAAGAAGATCTTGGGGTAGCTTGGGCTCCGCGATTTTTCACCGTCGCCGATGAGAAATCGGCCGATTTATGGCGGTTACCTTGTCCGATGTTCCATAGACCACCGTGAGGGCTCGACGAAGCGATCGTTTGCAACAATAGATGGTAATAAACAATAATCGGGACCGACGATGTACTGTTCTGGGAGAATTTTGTAGCAACGTTGGGGAATATTGATTCTAAATAATGGAAATTTTCTCTGTGGTATAAATATTAACGTAACGAGTAACGTATTTGAGTTGTTAATCTGTGATTTTTGATTTGAGAAAACTCCTAAACGCAACTTAACAAAATGAGAATCGAGTGCTCCCCGTACCATTGAATCGTTTCTCAGTCACGTGCAATCGTTTTTCATCGCGGATAACGCGTCCTGCCCAAGGAAGCAAGGATCGACGACGAACAATTTTCCCAAGGAAATGCTGCTCATCCGTAAGATAACCATACCCGATGGATTCTTTGGCTTGCAGGTACCGTCGTTCAACGGATCCTCTTATCTTCGGTACGCGGGATTGGCCGACACGTCGCTATCTTGGCTGGAATTGGCTGTCACGTTGAAACCGACCGCCATGGACGGCGTTATACTTTACAACGGCCACCATAGCGACGCTACCGGAGACTTCATCGCGTTGTACCTCTCCTCCGGACACGTTCAATTCACCTTCGATCTGGGAACGGGACCCGCCACTTTGAGGTGAGTCGATTCCCTTAACCTCCCCCGCGTTCCTAACCTTCCACGACATCACTCCCATCCCCTAAGCGATCGAGTCTCGATACTCGAACCTCGTTCGACATCCAGGAACGTCCACGGCCCGACCCGTTCCTTTCAATTTCTTCGCTACTCCTTTCGACCAGGTCCTAGACTTTAATTGAATCGTTTGCGCGTCGACGAACGGATATTGTAATTTCATTGGGTACGTGCACACGATAACTGGAGTATAAAAGAGAAACGTAGGAGCCCCCGCTCTCGTTCGCGTCTGATTAGACGGAGAAGGAAGTGTATTTTCGCTTGACGAAAGTTCCCGGATTCGGCTTTAACGCGTCCGCGAGGCTAGGCGACAATCCTAAACAATACTCTCAACAATGAAATTAACTCCTCAGCTGTTCGCCGAACGAAAATCAAATAATTGACGTATAAATTGAATAAATTACCAAAGAACGCCCTTCGTAAATTATCATACCCAACTTTAAGCTTCCATGCAAATCAGATAAAGTAGAGCCAGGTGAAAATGAAGCGAGAAAAGGGTGGAAACGACGTTCATGGAGTTCTGTCTGTACACCCGCGGCGCGGACAAGATCGCATTGATTGCGTCGCTTGTAACGCGGCATAACGAGTTTATGCGCGATGCGATCGATTAACGAAGCACGACGCCCGGTGTCGAAAGAACGCGCCGTATCGTTTAATCCGTGCTATCCGCTGGTAACGATGTATCGACGTCGATCGGCCTCATCGCGAATTAAGCCTCTGAATATTCATGACGGAAAATCAGTACGCGCATCCTCCAAGGCACAGGATCCCAGGGGATTGGATCCTGGGAGCTCCATCGGGTCGCTTCATTTTTCGTCGTTTCATTAGGATTACATCCTTTGTTCGTGGAAAATCCGCGCATAGGCCGAGGAACGGGTGAGAATGATCTCATGGAGAGCCTGATGAGCTTTTTCTTTTGGTTTCGTCAACCCGTTATTTTTGGATAAAATTACACTGTTGTAGAAATTAAGGAAGATATAAATCAGAATTCAGTCTTTTGGTTATTTTGATTGTATTAGGTTGTCCCGAAAGTTTCTTTCGCGAATTGCACTCAATGATTTGATGTGGTCGTGTTTATATAAATAGACAATCTAATTTCATAGATATTCATGTTGTAACAGTAATGGAGCAAAATGAATCGTGCACGATTCAGTAATGTAATAACATAAAACATAAACTATTGTGCATGTATTACTTATTAATTATATTATTTCGTCAAAGCGCAACCCACCCGGAAAGATCCGTCTGCATAAAAAGGGTGTTTATCGAAGAGGTTCATAAAGCCAGCGCAAACATCGGTCCGGTTTGCCTTCGTATGTAAAACAGAACGATGTTTGATTTTCTCTAAAGCGAAAACATACTCCCGACGTCGAGTTGATCGAGATTAATTAAAGTGAAATATTTTTCGACCGTACCGTGTCCACGCGGTAAAGTTATAACGGGAAATGCGACAACCCCTCGCGTTGTAGTAAACGGTAATTTAATTACAGCCTGATCGATACCGGGGAAATTATATTGCGATTGGAAATTAGATTCGTACGCGTTGTACACATTTAATGACGTGTGTTTAGAGTCAATTCGAACACGTGTATTTTTTTTTTTAAATTTTGATCCCGACTGGTCGATTAAATAAAATTTTATATTCACGTTGAAGATAATTATGTTTCAGGGAGTTCTTTATTTTATTGGGAACCTAGTATGTTTTACCAGGTTTATGTGCCAGTCTTGCAATTCGTCCTCTACATTTATTTAATACTTGCTTCTGCATTACTTTGTATTTGCATTTGCTCAGACACCTGTCTTCATAATTCTCCCAATTAGGGGTGCAAGTGGTCTGTTGGGACCCACTAGCACTCCTATAGCTCGGGTACCTCGGGATTGCTAAACCCGTATTGTAGCTATAATCAAATATATTATAGCTATAGCCCCTGAGGGTACAGAGAAAGAACTCAGCGCGTGGCGAGCAAGTAAACTACAAGGGCCACTGCGTTATGGCCGCATATAACCGTAGACTATAATTGCGATAAAATAAACTCGACCTATTTTCGAAACGGTCAAATTTTGAAACCGTGTTGTAACAAAGAATTTATGGAAAAAAATGAAATAGTTCCCTTCCTCTGGTTTGTGTAAGAGAATTAAGGATAAAAACGTTCGCTCCTTACTCTATCCCCATTAAATATTCTTAGGATTCAACGTTTTCTGACAGACACCATTTTTAACGCTCTTCTCCATTCCTTCGCGCTTCGTCCCTTAACAACAGGGCTGAAGTTAACATTATCCTGAAGCACCATTTCCCTCACTGTCTGTATACTCTCTCCCACAATCATGAATTCCAATCCTGGTCCATTACACCGCAGTATTTATATTGTCAATTGTTAAGCACCCTTCCTTACCTCCTGGAAGGGTTTCTGGATTTCCCTGTCAGAATTATCCTCATCTTCCGCTACCTTCTGTGTACCAAGTTTCTTCTTGGATAAATACGCGTTCATTACTTACGCCAGCTCGCTCGAAATCTAAGCTAAATCATCTACATCTGCATTTTACATAAATGCAAAAACGACATTAAAGTCGAATTGTATATATCTTTGAATTCTTTGTTCGTGTTTTCTTTTTTCTGAAACTCCCTAATTCTGTTATATATTGTGCTCCGCGGCTATCGGTAACTCCCCTAACGGAAAACTAAGAATCCACGATTTCTCCTGCCGTTAGGAGTCCGCAGTAACGTTTGATTCTCTTTCAAGGGAAAGTTTTCCCTGCGTCGAGCCTGAGGACCGTTCGATAGACGACTCTCTCACCCCTACGCGATCCCCCAAACGTGGCTGCCTCAGCGAAATATTATCCATGAGCAAACTTCATTCGCATTCACGACGTTTGACCGGAATCACGGCGATGGGACTCCATTCTGGTTGGTTTTTTACCCGCTACAGATTTCCCACAACCCTCGCCCGCGAGGTTTCATTACTGGCTGACTGGGAACGTCACGTTTCATCTTCAACCGTAACCTCGACGCCCCTGAATTTTTTTTCTTTAGCTTAAAAACCGTATTTCCCTCGTGTTTAAGTTACGCGAGACGCAATAAACGCGTATGAATTGAAATATAATTATTTAGACGCGGAGTTTAATTATTCACTTGTTTTCAGTGGTACATTTCATGTAAATGTAAATTACTATTGGAAGATTTCGAAATGCAGACGTTGAATAAATGTAACGGAATTAAATTGTAATTGCACTTTACATGTGAAACTTAATTACTTCAATTATATTTACTCATTTGTTTATGTAGTTTAGCAGGTTTCGAGATACGCAATCAAAAGTACGATTCTTATTATGTATTGAATTGTACTTGGAAGGATTTTCAAACTTGAAAATTCGTCAACAAAATCGTCTATACGATGTTGCTTCTGTGATCGAACTGAAATTCATGCAGTCGAAGGGTGACATTATTGATCGATGTTGCAGAAGCGAGAAACCAGTACGTATTGGCGATTGGGTCGAGGTGCGAGTCTCGAGAACCGGACGTCTGGCGTCCCTGGAGGTGGAGGACGATCCTCCCCAGGAAATCCTGGCACCAGGAGCTTTCACGCAACTGTCTCTACCGCTCAATCTTTACTTGGGCGGTGCACCGTCCACGGACATGTACTCGCCCAAGATGAAAACGACAGCCAGCTTCGTTGGATGCGTTCAAACCGTCATTCTGAATCGTCGCGAGGTAAGGAGCAACAGCGACGTCTCGTTAAAATACTCGCGATATAAATAAAAATAAAAAATTTGTAGAAGAGTTGAAATAACACGTCTTACGTTAAGGTGATTAACATTTAGAATGAGGAATTTTAACTGAAGCTCTTAATTCCCTAATCTCCAATTCTTACTTTGATAGACCAATGAATCACGATTTTCCTAACGATAACCTCTACCAAAACCAATAAAAAATATAAACCAAAAGATAAACCAAAGAAAGTGTCACCGTGACAAAACCTGCATTCATAGTACTAATCATCCGCTAATAAATTCTCTAATCGAACAAGATAATTTCCCTCGAAACGAGATGCGATTCCATTGGTTATTTTTCTTTCTGCTACGAGCAACCATCTGGATTCTTCCCCAATGGCCACAGGAATAATCGAGCGTGTACCGAAAGCTCACGTTCGAGAGGCAAAAATATTTATTACGGGGATAAGTATTTTTACTGGCATTAGACCGTATGAATGCACGCATTGCGAGCTTCAAACTCTTTTTCTTTCGGAGTTAAATCCCCTTCGAGGACCTCCGGCTGCAAGTTGCGCTTTTATTGCACCGAAGTGCACCGACTTGGATTTCCCTCTGTCGCGGAGGAACTATTGTCTACTTATAAATTCGCGGAATACGCTGGCAGTATTATTATAAATTCAACGTAATGCTTGGAAACTTGGTGCTGCGCTCTCGTAAGAGGGTTAATTCTCAATAATTGATCGCGGATGATGAAGAATTAATTACACAGTGGAGATCGATGTGGTCCGATGTAAGGATTGATTTTTAAAAAATCTTTGAAGAATATAAAGCGTTGTTAGAATATTATTTTCAATAAGTTTCCGTACGTTGGTTCTCGGTTGACTTAAAACTAAAGGATTCAAATATAGGTTTAACCTAGTATGACATAAAAATGTTGTTGGAGTCAATTCGACTTTTTACTTGGGTATCGCTACGAGAGAAACCACTCGAAACCATAAACTACACAAATCCAACCACAGATTAAAAATTTCCCTTAATTCCTAGTGGAGGGAGCACACGACCTTGAGCAGTGAATTTTCTCAGCCTAGATTTCCCCGTCAGTTTCCACGATTTTATCAATTCCACGCACATCGAGATGCAATTCTCATTTTGTTCGAGCAGATTGTCAAACGCGTTGGTTTTCTGCATGCAGATCGGAATTCTCGCCGAGGCTCTGGGCGGAGTGAACGTAGGGAATTGCGGACACGCGTGCGAGGCAAGGCCCTGCGGAGACGCGGAATGTCGTCCGCTACGAGACAGATTCACGTGTCGGTGCAGACCCGGCATGCCTCATCCGTGTCCAGCACCGGACGACAACACGATCCTCGGTGCCTCACCAGTGAAATCAATTGTGGGGACGCGATACGAGAGATCCGTGCCGAGCTTCTCCGGAAGCGAGAGCTACCTACACTACAACGACGCTGACACGATGAAGAGGTAACCACGAAAGAGTTCAGCATTTTTTTTTTAATATATGTATGACACGTACAATATTATTTTACATATATTATTAACCTCGGATTGAAGTGATTATTGACCCCCTTAAAAGAAATGAAAATTACGTATAGTCTTGAAAAATGAGTGTATAGTAAATGAGTGTGCTATACTATAAATAAAAAAAAACCTTACGAATCTAAAGGAAACAAAAATCCAAAAGATCCCCAAAATATTGAAAAGTAACACTCCAGATTATAATACCGCCTCGAAACCAATAAAAATCACCACTACACCTCTTCTTTTCTTAATAAAATACCTTCTGTCCATTTTCGCCAAATCCAATCTTCCTCCCGCAGGATAATAAGCTACAGAGTGGACATCAATATGAGATTCCGGGCGAGCAGCAGTAACGGTCTGCTGCTTTGGAGCGGCCGACAAGCGGATCCGCAGGAACAAAGGGACAAGAACGACGACTTTCTTGCCCTGGGCTTGGATCGCGGTTACCTGACTCTAGCTTATAACCTGGGCTCCGGCGAGGCCGTTCTGCGGTACAATTTAACGAGACTGGACGATGATCTATGGCACCGCGTTCGGGCAGTTAGGTAACCGCGTTAGAAACTCGCCCGCGAGCTCGTAACCGTTGCATCGGCAAGTTTAAATTCGATCAACGGTTTTTAATCGCGTCCCGATGTCCTGAAGTTGACCGATGTGTCTTTAGGAACGAACAGTGGGCGTCGTTGGTGGTCGACAGCGGCACGGGAGTCTCGGCGTCGTCGCCAGGACAGCTGAGACAGCTCAACACCGACACGGGCCTTTACGTTGGTGAGTGTGACACTTTAACGCGATTGCATCACCTCGTGCACTCCCATTAGTGCATTAGTTCAATGGAGAAGCTGTTGGGGAAAGTCTGTGTACAACGTATACGTTGCAACACTGTGAGTGGTAGAGGAGTTTAAGGATTTTTTGTGTAGTGTGTTATATGGAAGTTGAGAGTTTGGAGAGGATTGAGAGGACGAATAGTAGAGGAGTTTCAATGATTGTTTTAGTACTGAATTATATAGAGATTGAGAGTTTGATATACATATAAGAGATGAGTAGTGGAAGAGTTCGAATCATTTTTTGAGTATTCTCTGAAGATCGAGAGTTTGATATACAAATGATTTTTCAAGAGAAGGAAGGAAACTGCATTACGTAAACCTCCTCCGCGTGCAGTCCAGACCCCCCTTTGGAACATTCTTTCAATCTCCCGTACATACCTTGGATATTCCCATAGGTGGTGCGCCAGACATCGTGAGGACAACAGGGGGCAAATACGTGAAGGGGATCGTCGGTTGCATCAGCGACTTAGTTCTGGACTCTGACTTCTCCGTCGCGCTGCTATCACCTGCACAGGCGACAAACACTCACTCGTGCATCCCCTGAAAGACATCCGTGCCGTCCGAGATTAGGTGGTTGGGTCCACGCGCGCACACGCTGGACCAACGCTAGGATATGAAAATATACATCACGATGAATCGCTGGCGTGGCCAGGACAACGACGATGCAGCGTTCAAAGTGGAACCTCGAGAGAGAGAAAAAAATAAATAAATAAATAAAACGCCTTGAACGCTTCGTCACATCGGCGTGCGATTTGTACACCCCGATCACAAACACACACGGTTCATCACTTTTTGTACAGACTCATCCAACGACGAAACCCTCTCCGAGAAGGGGATAAATTAAAAAGGAAAAATGGAAAAAAAAAGAGAAAAAAAAAGTAACGATACGAAGACAGAAAAAATGGTTAACGGAGGGACGAAACGAGGATGTCTCGTTGGATTAGCGGTCAACTTGTAAATATTAACGAAAGGTAAAACGGCGGTGTTTTCGGAGATCTCTGTCGGTCGCATCGCGACGTATTTCCGTTCTGCGACAACTTCCTGTCCGCGACCTTCGCGATCGAAGGATCGACCACATCGAAACACCAAGTTCTCACAGCGAAGGAAAATGAAAACGAGAAGAAGGAAGGTTCTGTTCCGCTTATCATCCGCCCACCCCCTCGAGTTTTGCGTTACTTCGTGTCGCGACGAATTCAAACGATTGTTTTGCGAGCCCCGAGCGGTTCTTTGAATTCTGTTCCGAGTTCCTACGGGCTGGACGGAAGTTGTCACGCGTGGAACGGTTCTCTCTAGTCAGTCACGACCGTCTCTGGCCGGATTAAGAACTCGACGGGGCGAGTCTCGAGGACCGTCCTCGGCCTAATAAGATTAAAGTAGAAAAGTGCACACAACCCCTCCGCGTCAATTTTTATTACGCCCTTCGAGTGGACGAGAAGCCTTCGATTGCATCGGGATTCAACCTCAGCGAAAAGCAAATTCAATGGAGCCATCTAACCCTTTCGATCACGTACAAGGACGAATTCGTTACTGTTCGAAAAATCTGTGATGGGAGTCTAAACATGAACACTTGTTTCGAAATTTTCAACAGAACTATAATACTAAACAATGAAATCTGATTATTCTAAAACGAATTACGTTGTAACACTTCGTTTGTAATGTATATTACGTGACAACGTAAACAAAAATTCTGTATCGAAAGGATTAAATGTGTCTAAAGCACTCGATGGCACCGCTAGATCGCGTACAGTCGAAGGTGGTGTTTCTCAAACTCTGGTCCAAGGACCTCTAAAGGATCAAAGGTAACAGAAGATAAATTTTTGTTATCGTTCAAAAGCCAAGCAAAACAAATTGTGTAATTCCGTAACAAGAATTCGAAATATTCTTATATATTACATATTCTCAGAAATATTTTTCAATTGTGCGTTAATAAAATAATTTGATCAGGTCCTCGCTAGGTAGTTGAAGAAACACTGGTCCAAGGGTTCACTTTATTTTCACGATACGTGTGTTGTACATACGGCTGCACGTCTCTCTAGCACCGTTTCATTTAGCACGTTCCGAGCGCAGGAGCCTCCGAACCCTCGGATAAAGAGGATCGAGTAGAATCGAGCGGAGAAATTAAATCAATTACGAAAGGTACAAGAAGGACCAAAAGCAATTGACATCGTCACCGATGCGAAAGTAGTTGGAATCCCCCCCGCGATCAAGCCACTGTACGTGGAGAAAGTATCTTTTTGCTCGACGGGTATTAACTCGCTGATGCTATCGACTTTCCATCGACTACACGAGAAATTATAACGCTCTGGTTGATGAAAAGGATCATCCATCTTTTCAATAAAAGGGCACCATAGATGGGCAAAATTTTATTCGAATGATAGATGAATAAAGGCACAATAAAATAAATATATTCAGATATGCCTATATTCTTTTAACGTGGTATAATTTAATACGGTCAGGAGGCATCAGAAAATTCTAAATCTTTCGTGCATCCTTTTAAATATTGATAGCAATTAGAAATTGGCGATTAGGAATTATTTATAGCGTTCAGAATCTCACCCATCTCTGAGTCCTCGGCTATCGTCGCGCACGAGGGGAAGTCCACAGCGTAGCGAGTCCTCGAGCGCGTGTTCTCCGTTGTTAGCGCGCATGTGCGTCCGTTTCCTGCGCATTTGGCGCCTCGAGCGAACCGTGTCGCCCCATCGATGGGCATAACTCTCACCTACGCAGAAATTTAGTTAATCGATCCTTTAACAATGATTAAAATTCGTATCTTAGAATGAAATATTTCAAATTTAATTGTCCGATCGAACAAACCGTTTAATGTAATTTAATGAAAAGGATGAAAGGTAACGGAGAGGATCGTGGCTACCGATGGCAAGATAAAAACATTCTCTATGTACGGATTTTTATAAATTCTCGTTGCTTTTGCGTCCGAATCGACGAAATACACGGAGTTTGGAAGAGGACTCGGCGCGCGCGCGCGTTCCCGTGCTTACGAAATCACCACTAATGCTTTGTAACCGTAAGTACTTCCTGCAAAATCGGGCAGCGTGCACGCTCCTCGAAAACGTTTCCGCTTATGAAGCACGAGCCGCACGTTCGTAATGGTTGAATATCTGTATAAAAAAAAAAAGAAAAAAAAACTAGCTACTTAATTACGGAGATATCCCTGCATATTTTCTTAACATGGTAGGGCTTTTTCAAGCGGTCCTGAACGAACGGATCCGGCACGCGTTAAAGCACCCGGCACAACTCGAGCCACGATAACGCATAGACGACCAAGGAATTCGTAATTCAGAATTTGTTATAGTAAATCAGATAGGGGCTTTTTAGGGGATCGAGGAAGACCTTGGTCACTCTCAACGGCTCCTCGTTTCATCCTACGTCGTTTCATCAATTACATTTCTCCTTTTTTTTGTATTATTAATAACTACTCCCGTTACGCGCCTGTCTGTCTGAAATTACATCTCACCCTGTCTGACTAGAATATTTATCTCTCAAAGAACTCCCCCACGAAAACAGAAAAGTCGAAGTCATCTACAAGGGTCATTTAGCAGACCTTAGGGCCTGTCTTGGACGTGAGCCTTGTCATCGTTGAAACAGTTTCAAATTGCGTCGCGTCCAAGGCAAAATCTGTTGAATAACCCTCGCTGATGTATCGTTCTTTGTACAAACACTATTAGTATGCGTTATGCGTCCAGCTCTGTGATCATAAGGGCGCACAGGACGAACATAAATCCATTCGAGGCTTGGTTGTGCCAGGTGGATTAAAAGGAGCGGATCGGGATCAGTCGGAGCCAGGTCAATACGTATACACGTCATATCGTAAAGGAGGGCGAGACGAAGCGTAAGAAGAGATGTGGATTAACGAATAGGGGTTTAAGATGTAAAACTTTAGTTACTCCGTTGTACGTGAATGATTTGAACGGACGATCGAACCCGAACACATCATGAGAAAAGCAATCGGCTGTAGTCAATTTTGTACGAATGTTATTTTCTTGAAATTATATAATGAAAATATCAAAGATGAATGGTAGTTACGTAGCAAGTACAATATATAATGTAAACGATTCAACGTGAAGTCTAGCGATGTAAAGACGGATGTATACGAGGCAGATAACTTTAGACTGTCTCGTGGGCACTCTCCCTGTTTCGTACTGTTACTGTGCACAATTCTTTCGCAACGTGTGTACATACCAACCTCCGTGCGACTTTTCGAGCTTGCATACGTGCAACTTTCAGTGAGGATCATTTGTTTTGCACAGAGTGCTGTCGTGCACGTTCTTTTTCGACGTTATAAACCGACGTTTATAAAATGTGCACTTTGTCTTTCCGTTTCGATGTCGTGCTCAATTGTTTGCATCTCCCGATCACCTGTTCACGCTGGATATAAGGTTCCTCAACGATTTCTGCTGTTAACGCGTAGCAACAAATGATGACTCGACATTGTCGACGATTGATTTCGATAAATACAGAGAAATTTACCTAAGCGATACATCGTTCTAAATCGTCGTCAGGAAATTTTCAACTGACTCGTGTGTTTTATTCGATCTCAAAAATGTTAATTTTGAAAAATATTCGAATGCGTTTCACCGTGATATCGTTTAGTTTTAGCGATAAAATCTAGGCTTGTGCGGGTCCCGGTCGGGACGGGAATTCCTCCCGGGATCGGGATGGAATTCCGAGAATTTCAGAATCCCGGATGTATTCGGGATTCCCGGGAATTTCGAAATCCCGTGCATTCGGATTGCTGAAATTTTCAAGAATAACAACACTTTCGGAAATCCCAGATATTATTCTATATCCCGAACATTTTCGAGATCCCGTACATTCTCGGGAATCCCGAATCAACTCGGGAATCCCCCACACCCCTAATAAAATCGCGTCTGCCGTTGCCTTTTAAGTTACTCGGACGGATATGTAAACCGAGGGTAAACGAGTGCATGATCGAGTATCGAACGTCGCTCTGTCTGCCTCGCTTGGCACGTTTCTCTCGACCAGTTTGAAGGAAAGCGGATAATTGTTTTCGCGATCAACGCATACGTTGCAAAAACGACCAAAAACGGTTGTCGATCAGCATAAAGATCGATTCAGATTATACGACACGGACCGTCACGTTCCGGCAACGACACGTACCGGCACCGACACGACAAAGCATTAAAACACGCATTTTAATGGAACTATTCACACTTAACAGACACCGACCTGAACGTTCCGTCAACGGGAATAGTGTGAACAGTCCATTAAAACGCGTGTTTTAATGTTTTGTCGTGTCGGTGTCGGTACGTGTCGTTTGCGGGAACGTGACGGTTCGTGTCGTATAGTCTGAATCGACTTTGAGTCGTACAAAATGCCTGAATACCCCGCGACGATTACAGCGAATCCGAATAAGGGTGAAGCGAATCGTATACTCGCGCACACGTCCATACCACCACCACCACCACCCCCCCCCCCCCCACTGCCCCATTTTCAAACCAAAAACGAACAAAAAAAATTGAATCGCTGAATGTTAAAGAAACCTTGGACAAAAGAGCGAGAAAAAAAGGGAACGCTATATTGAAAACGAAAAAAAAAAATATCATACATATTAATATATAATAGATATTATATTATTACTGAATATTATATTAATATATGATGCTATATATTAAATATTTCTATTATGTCCGTCTGCAAAGTCTATTAGAAGAGTCTATCCTGTCAACCTATTCTTGCGACCCATGTGAGTCTCCTCGAATATATATGTATATACATATATGTAAGTGTATGTATGCATGTATGTATGCATATAGAGTGGTCGAAACATGATTTTTTTCATATTTCGATGCTGCATAACAAAAAGAAAACGGGAAGAAAGAAAACCGTACGAGCACACATCAATGAACGAGGCGAATGCGAACAGTTCCCAAACGCTCCAACCTCGGATGAATCAATTATTCGTGTAGATCGTTCGATGATTAATCGCGCGATGGAGCTTATCGGATCCGATGGTATCACGCGACCGTGCACAGGAAATTCTTTTATTAGAATCGTGCCCACCGAAATACTTTTTTTATTATTATTATTATTATTATTATTATTATTATTATTATCTCCGAACATATCTTTCGCTATTTGTAAGATTTCATTATTGGTACAGTTTGCGTTTCCTGACCGAAACGAGGAAATGTTTCAGGAAAAAGCTCCGTTTCGATGTGAAGCTTGGACGATCGTTTATAAATCAAACAAATGGTAGAATCAAATTCAGATGTGTCTGTGAACTGAATCTGCCTCCGATTCTTTCTAAAATTTTGTTTCGGATGTAAACCAAAACGTTCGGACGTCGATGAAATACTTGTTATCGGTTTTGTTATAAATTTATCGAAATGTTCAGTTTCACCGAACAAAATGGAAATTATGGAATCACGAAGAGCTTACTTGTAACGAGACTCTCTCGAGGGACACGTTTGTCATTAAAAAAAACACACGATTCTAAATTAGTCTATTTCTTAAATCCAGCGCCGCGCGATGCAATAATTTAACGAGTTGTGTATGTATATGTTGGAGCACGCAGTGGTATAAATTCATATGAGCAAATGTGTGTGTCTCAGCCCATGTTGTCGAAGCATCAATAAAAAAAGAGATTTTGTAAATTACGCGGCTTTATTCCCTTCCGTACCCTATTTCCAATCGATAAAAATCGTTAAAAATTCGTTATAGAATTTATAGTACAGTCTGGATATCAACAGATAAATAGCACGTACCCTTGTTAATGACGCTCCGCTTGACACTTGTTGTTACTTTTGATTCCATAGAACGTACGATGACCTCTCTCGAGTGAAGAAGCAGTGAGTAGGGAAAGTCAATGATAATGGTTGAGAATTTTCTCAGTTGTTCTCCAATGGTATTTTAACTGCACAACAAAAATAATTCCTCTTAGAAACGTTTGAATTTGGCGCGCAGATACACACGACGCACGCCATGCGCAATTCGGATACGGTTGAATAATCGTGAATTCGAAATTCGCGTCAATTTCGCGATTAACTTTCATACGCATATATTAACACAACATGTTTTGTTCGATAATACCGTACACGATATTAAAGCGTATAATATTAGTTAAAAGCAGTAATAATGAAGCAACAACCGATACTCGAAGTATCTTGCATGCAATTGTAATTTAATTTCGAGCAAAAACGTGACACCGATTTAATTGCAAATTCGATTGAATTTACGATAAAAAGTATAATATTATGCGAAGCAGCAGTAGAGAACACGGGATAGCAGTAATATCGATTAGGTATCAACAGGTAACCGGAACCGTACCTTAATGACTAGTTAATGACGCAGCGGCTAACACATCTTGTCACTTTTACTTCCACGAGACGACTGACTACTGCTCTCGCTCTAAGCCGCTCGGGTGGGGATAACGAAGTGAACGGCGCTGAGTAGGGGTAGAAGACGCCCTCTCATTGGGTGGATTCAAAAGGCCGCCGCTTACTAAGCGCTTTATGAGCGCAGCCGACACTTTGTGAGCATTCACTCGCTCTGTGAGCGCTCACAAAGCTCGTATCTAGAATAACATTATCGACACATTAATATATTGTATGATCATGTTTTACCAAATTTTACATTGTGTTACGCAATGTGTCGCTTTTGCACTTTACTGGAAAGCACCTTTATGTACTTGTAGCTCATTTCGATTTCACATCTTTTTTATTTGATAATACTCCTTTTCGTTCTCGACTTTTTCATGTACTTGGCGTAATTTTTTTACTTTTTCGAAGTTTTTTATGAGGATTTACAATACCCAAATTGATCGTGTTAATGCTATCAAAATGTTTCACAATAATTTATAACACATTTTGAACGAAACAACCATAACCTCTCTAAGTATGAGTCGTGTAACCCAGTAGCCTTGTAACATAACCTACAGTCAGTGTAAGAAGTAATCGTACAGCAACCCATTTAAAACAAATGATTTCTGTACGAATACTTATTACAGTCACTATATTTGCAATGCCCAAATTAATTATGTCAATGCTATTAAAATATTTCACAGTAATCTGTAATACATACAATATACTTTGAACAGACGAGTCAATCATAACCTCTCTATGCATGAATCCTGTAACCTTGGTCAGGAATTCAGGAATGCGTACAAGGAACCAATGGAATTCCCAGCACGTAATCATCTGATGTATATAAATCACAGAGAACTGTTGCTAACCTGTGTATAAACATAGCCTTTATCTCATTTTTATCTTAGTAGCGGAAGAGTAATATGATGCAATTAATTATTGTACGTTTCATCTTGCATGTCCATTTCAAATCTTATTCATACTTTTCGTAAGCTTAATTTGTCGTTCGATGTGAACGCAGTCAAATTAAACTTGTTGCGCATTATTTTCGTCACGTAGAAATCTCATATGATGTGACTTAGTTCGGTAACTGAAAGTATAATGAATATATTTCGTCTCACGGGTGATCTTTTGCATTTATTTGCAATTGTCGGGCTTCTTTATAAAATATGGAAAACAGGAAACTGTAGCGGTATGCATTTTTTAGTTACATTTAAAATTTACTATGGTTAATACATTGACTACACTTAGAAATCTTTAAACCATACTGTAATTTTTATGAATGTTTTGATTATATTCTACAGGTATCAGCGGCAAAACACAACTTTTGTTTGCAATCATCTACACAGTCCGTTATGTAGATCTGATAACAAGTTATATATCAGTATATAACTCTTCTCTTAAAATTATTTTCATTACAATCTCATATGTAACAGTGTATTTGATATATGTACGATTACAATCAACATATGAACATACTCGGGATACATTTAGGTATATTTGATATACATGCAGCAATATATTCATAAAATAATTTTGTATATTTATATTTAGTGTAATTTTTTACATTTTGCTTTCAGAATCGAACTTCTAATTTTAGGTGCAATGATATTGGCAATATTCATTAACCATGAATTCACAGTTATGGAAGTATTATGGTCATTCAGCATTTATCTGGAAGCTGTAGCAATGTTGCCACAATTATTTTTTGTAGCAAAAGCAGGAGAAAAAAAACGCACCATGAATTATTATGTTTTTGCTATGGCAACTTATAAAGGATTTTATATTTTAAACTGGATTTATCGATACTATACACAAGACTTCTATGATTTTATTGCTGTAGGTGCGGGCATAGTACATGTGTTTGTTTACTTTAGCTACTTCTGCATCCCGATATATAAGAAGGAGAGTGATCTGTCCTATAATGCAGAAAAGACACCAGTTCCAACTATGCAATCTCCTACTCCACAATACATTTCTAATTGTCTCCTGGCAGAAACAAAAGATGAGTTTCCTAAAATACATAAAGGGACCAAACAAGAAAAATCTGGTAAAAATTCAATTTTTCTTATCTACCAAAACGGAATTGGAAACCTATTAAATAACATTTCTTTATTTTGTTTTATTTTTTTTTAACGCATTGCTATACTAATCTTTTACATTGTTTTTTTTATTTTTATACAGATTTGGCCAACTCAGTATAGCATTGCATACTGTAATGCATTATGTTTCAATTGCTCATTTGAGAACAATGCATCAGCTTCTTCTCTACGATTTACAACATACAGCGATCAATGGCGAAAAATACTTAAATAAGAATGGCAGTTACAGCACAAGAGATATAATTTTGCCATACGAAAAATGAAAATTGAGAACATAAAGTATACTATACAGATAAAAATATATCATTTATATTTTCTTTAAAAATGTAATTATATCTTTCAGCTTGTATAACAAAGAAAACATTGAATTAAATCTTATACTTTTATATATACCGAACCCATTATCCTTTGCCCTAAAAGAAATATTAAATTTTTGTTTCAATTTTCTCTGAAAAACGCTTGGTGAAGAGATAGATATACTTCTCCTGATTACAAAAAGCATAATTCTTACGTGTTTTTTTTTTTTTTTCATTATTGTACCTGAAACACTGGAAAAACTATTTAGTAGTTCATCTACTCTCCGTTGGTGGCGCCAGGTTACCTCCTCTTACTAGTGAATACATACATGTTTTACTAGGGATTTAGGTAAAAACAAACCAGAAGCTTCATATCGCAAACTATACGTTTACGACTAGCTTTTGCAATGGGAATTGCAATGCGCGCGTTCCTAAACATGTTAAGTCTGCGACTGACATAATATTTTTGATATACTGCATCGTAAACGTACGATACCAACGTACTATACCTAAAATGCTCAACAAACAGAGCTAGTTTTTCTATGCCCGTTTTATATCTGATTCGCATGATACATGGATACATCGAGATACATCTGTGCAGATCTGTGCTGGAAGAGAATGATCAAGGATGAGGAGATAAAGTTTCCGCCCCTGAAAGTTACTGCACTGTAAATTTGTATACTAGTCGTTATAAGTGAATCTCTTTGTCAATTGTCATGAGACAGTTACGATGCATTATTCTCGATGACAAGTTCTGTACATATAACAATTCCGAGAAATGATTATATATTTATGCACGTCTTTTGTACAACTTTTTTTAATGATGACTGCAATTTGAAAGGAAATCGACGGTGATCTTCACTGATTCATATCCATGGTATGTATTTAGTTTTTACGTAAAGCCAAAATTACCGTTTGATCATTCGTTGTCAATATTGGCCTGTCAAATTAACGAGGAACATATTACGCGACACTTTTGATTAATTAACATAAATGACGATCACGTACTGTGCCAACTGAAAATAGATGTAAACTTCGTTTCACGTACTGGAACGGATGACATAGAAATTACGCATTAGAAAGTATTTAATTTATTGTGCTCCGTTTTTCTTTTCTGTATCCAACGATAATCACGCGCATTTACGTAAATAAACAAATAAAATTAACATAAATTAAGTATGTACGAACGTGAATTACAAATTATTACGATTTTTAAAAACTCCGAATACAAATCGGACGTATGTATGTGAAAATTGGATCGTTAATACATTTTTTTAAAACATAATTTATTGTTGAACGTCGAGTAAACATTTTTCGTGTTTTATTTGAAATTGTGAAATTTTTTTCTTTGTTTCTCATGTTTACATAATCTATGTAAAGCATTTCTAATATTCTACAAATTTGCGATTATGTAATTATGTTATAAACTAAATTTTAATACTTACAATAATTGCATATATGTTTTAGGCTTTACGTATGATGTCAGCAATTGTGCCAGGCACCCATAATGTAATCGATGCTAATCAAACTTATGATCATGCAGCAGAACGTCATAAACTATTGGAAGATTTATTAGCTGCTGCAAAAAAGTGTCACATTAGATTTGGTGGACGTACTGAATTAGCAACTGAATTAGATTTATCTGTTTCACATCTCTGTCATGTATTCGAATCAATTTTTAGTCACGGATTACGTACAAATTGCATTGGGAAAATTAACTCAGCTTTAAGGTAATCAAGAAGAATTTTTGCATAAATTCTGCTGGCCTTGCTAATTTTATCTGCCTTGTAGTAAAAAACAAGTGAATTTGCATGACAATTTGAAACAAATAGTTTACTAGAAAATTCATTAATTAATAATTATTGAAAACTAACAATGAGCAATACATGTATTTACTACTAATCAGTGACATATATCATTCAACATACTTTAAAACCTTTGTAATCAGCAAGGTCAACACTTATGTACATAATTACTTACAATTCTTCTAATGACATTTCACAAAAAAATATTGCAATGCTTTTTATATTTTGAATGGTTATCACTTGTAGGATATCAACATACAGACAAGTGTTTAAAAAGATACCACTATGAGATGACTAATTCATTTATGACTACACATTTCATTGTGTTGATATGTATTATCTGTACCATTACAGGCATGTGTCCGACATAGTATCCGGTAGTAATACAAAATCATGCAGCATATCAGATATGGCATTTTGGCCGTGCATAAAAGAGCAATTAACGTGGCATGAACAAGAACGTTTTAGTATATTGAAGAGAGTTCATACGGATTATGGTCGTGGTAGAGCATGGCTCAGAGCAGTATTAAATGAGCGTTCTCTGGAACGCCATTTACATACTATTATCGACCCTACTGTATTGTCTCCATACTACGAAGATTGGGCATTTTTACTTGACCAAGAACGTAGCGCAGTACTGCCAAATGTGGCTGCAGGTATAAAAACAATATAGTTTTATACTTGGCTATTTTGTCTATTAAAATCTATTATATATAATTTCAATTATTAGGTCTTGGTAGCATTTTGTTTGCAATTAGTGTAGATAACGAAGAATTGGATAACAATTTAAGGGATAAAGATATGGAGAAACAAAAGGTTTCACTATCAGAGCCAATTATATCGTCTGCGGTACCAGGTAGTTAATCATTACAATTTTTATAATGATTATTATCCAGAAATTAATCAAATTTGCAATATCAGTATTAACAATGGCGATATTTGAATTAGGGCCTACTTTAAAACAACAGAAACAAAGAAAAAAAGTACCGACGCATATAATTTCCTTCGATAACGAAGACGATACGTCGGAGACTACAGAAACTACCGTTTCCGTTAGCGCACCTCCAACCTGTCTCAATTCCCCCACAATAATATCAACAAAAAGTTCTACGTCGCTTACTTTATCAGTGTCGCAATCTCAAAGAGAAACAAATGATAATGTAGCGGCCGACAAACCGTCTTCCGAGTGGGAGAAACGGTAGGTATAATTGATAATGTTACTTTTATTATAATTAATTATATGTTTATTAAGTTAATACTTGCAAACTTTTCAGTGAATCATTCGAAGAAGAGAAAGTATTAACCCCAATTACAGATTCAGAGAATATGGGTGGACTTGTTCCTGTATCACCTTTAGATCAAACGTTAGATGACATGTTGATAGCTTTACCGAACTACTTAGATGTATGTATAGAGATAGTAGAATTCGTAATAAATGTTTGATAAACAATGTTTGTCCATAAATAAAAATTTATATATGATAGCCGATTAAGTATTCATTTAATAAAATTATAACGTTTAAAACTTAATATATAAGTCCTCTTCAGTATTAAATTCTATAAGTAACAAAAAAAGTTATTTTATTATTTTAAAAATCAATATAACAAAATTTTGTTACGCTGATTTTTTGTAAGAATGTAAAAATGATTTTCCGTAGGATTCATCCGAGGTCGCAGAAGCTGCAGTGGAAGCTACCGAACCACTTGCAGGGTTAGATGCTCATCTAGATGCAGATAGTCTAGACATAGAGGCGTTACGAATAAAACTTTTAGCAACTACCGAAGTACTAGAACAAGCTAAAGAGGACGCCGTGACTAGTAGATTGCAAATTGCTCGTTTACAAAGACAACACCAAAATTATCTCGAAAGACACGAGTTACAGTTGCAAACATTAAATAGGTAAAAATAACCATAATTAAATATCTTGTTGTAAAAAGTGTAGAAGTTTGTCGTTATTTAATATAATTCCAATGTGATTCGATAGGGAAAATGAGCTATTAAGACAACAATTACGTAAGTATGTAACGGCAGTACAAATGTTAAGAAGAGATTCCGATTCCACTACAGTCTCCGAAGAGGATCCATCGTTAGATTATCATAACGAAGCTCAACAGTACGAGGAAAAATTAATTCAGGTCGCAGACATGCACGCGGAATTAATGGAATTTAACGCTAGACTAACTCTTCAATTGACTAATAGGTATGATTACTATATATTTAATTACTAACATATGTACTTTATATTAACATTCGGAAAAAATTATGTAGGGATAGATTAGTTAAATTACTACAAGCTGAATTAGAGTGCCTTCGTGGCCCCTTGAATGAAGATGACCTACCATCAGAACCTCCATGTCTCATTCATATATGGATTCCATCTGCATTTCTTACAGGCCAACCTTCTGATATTCACCACGTTTATCAGGTAATCTAAATTTCACATACACATAAAATATAAACATATTACAATGATTTAAACGTACGCATAAAATTATATTTATACTGTATTACTTGATACAGATATATGTACGCATTAGAGATACCGAATGGAATATATATAGACGATATGCGCAGTTTCATGCACTTTATAGAGAATTGAAAAAACATGATACTATTGTTACTACTTTCGAATTTCCACCAAAGAAGACAATAGGAAATAAGGTATATATATTAACATGGATATTATAGAAGCTGTCAAAATAATACGACACATCACTTTCACTTCATATACCGTATTTTTAGGATGCTAAATTTGTAGAAGAAAGACGACAAAAATTGCAGCAATGGTTAAGACGGATTGTTGGGAGATTAGCACAATGTTCACCCGCGTTTGTGTCCAGACCAAGTAGACAGACGCTTATATCCTTAATGCCTTTCTTTGGGTAATTCATTTATACATTCCAAATTACTAGATACAGTAAACTTTGTTAAAATCTTATATAAAGTTTTGCATAGAAACATGTCCACATTAAAACAAGCATTACCTGTTTTAGTGATAACCCTAATACTGAGGATTCGAGGAAAAATAACTCTACAAGAAACACATTTTCTTCTTCCCCTCAATACATGGGTTTATAATTATTAACGTTTTTATAGACAATTTGTACATACACGAAGCCTTTTTATTTTAATGTATAAAATACTTATGTTGCTCTATATATATATTGTGTATATATATATATTGTTGACAATTAAAGAGATGAGCATATGCCTGTATGTATACAAACACAATTAACATACATTCACACATATGCTGTTTATATACGATAATATGTATAAAATTAATATGTAGTCAAAATAATTAAAAGTTAATCTTTTTTACAAAAGTATGTATTATTTTTTTTTACAAATGTCTATATGTAGTATTATTTAAAAGTCTAATTCATGCTCAAAGAGAAATACTAATCCTATCTCCAATCTTTCAATCAGATAAAAAAATATATTTCTTATACACTATATAAATTTGTTATATGCCATATACTTTATAATAAACATATTAAAAAATATTTTTTTAATGTAGTTTATCAAATAAAAAATATGAATTGAAATGCATATGAGAGGTGATTGATTAACGTATGTACCAACAAAGGTATATTAAAAAACTATAGACAACGCAAAGAATTATAAAGAAAAAGTATCGTACACCGTTCTTATTGAATTGTACAATATTGACTTGAATCTCGTTTTCTAAAAATTTTATTCATGTAAGGCGCCTTAACAGTAATATAAAAAGGTACACTTTTCCATTTATACTTTATGATAAAAATAAAAGTGCATATTGTTATTGGAACAAGTACATACAGTATTATGCTGGTAAATAATACAACTAATCGCATATAAGATTCACAGGTTTAACAAGTTTGCATAGGAGTCTCACTATGGAGAGGTAAGGTTAGAGAATTCTCAAAGAACCAATTGTCGAAGAACAAATTTCTCACGTAAAACTCATTGTTCCTCAAGCGTGACGCTTGTTAAACAATAAATATATTCATTTCAACAAGGAATTTCAATCGTAATTCGAATCGATATTTGTACTGAGCGATACAAGACTGCGTTTTACCTTTCCATATTGAGATATAAAAGTTTCTTGTAATAGCAAAGTTTATCAAGACGTTAATATAATTATCATTAATACAATGACTACCGAGTTTGTGGAACCGTAATGCATTTTTTGTTTGTTACAAAGGAACCAACGGTACATTATTGTTATCATAGTGTGTTCAACGACAGCGCGATACGAACATTTTCTTTTGTTGCCCAAGAAAGCAGCAAAATAAATGACAAATATCGATGCAACGATATTTGTCGCTTTCGGGGTTGAGGACGCTTACATTTAATTCGATACTGATGTATCGAACAAGTAAGATTGTGTGGTAGTCGATGTATTAGTTGTAATTATATACGCTTTAAACGAATCTATGGAATCTATGTTATAGCGCGTCGCAATCATAGCATCATAATCATAGTAAGTTTCGTAACGTAACGATACACGTTTACATTACTTGTAAAATTGTTTATAAATCAGACACATTCATTTTCAAGACAGTATCATACAATCTAATATTTTGTCTTGCAAGAGAGAGAGAGAGAGAGAGAGAGAGAGAGAGAGAGAGAGAGAGAGAGAGAGAGAGAGAAATAATCGAATAAACCGTTAAATATGTTATTTAATGTTTCGATAACGATATGGAGAATCGATACTTAAGATTCAATGGATACTAGAAGAGATTAATACGAATCATTAACAAAAACGTAAAAAAAGTAACGAAGATTGTGAAAAAAAAGTAATTAAAAAATATCTCTAAACATATGAATCATTAAAACTTTGAATATCAAATATAAATAATGAATAATAATGATGAAATACTCAAAAATAAGGCAATAATATTCTTTTACATACTAAATCTTATATTTTAATTTGCCTTTATATTTTTAAATTCGATAATGCACGAAAAATACAATGCGTAAACTTATCACTTAAAGAGTATTTTATTCCGCAGAAAATATGAGTTTATCTATACATATGTAGCGTTTTCATGAGAAATCATCAGATTGAAGAAAATGAATCTGGATCATGTGAAATTAAGATACTTTACAATACTGATACGCGCAGTGCTAATTAAAAAAAAAAGAAAAAAAAATAGAAAAAAAAAGATATTAAATGGGTGTGTTCGTGAAAATGTATCGATACCTTGATTTACGATTCACAGAAATGCATGTGATTATCGTTTAAATGAATTATTTATTATTGTTCAAATAAAAAAAATATATAATTCCATCGAGTAAGAATAATGATTAAAAAAAAGTAAAAATGCCTTCATTTAAAAAAAAGAAAATACAATCTCGATAATTATAAAATTTCGATCGGAAACATAACAAAATTCGAAGATTTTGATGTTAAAAATTTCGAACAAAAAATATATATATACATACATATATATTTATAAAAAAAGTTAACGATTACTATGATTTTGATAATTGCATTGTGCCGTTCGGAGAAGGAGTCTAATCTCAGTTGACTATGGACAGGCCAGTATTGTGGTAATATTTTTGTTTATACATATTTTAAAAGTTCGCATTGATCCACAAGTATTTTTCGTTCAACGAACTTTTTCGCGAGACGCACGAAAATTACAGAATTCGTTGGCCTTAGTCACTACGTTCCGTACAAAGATTTCATCGTTAAACGGCTTTAAATTATTATTTACATTCACTAGCTCTCTTCGCTGACTAATTTTGATTTAGCCCTAGGACAGATTCGAGATTCGATAGATTCTTATGTATTATTTAATTAAAGTTATTGATTTTCGATGTACCGTTGCGAATGTGTTTAGTACTGTGTTCGTAAGTTTACATTGTAAGATACTCTTCATATATTAATAAATAGAAAAATTCATCAACCAAAGATATTAATTTACAATCACCAGAAAGTTAATTATACAAAATAAATAAAATATATTTTTATAATATAGAATTCATTATAGTTAAATTGATATGAACACGCGACAACATGACATATTATAAACAAAATTTTGTATCCCTGCGCCTAGAATAAAGTACAATAAATAATATTTCATGTATTTATTATAAAACAGTGAATAAAAGCTGCGTTTATCTTCACCAAATATATAAAATTTGTTAAGATATTCCTTTGCAACATACAAGCTTTATTCATTAAAAAAGTTTTCATAATTCTGAGCATCTTACAAATTACAATGTACAGTCAACAATCTTCGTTTTGTTGGTTTTTTTTTTTTTTTTGTTATGCGAAAACTCTACAACGATACGTCTGGACAGTCCTAGGGATAAATGAATTCGTAATTGACATAATCATTTTGCCATTCTGAAGCCTGCTCAGATTTAGATATGTAGAAAGAATGTACCGAACAGTAGTCACGTAAGGATCGTTTAGTAACGAATTATAATCCCTATATTGCATCATAGGTAACCGGAGAAATTTGAGCCTAATTTTATTTCGCTTTAAATTTAGGTATATCCAAATAACAGGTAATCTTTAGTGTAGCAGTCTTTACACACATTCCTATGTTCATGAAATTGACAACAAAAGCTAACAATAATGATAACACATTATGCAAGTACACGAAGGTTAAAAAGTGGAGCCTTATGAGTGTAGTAAAAAATAATAAGGCTAGCCTTTTTCTAAAGTAATTTCCTCCTCTGCTTATTAGTAAAAGTATGAAACGTTTTATTCACTATGATTAATACAATGTGTTATGTTAAAACATCTTTCTTTTTCCTCTGTTAAGTGAAAATATGCCAACAGATGAAATATGCGTTCGATAAGTTCTTTTTTTTTTCATTTTGGAGCGTTTGCAAACTCGATGTTCGCATTCACATATCCTTACAGCGATGGGATAATGTCATTTAGGTCCATAGCGAAAATAAATAAAAGAAAATCTTCTTAAGCTAGTAGATAGCAGATTAGGTTTGTATTGTATACTCGTTAACTAGCCAGTGCATTTTGTATATATCCTGACTCTCTGATTAACCTTCCTGTCTATTTAGCACACTTTGCCACGCATTCTAAGGCATGAACTTCCTAGTGAGCTGGATAAAAGAGAGCATAGACCAGTGTGCCAGGTACTTTATGTGTTAACATTTTTCACTGTTGTAGCTAGATACATTATAATATTAGAAAGTATATTACTATTGTATTTAAAAAACTGTTCTTCCCTGCTCTCGATCTTATACTTTATTAAGATCCTTTTATTCCTCAGACCATAACTATAAAATCGTTTGCAAAACGTTCTGTATTAGAAAGCAAAAAATAAATTGAACTTCTTGAGTGGCTATGTCTGCATTATACTAAATAATAAGTTAACCCATCGCACGAATAACTACTGATCTTTTTACATAGTGTAGACAGTTTATATCAAAATATTTTTTTACAATATTTGGTATTCCTTTGATTATTCTTACCATAAGAAAATTCAAAGAAATCAACGTAACTGCTAGCTATGAAGTTTAATGTAATAATATTCCCTGCAGACCACATACTCCAAGTATTTTACAATGCTAACGTAAATTTGAAGCACTGAATGAGTTTCAAAGCATTCCAATTAATTGCACTCGTGCAAAATCTTTTATTTCGATAATGCAACGAACTTTAATGTTATTCGTGGATGGTTTAATCAGGATTCTGACATTACAACACATGCACACTGTCATTTGTATAGAACGCAGATTATAATTTTCTTTTTTTTTATTACGATCCGCGTTTATACAAAAGCCTACAGTCACACCAATACTGTGCCAAGTTAGGGAGCCGTTTGTATGCACATCTGATACCGCACTGGCTTAAAGCACATATGTCGTCACTTGTTACTGGAATCAATGTTTAATTTTACCATTCTTCATATTTTTACTCATTACATTTCGACCTTGTATCGTTATGTTCATTCTATCATACATTCATCAACCTGTCGTTACATGCTGTATTGGTTGTACATATTCAGATAGTAAACTAACATAATACAAGTTAAACCAAAAATTTTGTAACCCTATGGTAATATAGTTATTAAACAATAAAATATACTCTTGTAATTAACTTAAGTTCCATAAGTTGCTTTATGACACTGAACACTATAGTAGAACAAAGTGCTTACTTTACGTTCAAAGTACAAACTTATTGCCTAAGAAATTAATATAAAAAGAAAACTATGCAAAAGTGCACATTTGTACACGTAATACAAAATAAACTATCGTGACAATTAATTTATGCCTTTATCTTACATACGCGACACTAAAAAAGAAAAGTAAAGAATGTAAGTGTATAAATCTAGAGGATATAATTCTAAAAAATAATGTACCATAGGGATACACTATTTTCGTGCTCCTCATATAATAATTTGAATATTTTCAGCATACAAGTAATAATACAAAACGATACAAAATTCTAACAAGTGTTTTGTTCTGCTTTGTTTCACTATCCAATCGAATTATTTAAATTGATAAAGATCTAATGAAAACATTATAGAGGGTACCAATGTACATATCCAGGCACGTGTACCCATTTTGTATCAGTATAATTTTGCTTTTCCCAACAATCAAATTTAATACTTTTCGACATTTTGAATATTTATCCCTGTATACAAAACTAAAGTCATTTAGCACATTTTAGCACTAAATTTAGAATACACAATTTTATTAGTCTTTTTCCCTGTAGAACACAATGTTCATTCGTAAATGTCGTTTTTTAGTTATCACAAATTATTGTTCCTCGTATTTATTATTGTTTCAAACATTAACGGAGCTCAAATGCTTTTTTAATATTTTGTATCAATGCAATTATAACTGCTTTAATTACACAATCACGATACCCGAATGTTGGATCGCACTGGAAACAGGCTGCTTTTCGGTAACTTTTTCTTTGTTGGTATATGCTTTCATATCAAAGTAAACCACTTTCTACCCATGAGGTCGTTAAAAAAAAATATATGTACCAATTGGGTTTATAAACATTATTTCATAAGGTAAAGAGCAGGACTATGGATTTGGAGGGGGTGTAGTTGGTGTTGTATGCGAAGAGGGTGATGCACTTGCAACCATCGTTGGACTGGCTGGCTGTTGTAATGGCAGGAACGCTGATCCCAAGCTAGGTTTTAACTGGAATGCTACACACGGCTTTGGGCAATAGTCTAGTTTGCTCAAGTCTATCATGGGTCGCCTATACATAGAAATATAATTGCTTCAGTGATACTGAAGTATACATTTCAAAATTTTAAACATATCCAAGCATATGAGGAACATTATTTTATTTCGAGAAATTTAGGTAATCTTCCCTTGGTTAAACTCTACACGGATTATATCTTCAATCTAATTTCTGAAAGATTATTCTTTAAGAATGGGATGAAATGGACGGTACGTTACTGTACAATACAGTCTGAGTTTCCTACAAAGTGGTTTCATTTTAAGTAAACATGCATGAGGAATTACCTGGCATCCTCTACAAATTTCAGATTGACTTTCTCACAGCCATCAGGTGGTTCTCTTGCTAGGAACCTATTAATGTGAGGAGAGGTGCCAAGACGTCCTTCTCTATCTTGCTCAGGGGTTGAACCACGACTTCCACCTTAAAGATACATTGCAATATCTAGATTAGTAATAACGCGAAAGTGCTGTCATATTGTATACATAAATTGAAAAACAAATATTGTTAAATCATGCTATTAAAAACTGAAATCATCCAATGCATATATTTATGAACATACATTCGCGTAAATTGAAAATGGTGTTAAACATTAAAATTAAACTTCATCCTACTTTGCTAATAATACAAATACGTTTAAATAAATGTAACAATACATATCAATTATGAATATTTTATTATCGTTCTATCGTGCAATTATATAATTATTATATTAAAATTTCTACTAAAATAACGTTTCCACATTGTAAAGTATGTTGTATTTTAATCAACAATGTGTACTATTAGGACTTTATTTAGTAATAATATGTAATAAAAATGGCTCTAAGAACGTTGCGTTGAAATATATATATGTATGTAAAACAACTATATAAGGCATAAAATATTGCATGCAACCATGAATGCAGTAAGTAAGAATATTATAAATACATCGTATTTTATTAAAAACAGATTCGTTTACCATGTAATGTCATAATGTATTGTTTTAATTAATTGTGAAAAATCAGAAATTCCACATGTAGTATTGATGGTATTGATATTCGATGTCCTATAAAATATATACATTTTGATATTTGAAAACAAAACAAATCATGCACATACTTTAGATTTAAAATATATATTTGTGTGCACATATATTTATGAGACAGTAAAACATTTGTAGACAGACATGTAAAATCTCATTAACTAGATGAACAATGACATTCAGAAAAAAAAAATTAAAAAAATTAGGACAAACAAATTCAGTTAAAGGAATTTCATGGAAAAAAACAAAAAGGACATTTCCACAAATATGCGCCAACCTTGTAAGAGATCGCTAGGCGGACGGGAGGCATCCATAAGACCAGGAATCAGCGGAGACTCAGAATTCCTAGATGGAGGGCCTGTCTCAACAGGCACACACCATAGTTAGTCTGTTATTTATAATATTACCAATAACCAGAAATAGTTCACACATATATGGGTACATATATGTATCAAAAAATATGTATAACTTTTCATGTATTTCCCAAATTACAAAAAACTATTGTATTAAATATACTATTAACGAATATTAAGTATAATTACACATTTGCAAATATCGAAACTAATGTAACAATTGGAAAGTTTTCGTAAGTTTAATGTAAAACTTTTACAGCCATATATGATGTGAGAACACTGATCACTACCTCACATATCTGAATATTCTTAAACAATAATCGATAAAAAACTGAAATTACCTGAAGAATAAGAACTGGATGGAAGGTCTGTAGCTGGTGTTTGTGTGTTGACGCTGCGGGTAGCCCTCAGTAAGTCTGCTAGTGGTGCACGATGCCCTTCTGGTGTAATTTGTTCACGATATCGTGCGTACTGTAACAGATTAAATATTTAAATTAAAATTGATTTGTACGACTACATTTAGAGAGTTATCGTTAAACATAAAATATGACTTACTTTATCTTCCACTGGATGATCAGGATCACTAGGGTTAGTTGCAGATTTAAGAACGAGTCCTTCAATTTCTTGATTCAATCCTTCGATAGAAGAACGCATTGGAGGCCTCATTGGTTTCATAGGGATGTTCATGGGACTTGCCTTTGTACTCAAGCTAAATTGGTTGTCTAATGCAATAATACAAATAATATACACAACAATGTCTAAAAGAAGAAATATTTTTATATCATTTTAAGTTTTTAAACGGACTTACGTATAGATGTTTGAGAAGCAATACTGGGTGGAAGTACTGTATGATCTGCAGGAAAGGCAGGTGGTGGTCCACCAGGCATTATGAGTCCAAATGCAGCTGTCCTCTCTCTACTGCTGGTGCCCTCCTTATTTGTACGCTGTAATCTACATTACATTTTGTTTTGTAATGAATACTATTTCTAATATTGTTGCTAAAAGAAATAAAGCCTTAAAAAATTCTACATACCGATGCCTGAAGTACTTTTCTAATTTTTCATCTGTGGTAGTTTGTTCTGTAGGATGACGTGTGTGTAATTTCCTTGGTTCATTGGACCATTCTTCTGTCTATAAGTGAAATGTTAAATTAGAACAAATATATAACAAAATGTTTTTTAAAGACGAGAATTCTTAAAGTTAAATAGAGTTAATATACCTGAGTAGATTTATTAACCAAAAGAAGACTGGAATGAATGTAGTACGAATCGCGGGGCCATTGTCCTTTCAAATAGATAGTATCTAACGATGCCGTCCTCCGAATATTTTGGTTTCCGCTTAAACTTTCGCTGCATCTTCCACTTAATGTTTTTGATTTTGCTACACATAAAAAAAATTTTAAATGAACATTTGTAAAATTTTATAATACATAACACAGACATTTATCAGTAAAGAACATAATATCATTGTGTAAATGCAAACCAGAACCGGTCTATCTAGAATGTATTCGGTTACTGGATGAAGTTAGATTACTTAGGAAGGATGAAGGAAGAAGTATATATTGAATTTTTGTTTCTTGTGGAACCGATCTAAAAGTATGTATTCGGTTGCCAAATTAATAGAAAAAATGATTATAAAACTATAGATGAAAAGATATTCATAAAGCAAAGAAAGTATTATTTATACTAAAAATATTATCACATATTACTGATTGAACTATATTTTTTTCAATGACGTACACAGCTTATACTTACAGTTACAATACTGTTTCATGATTAACAATTGACATAAATTTTAAGATGCTCGATTATAGTAATAAATTTGCAACAAAGTATATATCAAGAAAAATATAAGACATTTAGTATCTCTTTCATCATTTGTTTCTTCTATCAATATATTTATACACAATTACATCTATAACATGTATTGTACACTCAATGAAACAAAAATATTTTGCAATGTTTGCAAAAGACAAAATCACAAAAAAACAATTACAAAGACAACAATGCAACAGATTACAAATGTTTTACAAAATGTACAAAGATGTGATAAACATTCGAATGTTGGTATATCTTGATGTTGGAAGAAAGAAAGTTGGCATTTGAATGGAGGGTTTGGAAAATGTAAAATGACAGTCACATTAAAAGGAGACAATGTAGAGTATGTATAACATCATACAAATGATTTATAGGCAGATGGAACATAGAAATTTATATTATTATGATACAACATGATCCAGGAAAGATAAGTGACAAACAAGGATTTACACATTACAAAACAAAGTAAAAAATACAACATTGGAAGAGTCATTAATCCCTTCATGTCTGTATTTAGATGTAGTGATTACTCTTTTTTTTCATTGATTACTAACCCATGAACATTATAAACACAATTGTTTTTGAAATCTAAACCAAAATCAAAAAGTATTGTCACCACATAACCTATATCATTTACTTCATAATAAAAAATATATCAGTATGCTTTCATTGTTTTCTTACTTAGCTTATTATCATGTCTTTTGAGTATGGCAATAATTTTGTGATTCTCTGTTGAAATAGTAAACACTCTTATAAAAAAAAGTATAGGAACCATCTTATAGAATATTGAAAGGTTTGTATTCGCTTGAAAATAACTAACGTAGTTAGACAATAGTAGTTTACTGCGTAACCAAATATAATATCAGAAAAGTCATTAAGTGGAGTTAAAAAAGATTTTATTGTTATTTTTGTTTGAGAAATAAACCTTTCAGCAAATCTTTACTTTCATATTAACTACTGCGTGCCATAACACCACCACTTTATTAAAAAATACTCCTGACCCAAGTACTTGATAAAGAAAAAAATCTGTTTATCAACTCTGATCCAGGGTCAAAGAAAGGTTGTCTGCCACTGATCTAAACAATCTATTTCCTAATTTAAAAAGAAAAAAAAGAAAAGTATTCAACCCCTTTCACTGTGTTTATAACCGAGTTATTACTGTAACATTTGTCCCCGTGCCAATAATTTAAATTCACCGTGGAGCCAGTAAATACCTTTGTAAGAGAGAGAACCGGGACTTCGTTGTCCCGAAGAAGAGGTCTCCGGCGAGATGCGGGCCCGCCACGCATTCGCGTTCGTCGGCGATACGGTGGGACTGTTGCTATTGCTCTTCCTGAGACTGCTGCCCTGCCGGCCTTGTCGTAACAGCGAGCTTACGGGTAGAGTCGCGCGCATTGGGCCCTGCTTCGATGTCGAGCAAGGCGAGGACTTTCGCATTCGCTGTGATCCCGACATTTTGTCATGTAGACGAATGCCACACGGGCCCTCGGGATGCTGGTGTGTTTGGTACACTGTATCGTGCGTGTTGTACTAAAAGGACGGGGCGCCGCGGGCACCGTTCAGGGCACGAGGCCTCCGAGCACCCGCGACTTTGTCGCGCACACGCGCCGACAGCAGCGGTGGGTGCCGACAGCGACGACGAGATTTCTAATCGTTTATGATGCTCGTCGTCTCGGTGGCGGGCGAGAATCTCATCGACGATAGTGGCAACAACGACGACGGTGGCGCGACGAATTCACCAACAACGACGACGTGAACGGTGGCAGCGACGGCGCGACGACAATGCCCTACGCGTCTTGTCATTTGCAATGTTCTGCTGCTGGCTCGGCACGCACGTCACGTGATCGCCCGTCCCGGCTGGTCATTGGTGCAACGCTAGCCCGTGGAGCGTCGTACTACGCTCACCCGTGGGGGCCGCGTTCCATTCACTACCACCGTAGCACCGTAGCTAGCGTCCTATCGTCCTCTCACTTCTTCGTTCTTTGATTCTCTCTCTTTCTGCTTCGCGCTCGTGCAGCGACACACTCACAGGGCCGGCTTCACGTGGAAGCGAAGTATACACCGCATCTGGGCGGGCGTCCCTTACCAGGGGGGGCTCTTCGACGAGAAAAAACGAAAAATTTTTCTAATTGTTTGGGAAAGGTTAATCGTTGAACTTTCCAGAGCGATACCTCCTCCTCATTCGTCGACGGACCAGACTATTACGAGAACTTGACGTTTCGTCCTCGTAACGTTCGATCTTCAAAAGTCTGTTGTTTGAAAATAAATACCTCTCCTTGACAAATGAAACGAGATGTTGTACCGGAAAGTCCAACGACGAACCTCTCTTAACAACTTCACCGAGGACTACACGTATGAGCTACAAATGATTAGCTTTTCAGGAATAAAAAAGGTGAAATCAAGGAAACACGAGTAACGCGAGTAATCGTATCGCGAATGTAGCTTTCCATGTAAACTGACAAAGTAGAGATACGATTATTCAAGAGTTTTCCTAGTTAGAAACGAGAAAAACACAATTTTTAGAAACACCATAATCGTGACAGTAATCTGTGGAACGATATCGTTACGTGACATAAAGTTAATGAATCTTGTTGAATGATAGTTGAAACTTGAAAACCGTGGTTTCGTTTACTTTTAATTGGTAAAATTAGAAGGGGCGCCTAAATTGAAAGTTGCATCGAGGCGCTGGTGATCCCGTCGCCGACCCTGGACACTCAAATTCACCCTTTCCCGATTACCTCGATGCTCCGTTGCCAAAAACGTTGTTTATCGTCGTCCCCGATACTCGCGCGTCACCTTTTTTCCGACACGATTGTGGCCCGAACGCTTATCTTCGACGTAGGCTACGCGAGTCGCACCGAATCCCTTGTTTTCCACCGAAACGCGTCGGCAATCGAAAGTATGTTTTGGTATACGTGTTACGAACTCGTGCGCAACTCTGCTTACATACACCTGGCGCGACATACACGTACAGGGCACAGTGTGTAGCGTCTTACGTTTCACGTTATGTACGCAATGGAGGAGCACAAGCCGATGAATAGCGTGTGTGAATAACTTTCGTGTACGGGGGCACGTACTAGCACAGGCGTAGTATCCGAGCTCACGTTTTTCAGCCACGGCGCGTGCACGCTACCGTTCATTCGATACTCTCGCTAGGAGAAATCTCGAGGAATCGGTTGAATTCATCGGCAATCGAGTCAATATCGCACCGCGAGCTTTGCCTCGATATTATTGACGCTACAGTATTTTGATGGGCCATTTCAATTGCTTATACTCGTAATTTTTTTTTAACGCTATTGTGGTCGTTTTATGGAAATCTTTCGTAAGAGAAAACTTAAATACACCTTTTTACCAAACGATTATTGTTATTACGTGCGATTTAAAGATCGTACAATTATTTTTTTCTGTGTAATACGTATACTAGGTAACGTGTAGGTGAATTTTTCTTTAGATAATAACGAGAAAACGGGGAACAGTGCACGATTTTTTGAGAAATTAACGTTTCGATTAACATGAGAATGTTTATATGTTTATTTTGCCGAAGAGGGTCATGCAATCCTGTGATGAAAAGAATTAAAGAATACTCTATTTTATAAACAAAATTTAATTGTTTCGTCTTTCATTTATCTGTTTTAATTCTGGATTTGTATATGATTATAATAAATAAATAGCATGGAAACTTATTTAATGAAGGCACTGCCATGCTTTTTCCTCAAATCTAATTAAATAGTATAATTAATTACATTTTTATTTATGTATATACATACATAAGATTGTTTTAAGTAATAGCAAATCATTTTGCAAAGCAATTTACAAGGAATGTTTTACACCAGTTAAAAAAAATCAATTATTTAAAATCACGGTTTCTTATCATTCATAGGGTTTACTATTATAGTTATTTGTTAACACTGGAAAATGAATATCAGTATACATACTTTCTTGACTAATTGCATCAATTATTGAAAGCTACATACGTATTTCTTCTGTAATTTCCAACAGCACTATTTGTAACTATGTAGAACTATGATTTAACTCTGTTAAATAGCACTAGTACATGTATGAAAAATGCAAGTATCACATTGTTATCAAACTGGTATGCAAGTAATAATGGAGTTATATGTAATGCAGGCATTTGTATAACATAGCAATCTTATCTTTGTCATTGTATTGTAATTACAGCTATTAGAAACAATTGAACACAACATTAAATTGTATATATATTCCAATTCTTACACCAGCCTTTTTCGGTTACTCATGACTAATTATCAATACAGTAATTAATTACTAATATAATAATTAGAAGCGAATATTAAGGAAAACATGAAGCATAAACATGGTTACAATATGTACGAAAAACTACATTTATATACATATTAGTTGCACAACAGTTAGGACGCAAACGCCAGAATCATTTCCAGTTTCTGAAATTCTAAAACTAGATTATTGCTATATATTCTAATTAATTCTCTGAACTAAATTTGCATTTTATTATGGTCTTTTGACAATTTCAAATTTCAAAGTATTGTTCAAACTTGTTATACAAAATTTAAGAATAATTCACACAAATAAAGCATAGTAATATTTCCACCTGGAATAATATTGGAAAAATAATAGCACACAATGTAATCGATTTTTATTCACTTATCTATTTACAATATACTAGTAATTTGTAGCATCAATTAAAGAGTATGTACTCGTAAACTGAAAAGTTAAATAAGTATGTAATGGAAATATAAAATGCTTTGTATGATAATTAGCATTAGTTGATATACAGAATATATTTAACGAACTGTGTAACAAAATATATAATAATTTGAATGGTTTTTCTATTGGAACATTTTTATAGTACTTTGTTTGATATAGTTAATGTTTTCATAAAAAGCACTTTGAAATATTTCTAGGTTATAAAAGAAGTACATGAAAGTAATTTTCACCATTTTAATGTCCATAAAATTAAATTTTTGCGCTTTATCCTAAAGAAGCATTAAAATACCACAGAATAGATAAAAATGCAAGTATGTGATGTAATATAAATTAACTAAGCACGTTCGTCGATAAAAAGGACAAAGGGCTGTACATAAGAATACAAAATAATTGTTTTGAGTAAAATTCCTTTGGTGAGTGTAGTATGATCGTTTTTTGCACTATGTACAGTAATTCCTTGAATGGTGTTCGCCAATTAAATGTTATAATTAGTATGTTATCAATATTCGATATATCGTTTGACTTACATATTCGTTAAATTTAAAAGTGATTTCAATCATGTATAATTAAATGTAGTTTTAGCGAGATCATATTTTTCAAGGAAGTACTGTATATTCAAAATTGTTTGATAGAACAAACATTAAGTATCACTGTGATAATTAATTTCAAAAGTATTTGTTTTTGCAAATGGATACAAGTTTATCACTCAATATCTGAATTAAATTTTCATCATAAAAATAATTTCTTATATATGACTTTTTTTTTAATCTAAAATTATATTTATATACATACATTTCTATGAAATATGTAGATTCTTGTGATAACTATTGTGACGTCAAAATATTGGACTATGGCAGTGTAAAATGTGTATTATAGTACATTTAAACATTAGTTCAAATAAGTATTGAGAAACTAAAAAAACAATCACTTTTACTGATTTTAAGTAAATAAATTAAATTAACAGTTATAATGACACGAAATACTATAAATTACGTTACGCTAATCAAGTCTCTTCCATTTTAGGAGCGCGACATGTGTCGCAGTCTAACACATAAATAAACTTAAATCATTTTATATACATATGTATATGTAATACTTAAATTATTAAATACGATATTTTTTTACGCTGATAAAATTGTTTTGATTTATCTAAGTTAGTAATTCTTAAAAATTGTATATAAAAAATGTACGCCAACATAGACATTATACATAAAAGTATGTGTAGGATTATAACAAAAGCTTTATGAAAGCAAGTAATTGAAGCTATGCTAAACACATTTTTGGTATATGTCTGTAATCTGAATCATTTCTGGTGAACATAAATTTTATGTTTCAAAATCAACTGCTTTTACCAATATCTATATTTTTTTATACAATCATTTCCCAAATCTACGACTACTAAGTGATTGTGAGGTAGTACTGCAATACCTGAAGGACGTCGTAATTTGGAACTATGCGAATCAATTTCAGTTAAAATATTACCTCCTCCTAATTTTAATACTTGGATTATACTGCGTCCTTTATCAGTGCGAGTACCAAGTATTCTACCTTCTGCATCAACAGCTAAACCTCCGTAAGTGCCCTTTCCTATAATATATAGTAAGTAGAAAATTCCTTGGACAATATATTTTGTCTATATGAAAACTGAGATTCACCTTTGCCTTCCGAATATATTTCTTCTGAGAAGTCTCCCTTTGCAGAAAACACTTGAATACAGCTATCAGCAACTATAATTTCACCACTAGGTCCAACAGTAACAGCTCTAATTAAGTTAAATGTACTCTTCTTTCCAACCTGTTATATATATATTTTTTTTAAATCTATACATATGACAAATACATTAAGTGTATCGAATTTAAAGAATCGTAAATATCAACCAACCTGGAAAAGAATTTTGCCATCAGAATCAAAAACAAAAACACAACTTTGTCGATTGTCAGCAACAAGTATATGTCCATAAGTTCTGTCTACCGCAACATCAATTGGCTCCTGAATAGTAAAGTTGTATGGGATTAATCAGTAACGAATGTAATATAAGTTTTATATAATTATTAGAATAGAAAATACTAACTTGAAATGCGTTATGAGAGAAAGATTTAATTGTGTCTCCTAAAGAGCTCATTTCTGTTACTTCTCGCGTTCTCCAATTAACAACAACAAGACCTTGTTGGGAAATACCAATTCCTGTACAGCTACAACCTTCAAGACCTTCATTAGTTATATGCCTTTGAAATTCTAAATCACAATTGAGTACCTAAAAATGTAATATTATTTAGAACAAAAATTTGAACGTTTTGATGGTTTATAATTTTATATAAATCGTAACTTGAAACATGTTGTACCTTTATACGCGAGTTCCCAGTATCCAAAATGTATATCATATCATCGTCATCAACAGCAACCGCGACTGGTTGATGAAATTCATCTTTCCCGTTTCCTTGTCTTCCGTATACTTTAATAGGTTCGTTATGTTCAGTTGCATCAAAAAACAATGGATAATCTTTGATAGGCCGCTCGAAAACTGACAATTTTAAAACATAGCGACTCGCAGACGGAGGTCGAAACACTACTTCGTATGTACCGTTATCTAGATCTATAACTTTTGTGTCAATACTGGAACTTTGGTTTTCTGAATGGATATTATCTGCTAATGTTAATTCCGCAGTGATAAGATCTCCTCCAACATTTCTAGGATGTCCATGATAATCAACAGTCTCTACTATTACAGACGCTTGTAACCTAACTATAGCAGGATCTTTCAACCTGGCTCTGCACAGACCTATTAAAAAAAAACATGTAGTTGATTTAAATAATATTCTTTCTTTATGATCTAGTATAAAAAATATAAATCAACGCTTGCATAACGATTAATAACAATTTTGAAGCAGGTACTTTACTGTATTATCAATCCTCAGGATACCTGGCAATGTTGTACTAGAACGTACTCTTCCCAAGTTATTAAGAGCATCCTCTAATTGAGAAAGCGCATTATTATGGTTAAATTCAAAAGTAATAAAGGCATTTTCTTTAGGTTCACTAAGTGCTGATGCTGCATCAAGTTGGTCAGATAAACTACCAATTCTTTGTGTAATATTTCGTACTTCAACCTTTAAAAAAATTGAACATATTTAACGCTATGCCTATATACAATTTTCATTAAAATCGTGTTAACGATAATTCCATACTTGGTACTGTAAACCTTCGCATTCTCGTTGCACTTTATTTTTCTCAGCTTCTATGAGAGCATGCTGTTCTTCTAAGACATGTTTTTTGTCCCTTGCGGCGGCAGTAACAGCTGCTTGCAATTCTGAACGTCTCCTTTCAAATTTTGCAATAATTTCTGCAAATTCATTATCAACAGCATTCAGACACCTTTGAGTAGAAGCATCCAACCGTTGTAATTCTGTACTTACAGAATCTTGGGCCTGTGTTAACTGAAATCAATAATTTAATTTTAAATATAACTTTATTAAATATTCTAGTAATTTATTTCCTAATCAAAATAACAAATTTTTACCTTGGATATACATTCATTAGCTTTATATAATAAAATTTCAGACATCCTTTTTATTGCAATGCTGAAAGGTATGATAGTATGTTCAGTACATCCTGGAGATGTTCCTGCATGATTTCCACCTGTACAGGCTGTACAAAACACTGTATCACATGTTTCACAAAATAATAATTCCTGATTTATGTGAACTGAACATTTTGGAATAACCTGCAATGATAATGAGAGTTTTACATGGACATAATAATACATATATCAGAAGTATGTAGAAAGTATTGTTTCAAACCTCTCGTCTTTGCCTAGACATGAGATCAAGAAGTTGGTTCACAAGGAAACTGGGTGGCAGAGCAGGAACTCCACCACCAGGAATAGTTATTAACTCTCTGCAAATGGGGCATCGAAAGGCACCTGTCTCGCGAGTCTGAGATGCAGCAATTCTTGTTAAGCAATGTAAACATACCTATAAACATAAATATATATGCATGGAAAAAAAACATTCCTACATTACAAATAATTATTATAATACTTACTGTGTGTGAACATGGTAATAATTTAGGGGTATGCTCTCCACCATCATAAACACAGAGACAAGTACCACATGTTAAAAAACTTTCATTAAAATCTTCATAGTTTATACTAACTGTCTCCACGAGCATAGAGCTCATGCTGACTATCCTCTCCCCTAGCCGTGTCCTGGAGCAATTTAAAAATAAACTCTTCAAATTTATAGTCATGTATTGTGCAGTCTAAAATAATCATTCAACTATTTTATACAAAAATGTAATAAGTACGAACTAAATATGAGATTTCTACTTTTTATTTAACAATAAATTGATTAAAACATTATTTTTTCTAGATCTAACGTTGAACAATGTAGGGATAAATTAACAATGAAATAATACAGTCCATAAAATAGCTCCATTATTATTTGATTGTTATGTTAGCATTGTACTGTTTTTATTTTTTTTGTAAATCAGTGAAAATAAATATATATTGTATGTGTATAATGTGTTCGAAAACATTATCGATCGCAGAAAGCGAAGTAAACGCATTTTGATTTTCGCGGTTGTTCTAAACAGTGGCGCGTTATACTTTTATGGAGCCCAAGGTAAAATGCAAAAGGGAAGGGGGCCCACTTTAAAATAAAATAAAAAAAAAAAACAATTTTTTTCTTACTAAATCTTTTATATTCATTAACCCTTTGACTGCGATCGCGATATCGTTATTTTGTAACTTGTCGAACAATCGACGCAAACTCAAACCGAAATTAACCGATCGAACCTAATTTATAAACAATGTAAAAAATGTGTATGTAACAATACAAACGTATTGCATACATATATTTCAACAGTTTTAATTCAATATTTATTTATCTCAAATTTCCTAACTAAAGAAATATATTTTTACGAGGTTTTTTGGAACATTTTTGTTTGAGCCTTGCAGACGTCTTGTTTGCCGACAGAATTTGGTGCAGAGACACTAGCACCAAAAATGCCTCACAGAATGATACATATTTTAACAATAGGAAATCTATAACAGCATTTATGAAATAAACTCACTGTATAGCGAAACGCAGTGCCTCCATAATGGAGTTAACCCTGTCGTTGTTTTGAGAAATGTATACATCCGTTACATTGCACACGTTTTAGCGGGATATCTGCATAAGCTTGGAATACACCTCGCTTCTTTAACATGAATTTTCATCACGAAATAAACTGGTCAACACGAACAGGTTTGTCGAATAACATTCATCTAATCGACGGTTTTTTAATTCTACTATGCCAAATTAGTAAACGTAAACACCAAAATATATAATAATATAACAATGAAAACACTGAATTCCTAAGCGTTACAGGAACAAGGAACTTTCTACGAGTAACTCTTTCTTTTTTTTTTTTACGTTCACGGTATTTTCATACGAAATTACTCGACGTACTCTTTGTTCTTAAATTAACAACAGTTAGTCCGTACCAAGTAAAAACTAGAAACGCGTGAAATGGTAAATTCGTAAACGCGGCACTTCTCTCTCACAATTTCGCTGTGTATAGGAGCCCACTAAACACAAAGCATATGCCGACGGGAACTCTTTGTCTATCTTTCTTTCTTGATACCGATTGTCCTCGACACGGAAACGACTCTTAGAACGAATCTGAGTATTTCGAACGACTTACGGGAGCCAAATCTTGTGTCATGTTAGTAATCGAATACAAAAAAAAGAAAAGGAAACAAACGTATCAATTGTTTAAGATTCTATCCGTTTCACTTTCGTTACTGTTTTCGCGTATCCTGGATGTCATTTCGGACGTTCTCCCGTATTTTGAGTGTCATTACCACTCGCGATTTATTTTTCGTGCTTCGTATTTGTCCAGCCACTCGGTACGATAGTAATGACACCGTCGAAATTCGTCGCGTCTCTGTCGCATTTTTCCAAACAAAACACAGCCACGGATCACGACAAACCGCATCAGCTGCGGAGCGCAGCGACTCACGTTTTACAGCTGCGCACGTTCTCGCCTGCATCCGCAGCCGGCACCACTACCAGGGACGAAATGATAGGTATACTATGCGGGTGACCGTGGCTACGATTCATCGGGATTCATTCCTTTCTTCGTCTCGTTTAACAGGGATGAACGCGTTCGAATTATTTTTAAAATTGCGCGTACCTACGAGATGCTAATTATTCATATTCGGTGCTTGGAACAAACCACGTACAACAATGATATTAGGTTGTCCGAAAGTTTCTTTCGGGAGTTGCACTCAATTATTTTATGTAGTCGTGTTTATATAAATAGACAATCTAATTTCATAGATATTCATGTTGTAACAGTAATGGATAAAACATAAACTATTGTGCATGTATTACTTATTAATAAAGCGAAAGAAACTTTTGGGACAATCTAATACATCGTATTCTACTATGATCGAATATTGACATTTGCACTTTGTATTCATTCACTTCTATGACTTGTATTGTCGAGTATCGAATGTAAATCTATGAATACACGAACTTGCTATGAATAAATAAGTAAATTTATGAATGTGTACAAAATTGGTATGAAATATATAAACTTGTGAGTTTTGTAAATATAAATGAATACACAAACAAACCTGTAAATTTTCAAATAAACGTATTTTATATAAAGAACACTCGTGACCCCGGTAATTATTACGTTAAGATTAGAATGTAATCCTTAGATTAGAATGTAAATATCGAATTCGCATAATATATTCTATGCTTAGTCAGCTATTGAATATAACATGCTAATATATTCTGTATTCTCTGACCAGGCAATTACACGACATCGATGCCTTCCGTATTAGACGACGAAGTCGAATAAAAGTATTCTGTTATTGTACATCAACTGAATACGTAGTATCTAATGTGATTCATCGCTCGAATACTTTTTCAAATAAATTCTGTTCGTCCCTGGTTGCACGCATTTCCGCGAAACTAAGTAGTCTCAATCGATGCATTTCAGTCTTATTACATTGTTTATAAATTACAAGTTCGAATATCCCTCATTTGTCCCTCTACCGTGAGATGACACGGTGTTTACAATTTGGCCGAATCGATAAGCACGTTTTTGCGGGAGTATCGCGAATAGATAACGCTGTCAAACACGTCATATTCAGCGTGTCAGCTCTCGTTGCGTTATGATTTACGTACATAAAATAACAAAATAGAATCATTTGTTGATGAAAGAATGGGGTCACCGCGAAAATGATAATACACGAGACGCAGTTCTACGTGAACTTTCGTAGTTCTTTGTATGCATTGTCTTATTAGTAAAAAATAAAAATAAAATGCGTACGTTATGACTGACAAACATTGGCAACGTTCATGAAGAGACTACCATTCGTATCACTGCTTCTAGTCGAAGAACTAGCAGCCTTCTTCTCTTCAATCGAATGGTTTGTTAAAAGAGGTTATGGTGTTTTGGGTGTTTGTTTACACGGGTGCAGGATGTGCAACAGTTCCGGGGCAGCGGCGAGTAATACGTCCCTGAGTATTGGCGCACCGTCAAGCGTTTACCACGAGAGCGAGAGGAGACGTATAGGAGAAAGCGACGATAAAGAAAGAGAGATACACGGGTTTGCCGAAGGGTAAGGAAACGCACAGCACCAACGGTGGTACAAAGACGGAGAAATGCCTGGTATGCTTGCGCGAGGTACACGGCCATATAGACGCTTGAATTGTCTACTGCGCAGTCGCCCGTTAAAAGGTGTAGCGGTCGTTGTGTGTGCTTTGCTTACTTCCATGCACTTGCTACAACCGGCCCCTCGGACAGCTGTATATTTTCTATAGCCCACGAATTTCATGTTTTCGTCAACCCCCTCTCATCTATATGCAACACCTTACGCTACGCAGAACCTGTTCATTCGCTCAGCATTCGGTTTTCCGTTATATCGATAATTTTTCAGTATAAATTTAGCGTCCCGTTACGAAAGCCATAGCTATTTTAGCGCGCATAAGTTAAGTTAAGTTTGTATATTTTATCTTTTACACAACGTTCGTTTGTTTCCCGCATCAGTTTTCACAGCATGCCTGGCTACAGAAGCCGTGACATTGAACAGAAAGTAAGAAAACTGTATTTGGACAAGGTCTATGGTAAATTAAAAGCGTGAGTAAAGCTAAGGACGAACGTACATTTTTATCGCCATTTTTATCAACCCCTAAAATGCGAGTCACGTACCGTCGTGTAAATTGTGTAGACGATGCATGTGTACGTGTGTCCGTGTATCTTTTCGAAAAGCTTGTCACATACTCACATGAATGGACAGCAGTTCATGAAGCTTCCTTTGATAAATTCAGATGGTAACTTATTTTTGCACAGGGAACGTATTGGCGCAATATATTATTTATGGCGTCACAAGGATTTTACACAGGCGTGATATGCACACTAACAAACCACCATGATGGCACGTTTCGAGCGCCCGATCTACGATATCGCAGGACTGTTTACAAGTTTAAGTATCTTTCAACAAACTATGTATGATTTTTTGCCACGATGGCATAACAAAACACGTGTATTCCTTCTAGTTGTGTCAACACCACATCGCATCCTCGCGAGGAAAGTGACACTGGTTAGATAATTTCAACTTTGTATCAGATAAAAAGAAATAACAATGGGTACTATTTCAGTACTCGATTGGGTACTATTTTAGCCAAAACAACTACATACGTATAATTCTTCTGACTATTATATTACCCATCACTTTGATTATTCAGAAAAAATTAATATAGGATTCACTTTCCCAGTTGACGATTAAATAAATGTCTTGTACGACTATGTAATGCGATAATTGAAAATGTATCGCTTTTCATGCGAGGGTGCGATACAACGGGGCATAGAGGTGACGCACGTAAACAGACGTGCTTTCAGGTTTTATTCAACGACCGTTGTCGCACTTCGCGAATGTAAACAATAGATTGGACGGGTACTAACGTATCCCCGATACACGCCATGAAGCAAAATCGTATCAGTGTCGCATCACACCCACAGACATATCGAGTGTACGGTCTGTTTATCAGTGCATTAACCCTTGTCAATTTTACGTTCGATAAATATCGCGTTTTCGGTTGCTGTTCGTCTCACGCGAATTTTTACTCGATCGTAACAAAGTTTCACGCTTGATTTTCGTGTTATTCCCGTAAACAGTTTCCACATAAAACGATTCAGGACGACCGATTATGTTTCTATAAGGAAATTCGTAAACAATGAAGAGTCGAGTCTTCGCTGTTTCTTGCACTTCACGCACAAAAGTTTTGCCACTCTTAATACAATCCCCCGTGTACAGTTTCCATCGCGCTCGTATTTCTCCCGTGTAAGCTGCTAGAGTGACACTGTAGAACGACGTGAGACAAGGATGGCGATATCGATTTCAGACGATGTACGTTAAGCTCCAGCAGGTGGCACGGCCACCAAAGTCCTCGTCTTTAAAGCCACGGTGTTTTTATCGAAAAAATTACACGAGCTAAGCCGCCGTGGCGAGGAATTTGCAGAGACACGGGAAACAGGGGATGAAAACACACCCTCGAAACTGTCCTTGCTACGAGCGCGCACGCGCTGACCGATTTAGGTCATGTGTTACTTGACAGACGAACGCTAGGTTACATTGCAGGGTTTTCCTTGATAAATTACGCGAAAATCGAAAATTGTTCACTTAACGATTTTTTTTAGAGAAGACGTTAAATCGATATAGGTCTTATTTCGAGGTCTAATGCGACTCGAGTGCTGCCAGTGGGTCGTGAAATAGACTAGGTTTTCTAACGTTGACGAGGTCGGGGTAGCTACGCGGATCCTTGGCCCCGATGTTGGCAATCTTTGAATAAGTGGTACCAGTAGTGTAGCCAGAAGGGTTTGCATAGGTGTCGATAGCTTTTTAAGATTTGTATCGCAAGAAACGAGTGTTATCTCGATTGATACAATTTTTTGACAATAAATTTTATAATTTTATATTTCATTTTGGAACTCTCGTGTCCATCTTCATGATTTCCATGTAATCCTTTCAAATTTTTATCACAGGACACGTTATCGTGCCCAGCATCCTTCCCACTCCCAAAACGATTTTCGATGCATGCGATTGCGAGCATGCGCAATTAAATTCAGGCCATTCCAAGCACTTGACCGAATTTGCGAAGATTTCTTGCTTCTGGCTGATTTTACAAGGGTACGTATTTTAACACGTTCACTGCCAGACTAATACTCTTGAAAACTTCTACTGTGATTAAACTTTGTTTACAGACTATTGGAAACTGCGTAATGAAACATTTATTGTGGTATTTAGTTTTGTAACTTCATCAAAGTTCAAGTATTTCATTTAAATTCATTTTCTGTGACAGTTAACTTTCAGAATTAATATTCGTAGTTTTTCAGTGAAAAGCATTGTCACCCATATATGGGTGACGTCAGTGACGCGACGATCAACGTGTTAAGCGAGATTCAATAAATATTGTAACGTTAAAATGATTCTTCTAAGATGATTTAAATATGTATAATATAACAAGAATATCTCTTTTATACAGAAACTCGTGGACACTAAATTTTAATTTTACGATTATTGTAATTCTAACGCGCGCAACGTGTGCATACTTGTTATACCCAATTACAGTCATGTTCATAACGCAGACTTGTTTTTTTCGCGGGTTAATATTACGCGCCACCTAAATTTTCTATCTAATTCTACGCATTAGATACGTGTGACATTAATTTGTGCATACGAGAAGTGAAATTAGTGTCACCTTAAAGCACATTTGCATAAGCGTAGGATGCTCTGTTGCGCGTGGAACTAAACATACATCACGGGTGGAACGTTAATACGTACGTCAAGTTTGAAAATTAAGAAGCGTTAAATCGTTTTGCTAAAAAAAGTTTCGTTTTTTGCAAACTGACGCTTCGCGAACGGAACAACGCGATTTGGTATTGGATTCGAGCACGTTTGTTTAGTCTTTCGTCGAGTTTATGGATCCACTTTAACGACCGTTTTCTCGTCATTTCTTATTTTAACTATCGGCCAGTAAACAACACGAGGGAGCGTAATTAACATTTTTCGTTAGCTAATTAATGTACTATGATATAAATCATGCGAATAATTTTATTTCGAGAAGTTTGTGTCCAGTCGTTATTAAAGTTGAAAATCAAGTTGCGAATTACGCTTGAAGTAGGTATTTTAGCCTAACGACTATCGTCTTCAGTGTGCTTCTTTATCCAATCGACGTAGCTGTAGACACGAGTGAAGACATCTGGACGACCTCTTGCACACGGGATTCCCCAAGATACCACTCCGATTTGTACCTTGTCGGCCACTAGAGGACCACCGGAATCTCCCTTTTGAAAAATTCATAAATTAATAAAATATCTACCTGCTCTGTCTCTTGAAGAGGCCTTGAAATGTCCAGCTTGTGCAATGCATTAAGGGGGTATTATCGTCTAGAAGTTTGTTTTTTCAGTAATTTTTAGGAATTAATTTTGCGAAAACTATCAAACGTTTTGAGAAAAACGTACGTCCGACTTGAAAAATGTCGTTTCGAGAAAAACGCGTTTAAAGATTGCTATACATTTAGCACTAATACTGGTCAACTATGAGAGCTCTACGAATTTCGAATTAATATTTTAGAGGTACTTTCTCAAAATCCCAAATGATAAGAAAATGCAAAAGAAAAAAAATCGAATTTTTCATGTTTCTAGACGATAATACTCCCTGAATCTCGAAACTCGATAAAACTGACGGGTAAAAGATCGCCTGGTCCCCTTGTTAGAGTAACTCTTTCGAACTAGGTGAGCGAAACTTAACAATGCTCACTGTTACGCACTTGTCGACACGGTTCTCGACGGATTGCAAATAAGAAAAAAAGTGTGCTGCTTTAGTTGAGGGATCCTTTGACGCAAAAGGGCCCTCTTCTCGAGTGCTCGACTAGTCGTGAATGCACTTACGTGACAAGCGCCTTCGCCCCTCTTGTTGAGTGTGCAGATATTGTCGTTGGTGACACGAAAGCTGGCGTTTAAACATTGTTTTTGATCGATCACGCTCAGCTCAATGTGCTGCAATTCGTTCGGTGCCTCTCCGGGATACTTAACGTCATTCGTGCGCGATTAGGGGATCGGTCGACGACGGGGATGCATATGGAATAAAGAAAACAATGATGAACTTCAATGAAAGACTCGAATTCAAAGACGAACAAAAGTTCAGCGAGTTAGCAATTGTTCAGGATTTTAAGATTACGTAATGCACTTACTAAGAGGGACTTACCTGTCTAGAGGTGAAGAATAATATGTAATTCAAGAAAGAAAAATCTATATGTACAGTGGGTGTAGAATGTTTTACATATTCACGGAAGTCTCTAAGATAGATATAGTCCAAACAAACATTTACTAGTTAATATAATTTGTGAAATTGACAGAAAGATGCGAAAAGTGGGTGGAAGTATAGAAGCAATAATTATTTGGACGATTCTTATGACGAACCATTTACAGCAGAGTTTGTAACGTAAACACATTAGTTTTTTGCTCCGTGCGAATTAGAAAACATAAAATTTCCAGTAAAGCACTTTTAAACGTTTAAGCATTTTTAAAGTTTTTTTCTTATTAATTTCGCAACTTACATAAATAACTATTTTTTTTTTGTAATCAATCTATTTTAGACATTTCCGAGAATATGTAGAATGTCATTGTTTATAAAAAGTAAGTTAATAAATTACAATTTTACACATTTTTTTTGGAAATTGATCGGTGTACGAATACTTTCTACACCCACTGTATATAAAATTTAAAAATGATAGATTCGATACTTCATGTATAAAATTGCGCTTTCTAGATCAGGCAACCCCCTTTTAAGATAAACATTTAACTAAATTAAAACTGAATGGTAATTAAATGAAAATGAATTGCAAACGTTTGCTGAATGGCAACTCGCGAGAGATGATACATACGCTGGTGGTACCCCAACCGGACAACTCGGCTGGGTAATCAATTTTACTGAAATTTTCGTTGGGTAAAGACACGGGCTTCACTTTATCCCCGAAAACGATATCCTTGTTCACTTTAATCAATCCGATGTCGTTCCTGATCAGCAGAGAACTGTATCTCGGGTGACCAAACACTCTTTCAGATTGATATTCGTCGCCACCTTTGTCCAAGGTGTTCGTACCCAACACCACGGTTATCCCAGAATCGTTGAAGCTAAAATAATCAATTGAAATTTTATTAATTAATATATCGAACAGGTCAGTGGTGATAATCGAGGCCTACCGTATTTTATTTTAAGTAGAAATTTTATTAAAACGAACCTCGATACGCAGTGAGCGGCTGTCAATATCCACCTCTTGTTTAATACTGATCCTCCGCAGAAATGTCGTCCCTTATAGCGAAGGGAAGCTTGATACGGGAACTGTCCATCCTTAGCGGCAGAACCGCCCACGATTTTTGGAATTTCATTTATACTCGCCGCTGTGTTTAGAGGTTCCAATTTATATTAACATAGAGTTGAATAACAAGTATCGTTTACTAATAAAACAAAAAATAAGTTTCGAGTATAACGTAGACTTGGTTTTGCTATGTTTTAAATAAAATAACATCAAATTATAACTTTAAACCTCTTCTAAATTATTTTTGATGATTCAGACTATCGTGTTGTTTAAATAACGCGTCTCCTTACCGGATGCTTCGAACAGCGTGACCGTGGTCAGAATACAGACAAGCAAGAACATTTTAAATCGTTTGCTTTTTCCTTTGGTGGTGACGACGAGTTAAATACCAATCTGAGATTCCCCTAAGCTTTCGAAGGGTATTTATACCAAGTTCGTTCTTAATGTCCATGGGAATTAAATATACACCTGGCGACTATTTAAATTTAGGTCAGATATTTACCTACGAAAAAGCTTATTCCGATGTATCTCACGTTCGCTACGATAGAAACTGACAATAAGAAGAACTGAGGTCAAACAGGTGCCCTTATCGTTTAAGAGGAAAAACATCGTGTATTCATGTCCCGACCGTACAATGTTAATTACTGGAGAATGGTATTCCTTGTTACAAATTATTTCTTATGTATGCTTCGATCAAGCACGACTTTTAATAACGATTCTAATTATTGCTTGATGCCATTATTGCCTTTGTCTTCAGTTCAAGTCTTACAAAGTCACTATTCTAAATAACAATGAAACTTTGGACTCGATACAATTTGCTCGATACCCTTTTCTAAGTTTCTTATCAGATAAACGATGCGTGTTTCGATTTAAAAAATTACCAGTCGATTATTGGATTCGTCCGATTTGCGTCTTTTCGTCGATCAATGATTCAAAGAAGATTATTCGGGACCTTTATTAAACGAGGGCGCAGGACAATTTAAAAAGGCACAAAGCTGCACAATTTATTCCATTATGACATGACTCACCCTGATTATGTCCCATTCAGAGACGGTGGCTGGGTGATTGGCCTCATTCAAATTGTATAGTAGTGGTAAGGGTCTAATTCTGGCGTCATACTTGAACGCACTGTGCTTTCTGATATTGCTCTTAAATATCACCGTGAAGACTCGGATAAAGGACACTCCGCGATACCCATTATGGCGAGCACAAAGAAGAACGAATTCCTTTGACAAATTAATAGAAAATACGGATGCAATCTCTGCAATGTCAAACACAATTCATTAATCGATTAATCTGTTACTGCGTGCTTCCATCAATAACGAATGGGGCAAATTTTCTTTAACCATAGAAAAAAAATTTAATTATGAAAGAATAAGAAAAATAAATAAAACGCCTATGAGATCACTTAAACTGCATACAAAGTTTCAAAGCACAAATACATGAAAAAAAAAAAAATAATAAAAACACTTTTAAAGTATATCGGCGAAATAGTAGTTTAATTCAGCTCTAAGGGGTACTTGTAAGAGGTACGTCTAACGTTGAAGTTTGAGAAACGCTGTATTAAACAATGGTCGAAGGACAATGATTCGATATACAACGAGACAAGAAAGAAACACACGGTGTGTACAACTTGAACTTTCTTTATTTAAATGAATCAGAGGCAATATGAACCGTCGATGGAACGCTGCTTGTACAATGTCAAACTCAAATGTAGTCATACGTTTTTTTTTCTCTCGCCGTTGACTGTCTTCGGAACAATATCAACACAATTATCTCCGAAGGAGTGCGAACTTACTGCGTGTGATTCTAATTAATCAGAACTTAAACGATGACAAGCGCACGGGTTTCGCAACCGCTCATATTCCCTGTGGCGTGTACGTATAAAATATTCATGTTCTCACAACCAGAAGTTAATAGTCAGAATATCAGTACCGCTTCGCCCGTGCATACAGTAAATAAATAAAACATAGAAAAAAATAAGAGAGAGAGAGGGGGGGGGGAGAGTGAAAGAGAGAGAAAAAAAACTCGCACGTAACTAATCTCTATGCGCCTTTGCTTTTCGGTCATCAACTAACGCTATATATATATATAAATTTTCCGTACCCTTATATAAGTATTTTTTTTTTTTTTAGTCGTTTACAAAAGCTACTGTTTCAGTATCACTTGCCGCTGGCCACGCTCTAACGCATGTACGTTTTAAGTAACCGTGTGAAAGTAAACGCGCGCTCATGTTTTATGTACGTGTAATTCATGTTATTGTGTGTGATATAATAATTTCGAAATCGCGTGGATCGTTGGCTTACACTTTTTATCTTTATATGTATCTGTGTTTATGTATGTGTGTTATGTATGCTTAACGTATATATTATAATTATTCACCTTGTACCATATCGAACCGATAAAACTTTATGATTGTCTAATAGTCTGAATAACTATATAATATATATAAATTATGTTTTACAATTCGAATAGAGCTCCTTACCAGTAGTACGGTAGGGGGCGACCGAGTATTTCCGTGTGGTGTATTCTTCGCAAACACCCGTTACATATATATATATATAGCATAACATCGATAGTACTAAAAATATAAACATTTCTGTCGTAACGTTAAATCATACAATTATAGTTTAGTCACTAGAGAATACGTACAAAATCAAATGCCAGCACCCCATTTAAGACGAGACGGACTTATTTCGAAAATGCGTGAATCTACGCGTATGCTACGACAATTTATTTTTTTTTTTATGTCACTCGAACAACACAAATGAAAATACTTCTGCTATTGCAAATACTCTTCAAGAAGAATGAATTGAATGCGTGAAAATGCTTAACTTACGATAAAAAGGATATCTTATTTAATTGAACACTGAAAAATCGTCTACGAAATGCAATAATAGAACACTCCGGATCATATGCAACATGTACATACATATAACGCGTTTGTGAAAGGTGACAATGAAACTTACTTTATAACTTTTGTCATTGATTGATGAACGATTCTACTTAAACAAGAATACTATTTGTTAACAGCCAGTTTACACTATTCATCTTTTCCTTCGAGGTTTATAAAACATTTAAGAACGTTCAAAATACTTTCATGAATAATGCATATATTTTTTTTAAATGCAAGTTCACTTCGAATATCCGTCTACTTCAATCGACAATGCTCAGATTAGTCAAGATAAATAAATAAGAATATGTAATTATTGTTTTATATATCCATACTAATTTATTCATAGACTTTTTCTTGCATTTAATAAGGTGATTCAAGATTTATGCGACAGAGTCACTTTGTATTAACATTCGTTTGTTGTAAATGCTATAGAAAATATATGTATATAGAAGTTTAATACCCAAAAATTGAAAATTAATTTAAGACATCGATAACTTAAAGTCATAATATCACATGGTGCTGCCATCCAATATTGTAGCTGCAGAAATGTGTACAGAAAGATGGCTATGTTACGTTCTAGGCCACAGAACTCCGTCACTTATTGGCTATGAAATATTTAAGTATATTATTCGGTTTTGGTTTACTAGTCGTCGGCCATGAACGTGTGACTTCTCTTTGTATGTCAATGGGTAAAGATTTGAGAACCGCTGCATCGATTTTTGGAGACAATTGCATAGGTGACGAAGGACTGAGTCTAAGATCCGCCATTTCGTTACTTGGAGATTCTCTGCGCCCGCTCAACCATACTTCCAATCTGGTCTTTTTTGGTAAAGGTTCTATCTCGTTCAGTAGGTCGTCTTCTGAACACTGATTGTTGCCACATAGTGATTTTGAAATTGGGGACGAAGTGGTGCTCATTGCTGAACCATCGTTACTATCTTGATTTATACTCATCGGTGATCCAAGACTGACGTCAGATATACCTTCTTCCGAACTTATGTCCAAGACAGATTGAACGGCAACTTGCTTTCGCAAAAACGATGTTATGCTATTTCTTCCGGATGATCTTTCCTCGAACTTTGTGAAAGCAACCCCTAATAGAGTTAAGTGGAATGGTTTAGAGACGTCGACGGTACGATGGAAAAGTTTCATAGCCAGTGCTAGCATTTTAGCATGATCGTAAACGCCAGATTTTGTAGAAGGCAATAGGTGCTTTGGTAGAGCGCATTGCCGAGTTTCTCTTTTACCTGACGTTGGTTTATTAAAGTCGTGCTTTCTGACCGTTATTCTCATAGCAATGGGAATTCTTCCATCCTCCATAGCTAGTTCAGTCAATCTCCTTAGAAGCGCTCGAAGTCGCGATTCTACTTCGGCTACTAAAGAAACGCTTTTGAAACCATCTTCTAAACCTATAGATTGCTGTTTTCCCGTCGGTTTCACAGCAGTTTCATCTATACCTTCTGCATTATCTTTCAATTTTCTTGCCAAATCAACTCCGAGTTTCATTTCCAAGTTCTCTAAAGACGTTTTACGCAAATCGTTTACTGTCTTTATGTTATTGGACGCTAATATTTGTGTGGTTTTTTGCCCGACACCGGGTATTTTAGACACAGATCCTATCGTAGATAACAACAGTGGTCCACTGCATGGGAATATTAGTGTCTGTTGGTTTGGTTTATGCAACGACCCAACAAGTTTTGCTAGAAGCTTATTGTGCGCTATTCCAGCACTGCACGTGACACGTAACTCTTTATAAATCCGTTTTCTTATTTCTGCTGCAATTTTGGAAGCTATAATTAATCGAGTATGGCAACCACATGGACATTCTTCTTCAGACAGACCAAATACTTCGCCAACTGGATTTTCATCTTCGATAGAAATACTTATATTTAGTTCAGAATCGTTTCCAGAATCCATACATTTTTGCACGATAGATGTGACATCCATAAAGTTATCGTCGAAACCTAACCGTTCGACTAAGGGAGTAAACTGATGCAATACCTCCAGGATCTTGGCAGAAAAATGACGATAGTTTGTCAAATCTTCCCCATTTACCAGAGCCAGCCCTGGACATAACTGTAAAGCTTCTTGAACAGACATACATTTCTTAATTCCATATTCCCTTGCCAAGTAGTTGCTCGTTACTACTATATTTTTTTGTTGTACTCCTAATGGTTTGCCTTCTAGCTCTGGATGCCTCAGCATCTCCACTTGAGCATAAAAACAGTCAACATCTATGTGAATTATAGTTCTCGGATGTCGTATAATTGTATCAAAATCAATGGAATCCATTGATGTCAGCTTATAAATAATGTAGTACAGTATTATACATAGAATTTTTATTATATAAGGTTTCTTGTTTAATCTTTTAACATACTATAATCTGTAACAATAATAAGATACAATTAATAATACATTTAGAAATAGATTCAAATAATACATGAAACAAACACCTCTAACAATTAAAATGCTATTAAATTTAACAAGTATTGCTGCCTTTCTAGAACAGTGTAGTTAAAAATATGTTATTAAATATATCGTCTAATTTCATAATCAAGTATTATTTTTTTTCCGCTATTAATAGATTCTAACAAAGATTTGTATAAATCGTATATGTACAGTTATATACATGTTGATATGCTGAATTCATATATCGAGAAAATAGGTTAAGTTAAACACACAAAGCACACAAACAGTATGTTGATATATCCACTTACATATGGCTGTTTGTAATCATATAATTCATCGTAATTGTTATTTCAGGACAAAATAAGTTAACGAATACTTGTTAAACAACTTTTTTCTGTATCATTTACTCTAACTTTTCTCAGATTATAAAGTAAGGTTACCATTATTTAGTATTCATTCGGGAAGTATGTTGTCGCACAACCATGTAGAATGTTTGGACGCATATGTATTTTTATTGTTCAGAAATCCGTTAGGTCGTCGAATAGACATTAAAAATGTAGCAATTAATATTAAAAACACTAATGTTTCACTTGGAAAATCCGCGCCAACTCTTCATAACTTTCGTCGAAGCTATATGTTCTTTACGGCTGACGAGTTTCGCTGGTAACACGAAACAAAATTATCGTAAAAACTAAACAGAAACTTGTTTATAAATTGTAATGCGACTAATTTATTTTTCACATGGTAGCCATGTTTTTGAATTGTCATAGATATGTTCGTATATACATATTTATTATTGCACCCTAACATTTGGTGCAACTAAGCATTTATAGTTATTTTATGACTCAAGTATGCTTTATGACCAGAAGATAGCATATACGCAGGTAATGGTTGATTTTCATCGTATCCCCATGTAAAAACAGCCAATAGTATTTAAGATGGACTAGGGGAATAATTTTATATAATCTGATAATATCTAAAATGCATATTTTCCCTATATATGATCCAATCAGAATGTAAAACAGCTAGTGGAAATATAATATAGATACGGAAAAGATAAAATACTCAAAAGATGAACTCCTATAGAAAATGGCATAAGTTTTATATTATACATTCGTGTTTCCAATACACGACAGCATTTCGTTGTAACATATATAAATAAAACAGAAGATTCGTTGTAATATTTATACATTGCTTTCTATTTTCAAAAGTGAATGCTTCAGTGTTAAATTGCACGATATTCTCATAGTCTACCACGAGTGTATGTAAATAAGTGTACTTAGTTGTAAAAAAAATGTATATGGGTTGGACATTCGCAATCTAATAGATGAAACATGACCAGTAAGTGCATTTAAACATTTTCCTAATCGTGTAAATTTAATAAAAGTCCGAAAAGGTAAAGGCGATTTAATTCTATTAGGACTTTCATGTGAAACGTGAGTATTTAGTTTAATGCTCCGTTTTGAGACACATCAGATATCGGAAAAAATATTTCGATTTTGTTAATTTTGTCGAATTACACGAATTCAAGTCCGGCTACAAATCAAGTGTAGGCAGCCATCTTGGAAAATCCCTTTTCGCATTTCGAACGAACAAAGTGTCAAATATCGATAATTAATTTATCGTATGGGGTTGAAGTGAAAATTTTCACGAGAATTGAGTTTTGTAAGGAAACCCGGATTTTTCAGTGTGATCCCGAAAGTAGAACGTGAAAATCAATTTCGCGCCACTAATCAGTATTATTCAATAGCCAAGTTTAAAAACCAAGAAAAATATAGAGACGTGCTCCGATACAAAACAATTCGAATAAGACACGTGTAGGAGAATTTTTCTATTGAAAGTTGGAAATAATATAGGCAAAACGGCTTCGCAAAAAAAATCGTCTAGGAAGATGGCGGAGTCCAAAGAATTAGAGGTGAGTGAAGTATTAAAAGTAGTGCAGTGCAGTTTAATTACGTGTGAAATTTTATAGAAAAGTCGGCAGGTCTGCATTGTGAATTTGTCGTGGTTATATCCGGGTTATCAGTGATTTGAGATATGCGTCAGTGATTTGTATTACTAGACGCTTGATACACTCTCGTGCAAGTTTTAGGCCATTACTATTGTCAGTATTTAGCCTTTTATCAGTGAAATTTGAAGTTTAATTAACGACATTTTTTCGTTGGCTATATTGTATTTGCGATTATGTTCTCTGTGCCTGTGCCCTGTGCTAAGGTTGATAAATGGCGAAATTATCTTCATAATAGGATTGATAGGATTTATAGGTAACCTTAACATTTTCATCGTTTAAATGAAAAAATTCTTAAATGTTTTCCGTTGTTTATATATATTTTAAAAATATTTAATCATAAAGATATATAGTATCTTGCAAGTGTGTTGTATGCTAGTATTGATTGTAATAAAAATAACGTATATTGTGCCAATGTGTATCTGTCCTTTGACACAAAATAGATATTGACAAATGTATATTTTATGTTGCTTTTGTGCTTTAGAATAGAAAACTTGAAGTATGATTTTTATGCCTGGTATGTTATATTTTATTTTGTAATTCTGCAATTATATTTGCAAAAATCAGCATAGTGTAAAATTGTTTGCACAATTGGTTGAGTAAAACTGACAAATATTGGACTATTAATTTCTTTTTTTGATAAATCTTCTTTTTGGAAAACGATGCAGTTTTTAATTGTTAATTAACAATTTAATGATATTGCGTATGTAAGGATTTAAAATATAGAAATGTTGTCATTTTGTGATTGCAGAATATGGTATTGAGTTTTCGAGTGTCTGAACTTCAGATGCTTCTTGGTTTTGCTGGTAGAAATAAATCAGGTAGAAAAACCGAATTACAAACACGTGCACTAGAATTGTTACGTTTGAGATCTCATCCAGTACAGCTCAAAATACGTGAACTATATAAAAGCATACAGTGAGTATACTATTAATGTAAATGCAATTGTATATATCCAGAATTATATTGATTCTTATAACAATTGCTATTATTATTTCCCATGATATGGAATACTTTATTTCTTTCATTATTTTAATATAGAATCAAAAACAGTGTTTATTTCTTTATATGTACTAAGGCATATTATTATACTTTGAGTATTATAAATAGCAGCAGGTTCTAAACACAAAGCACTAGTTATACTATTTGTTGTAAAATTTTGTTTAGAGCTGATCAATTGGCTGCTCACCAAATGTACGGTCAAACAGGTGGTTCTGGAGAACCACAAATTGATCAAAACATGCATTCCAGAAATTATTATACAAGGTAATTGCATGAAATAACAAAATATTTCTCTCTAAAGGGTTCTTCTACTTGAAAACTTTACAATACACATTTCTTTTTTAATTTTTTACCTAACATTATTGACAATACCATTTTAAATTTTGTGCATTTATTTATACATATTTTAAGGAAAAGTATATTTTTATTCTACTATTTCTTTAATTTGAGTAACTTGGGAATTTTAATGTTTACAATGTTTCAAGAAAATAGAATGAATTTTTTACATTTTCAGTAGAAGACCTCCTTAATTGTAAAAATCAGTATTCATACTTAATTATGTTGGTTCTTATTTTTAATTAATATAAAGACAAGCTATCAGTCAGCAACAACAGTCACAGTCCTCAGTTTCCAGTGGAAAAGAGTTGCCACCAGCTCATCAAGCATCTTTACCTCAATCTCCTAGAGCTAATCCTGTATATCAGAACACAGGATATACTAGTGTAACACCACAAGTAAGTTTAAATCATTTCCTGTAGGATATTCATGAAGTATTATTTATTGATAATTCCCTTTTTTTAATATGCCTAATATGATTAACATTACAGCAGACAACAAGTGTAGGTTACAGTCCATATCCATATCCACCAAAAGTTTTACCATCTCCATTACAAATACAGCCTCGGAGTCAGTATCCTGTTCATCCAGATGTCAGACTTAAAAAACTTCCATTTTTCGATTTGTTGGGTGAATTGTTGAAACCGTCTAGTTTAATGCCCCAAGGCTCTCTAAGACTTCAAGAGAATACGTTTATGTTTCATTTAACACCACAACAGTCAACAGACATAGCCAGTTCGCGAGATTGTCGCGCTGGAAGTAAAATGGATTATACTGTACAGGTATGTGTTGTTAATTTGATCTTAAATCATTGTTAAGAATGTCTTTATTGTCCTATAAATGTTATAGGTGCAAATGAGATTTTGTTTACAAGAAACTTCATGTGAACAAGAAGATTGTTTTCCTCCTAGTATTGCAGTGAAAGTTAATGGAAAATTATGTCCCTTACCCGTAAGTAAATATATTTTATTGAAATGAATCGTTAATCTTCCATGTATTATATCAACTAAATTTCATTTATTTTTTTTACAGAATCCAATTCCTACAAACAAACCAGGGGTAGAGCCAAAGAGGCCTCCAAGGCCTGTCAACATTAGTCATTTAGTAAAGTTATCTCCTACCGTAGCAAATCAAATTCACGTCACATGGTCGGCCGACTATGGAAGGCGATATGCAATCGCCATATACCTAGTTAGAAAACTTTCTAGCGCTAAGTTACTGGCGAGATTAAAAAGTAAAGGTGTACGACATTCGGATTACACAAGAGGTTTAAGTAAGTAATCGAAACTTATCTTTCAAATTTATGGAAATGTTAAAGAAAAGTGTTATTGGAACGATTCCCTCCATAGTTAAGGAAAAGCTTAATGAAGATGCAGACAGTGAAATAGCGACTACGTCTCTTAGGGTGTCGTTAGCGTGTCCATTAGGGAAAATGCGAATGGCTACACCATGTCGTGCATCGACGTGTTCGCATTTGCAATGTTTTGACGCATCGCTGTTTCTACAAATGAACGAAAGAAAACCCACGTGGAATTGTCCAGTTTGTGATAAAGCGGCACTGTACGATACTCTGGTTATAGATGGATATTTTCAGGAAGTTTTAAATTCCAAAAAATTATTACCAGATGTAAATGAAATTCAGCTGTTGCAAGATGGATCATGGGAGAATTTGGTTTTGAAGAAAGAGAAAGATAAAGACAAAACTGAAACGAAAGTGATAACGAATACGCAGGATCGCAAAATCGATGTGGACACTGTAGACCTCGGTGAGATATTGTTTCATTGTATCAAATATAAGGCCAAAAATATAAAAAAACTTTTGTTTCTCCCGAAGAAAGAACATAATCTCAAAGGTTGATTACTTTATGTATAACATATTATTATGTATTTGTTTAGATGAAAGCAATCCTACACCTCCAAAGGAGAAGAAACGAGCCGTTGTCATTGATTTAATTTCAGATAGTGACGATGACTATGAAAATACCACACCTACGCAAAGTACAAAAAAATTGGCTAGTGGTACATCTTCACCAAAAAAATCACAAGCCAGCTCTATTAGTAGTACAAGTGAATCGCCGGAGTTAATGATAATTGATTTAGAATAACATGTTTTTTTATTATCTCTTTACTATAAAATTGCTAAATTTTGTATTATTATATGAGTCTTATAGAACTAAAACCAAATGAAGTTTATTAGTTCTTTAATTCACAAAAAAGAAAACTATTATTATAAGTATTAATATAAGCAAATTCATGATGTTTTTACTTTTGGTACTTAAAAACAGACAAAAAATGAAGAATAGAATTCGTTAATCATTTCAATAGAAAGCATTCCTTTGCATCATTAATACATGTACAGTCCATTTATCATTTCAGTTTGCAGAAGAAAAATAACAAGATCAGGTTAGGTGTAATGAATATTTTCATACAATTTTGTAGTATCATAACAAGACCATTGTGTAGTTTTATTTAATCGAATAAAGTAATTTTTTTTATTTTGTAGTATTGTCCACTTTCTTTGCGAATTATTTTTCTGGTTGTATTAGGAGTTATTAATATCATCAAATTTGAATACGTTTATTTATATTTCGTTGATTGGGAATAATAAAATCGCTTAAACTATGCTTATTGTGAATTTTGTTTCATACAAAAGTTGATACTATTTTAAGAAATAAAATTGGTTAAGTCGTTGCAAATAGGATATTAACAATATAAACACATTTGTGTCGCTGTTTTACATATGTAAATCACGCGTTTCGTGCATTTCAGAGTTTATTCTGCTGGCATAGTTCCAACTAGATTTGGATGCATGTAAATACCAGGTGATATTCCAGAGAGTTGTTGGTCCACAGGTTCTCTTGTGTCGTATAAACTTGGAGCTTGGAATATTATACCAAGTGTCCCACCAATACACGCGAACGTAAAAATCCAAAGAAAAAGTCTGTCCAAAACCATGGCTACAAATTTCCAATCTTCTATAACCTAGAAGTACAAGAAATTTTGTACATAATAAGTTTAAGTGCTATAAGAGTATTACTCTTAAAGTATTCATGTACTCGTCGAAATTATAAGTAAAAAAAAAAGAAAGTATCAAAAGTAAAACAAAATGAATATCAACAAAAATTCATACTGTTCTACTCACTTCATTATCTTTGTCTGCATTTTTAATATGTTGAGCAATGAAACGCACACCTTTCAGAGCTGATATGACATCTGGAGATAAGTGTCTCGGCATCGTATTTTCACTGTCAGTGACTATAATTATGTTTCATTGTTAGCACATATTTTACCAAACATTATGTCATGTCGTTTCATGATATAGATATAATTTGTCACCCCGAATGCAATTGCAAATTACAAAATTACTGTTAATTCTGATATTATATATCCTTTGTTCATCTCTATTATGGTCATGTAAAACACAACGCGCGTTCGGTGTCTCGGTAATGAAGAATGTATATTGTGAACGAATGCAACAAATAAAATCTTTTATGCAAAAATTACGAAGATTTACCTGATGCGTGCGGATAATGTCGAGCGTCATCTTCCCTAATATTCTTATACTGGGAAGTGACGCTTTCAAATCCATCCGGACTACCTTTCAATTCCAGCGGGTAATCGCTAACGCTGTCATGAAAGCTACAATGTATGTTGCTGAAGTTTGAAGCATCCAATGAATATACAGGACGGAGCGTTTAAGACAGGTCATCTGAATAACTCATTTGTTTTGTATGATAAAACAGGATGTTTGAGGCAGAAGTTGTTTCATTCTATAAAGAATATAGTGTGGGACGTTTTCTTCGCGCCAAGGACATTGATTTATTTCAAGCGGAACGATATAGTTTTATGTTTATTCTCTAATAGGAGTTTGTAGGATGAATACAATGACTTAAAGTTCAAGGTTATTCAGGATCATTTATGTTCCCTATAAAATCAATCAACTTGTGCCACAAACATTCCTTTTTATCCTTAAATATAAACGAGTTAATTGGACGATCTGCCTCAAATGCGCCCATCCTGTATAAATAATTACCTAAAATCTATTTCATTAGTGTATCCGCTATCCATATACGTATCGTCGTATTCTGGAGTCGAATACGGGGTTCGACGCATCATTAGCATTCGAGGCATCCAATTTAAGAATAACTGTCTGACCCAAGGCGACATGTTGTGCGTGGATGGAGATCTGTGAAAGAAATTTTTAATAATCGCCGTGCCCATCTTCTCGGCGGGTGCGAAACATAAATTACCGAAAATGGACGTTCAAAACGCATACGGTGATCCATATCGATAAAGTGACCAAGATCATGGTAAACAACAAGTATTTTCCTAAAAGTGGTATGGCCAACGATGTCGGTGGTATAATCTCGGCCAACAATAAGAAGAACACAGTTAGTGAGAGGAGGATGGAAGAACACAGCGATACCTATGAAGAAATACAGTGTACGGAAATCTGTTTCGTTAATTTACTGTCTTCCTTTTTTCTTGCAACGTTTGCTTACTTTCTCGCCCGAGTCGCTTGGCAAATAAAAAACAAGCACCGTGAGGAACGTGATACCCACGCAAGGGATGATGAGATTCACCGTGTAGAACAGCGTTTTCCTCCGCATCGTGATGTTGAATGTGATGTCTGAGTATCGTACACAATCATATTTTTATATTTTATATTACTAACGAGTTTTACTATTGCTCACCAGAATAGGGTTCCGTGCAACACGGGTAATACTCCTCGTTTCTGGATGCTGGCACTTCGAGGATATCCCATTCTACCGACAAGTAGAAATCGGTCAAGTCGATGCCAATCGCGACCACGTTGCTGCCAGGCTCTTGCTTCATGTGCTTCAAATCCACCTGACGGCAAAAGTCTTTACAAAGCATATTTTCGTAGGACAATGCTAACGCGAATAATTTGTACCCTTGAAACGACCTTGTTCCCGACCTAAGGGGGCAGTTTTCGAACTCGGGCCAAGAAATACCCCCTTAAGGGGACATTTCACTGTGAGCATACCTTTAAGGGGAAAAAACATTCATTCAATTTTATGCAATAGTTCCTGAGAAAAAAATTATTGAAAATATGCTTTTTTTTTGTGCGTTCACAGTGAAATGCCCCCTTAATTGATTCGATAGAGGGGTCGACGGTTAATAGTGGAGTTAAAACCTGAGCGCCGTTGTATGTCCACGAGCCGAACTTCATGATGCAGGATTGCTCGTCGAATGGAAAATATTCCACGTTAATCTCGCAGGACGATTTGTAGATGGCTGGCGGTTTCCAAGATACCTCGCCTGTGTACTTCAACGTGGCTTTTGTCATGAGAGTTACTTCGTAATTGCCGTCAGCGCTGTGTGAACGAATGGTAGGTATGTGGTAAATTAAGAGAAGTAACGACAAAGTATGCGAATAATATGTTCTTAAAGTTTCACCGCTATTTACTTATTGTACATCACGATATCTGGCAGCCAAATATTTTCGGAAGGCACGTAAAGCATTTCCACGCCACCGTATTCCTCTGGATCCCAACGTAGCTTGTAGTCGAACCATTTCTATAAAAGAGAACGTGGAGATAGTAAAAACGCTACATATAATAAATAATAACAATGTATTAGGTTGTCTCAAAAGTTTCTTTCGCTTTATTAATAAGTAATGCATGAACAATATTTTATGTTTTATGTTACATTACTGAATTGTGTACGATTCATTTTGCTCCATTACTGTTACAACATGAATATCTATGATATTAGATTGTCTATTTATATAAACACGAGCACATAAAATAATTGAGTGCAACTCGCCAAAGAAACTTTCGGGACAACCTAATGCAAGGTGCTTATCTACAGATGGGCAGATTTAAAGGGTGATCTCAAACATTGCATACTGTATGATAGGTTTGATGTTAATATGAAGTCTCAAATTTCATTCATTATTCATTATTTTTGTCTTTCTTTTTTGCCTGTAAAATCATCCCTTAAAACCATCCCTAAGTCCACCTGTAGAGAACTCCTTATACTTATCCTTTGAAGGGGAACGCTCGCGAGTAGATTATACCTGTTCTACCCAGACGTTCGTGGTCATCACCTGGTTCTTCAAATTCTGCGGATTTCGAAAACGAAAAAGGAGGAATTAATATCGAGAATATCCTTATCGAAAAGAATCGCGGAATTTTGAAATTTAAATTCACCATTTCGATCAATTGCGAGAGTTTCAAGCCGAGCCAAACCGTTAGGGTTTCGGTATTATTGATGACGGGGCGTATGAGCCTGTTGTAATTAGACAGTAAGTCATCGTACAGTCTCTTGGTGTCTGGGTTCGCCTCGTAAGTTTTATAGCGCGCGGCACCTGCAATAGATACGTACGTTTTCTGTAAAAATTAATCAACTTTTCTGTGAGAAAACCACCGACTCAATTCGCGAAAACGGGACAAAGAAACGATGACATACAGTGCGAGGGAAATGCTGGGCGACAGGAACGATTTTTACAATCATGCGATTACAGATAACGACGGGGCTTACCGTGTGTGATGCTGATACTGTTGAAAAGTATACCGATTATCAGTACTCGCATTTTAAGGGCGACTGTTTACAAATTCGTACAGTGTCGAGATGGTTGCGACCACTCCCAGTAAAAAAAAGACGAACGTTCACCTGCTGACACCATGCACGACGATTTCGTAACTTTCCATCGCCGACCGTTAGAAGTGCTGTTGGAATGTTAAGCGTATTTTTTACTGGAGGAAGGTGGAAAATGTGATTAGCGGAATACGAGCCTTCTGCATCCCACTGGACCAAAATCGATATCCGAAGTTAGCGCCATCGTGCGCGCTATGGTCTACTCCTTGGGCTGGTTCGTTTCTCGAAGAAGCATATACGCATGCGGGGAAACTAGCCGCGCGATTACATTTTCAAAGCTAAGCAGAAAATAGCCTAATCTAAACGATTTATTATCTGAACTGCCGAGGTACATTATTTTCTGCTTATACAGAGTCGATTTAAACGGCTTATTGACAATGTTAGGCAGACGTTAGTACAGATTAGCAAATTAGGGTAATAATCAGGCATGCCGGCAGGCGTTCAGTCTGTATTTTAACATCTTTTGTCTTTAATGTCCCGTAATTGATACTGAAGCATTTTTTTTCTCTCTCCTGCATAAAGATGTGAATTGTCAAACATTCTTGAAATGCATATTAAATGTTTAGCCCTCTGGTGCGTTAACGGGTAGGCGACGCTATAACCATCTCGCGGTGAAACGGCCGAACTAAATTTGACATCATCTTTGCTGTTTAATACAGAATACAGTCGTTAGATGTGCATATGGTTATTTATAAGTCAAAAACGATAAAAAATGATTGTATTATAAATACATTATCAGTATTTATCGTAAAAAAATAAATTATATTAATGTACTGCAATTGTCGGTACAAAGGAGACGGTGGCGCCATCTCGCAGTATGAGTCTGAAACTACTTGAGCTCAACAAGCTTGGGCGTTTTGCCACCGATGGCGCCACATGTATTCCTTGTTATCGCCATCTAGCGTCGTAAAAATGAAACTATAGTAAATTTGAAAATTTTTAAATAGATTTTACTATATCTTGTAATTGTTTTAAAAGCATTATGATAATAACAATCAGCTGACTAAATATTCTTAGACCTTTATTTCTTGCAAAGAGATTTTAAACAAACTAGTGCTATTTAACAATAATAAGCTAAATTATCTGTTTTAAAGCAGATAATCAATGAAATAAGTTTTGAACTAGTATTAATGTATAAACCAAGTGTTATAAATTTAATTTTTTACAAATTTCGAATGCATAGAGGTTAGTTCTTGTCCTTAGACTAAGGAGAACCCTTTGAAAGCAGTAGAGGGAAACAGTATCATGTATTTGATCCACAAGGGTATCAAATTAATATAGTACTTGAGTATGTCCCAACGAGGTTGCTATATCTCTCCCACTTACTACACAAGAGACGCCAGAGAGTAAAAGGAAGAGTGGCGGTTCAAGGATCTTATTATACTAACGACCTTTAGAGGATCAGAGTTACCACACTTAATAAAACTTATGAAGTGTGCACACTTCGTGCATAGATTAACATCAATCCTCTCAGGAAATTTACAATTTTCACAATCAAAATTCACCTGATTCAAATGATTTGATATTAGGCTGCTCACCAGCGTCAGTAATTACTGGGTTGGCAATTTAAACAGCACGTGTACTTTGCTGGTGCATTGATTAGTAGTTCTGAAAAGTTTATTGCTCGTCGCGCCGTCGCCGATATGTTTAGATTGTAAGATACAGCATAGACTGTTTAGTTTTAAGGGATTGTTGCGAGGTGCGTCGGAGTATTAAATAATTGTGTTTTTATTAAGACCTGCAAGGAGCGGCCAAGCGTCGCGTCAAATAGTATAATTTTACATCTATATTTTATTAAATATACTTATATCCTGTGTTTTTTTATCGAGGGTTGTGTCAGTCATTTTTCCCACCACACTATGATTACTGAGGCTAGTAAATTGCATTTACGTGTCTTCGAAGTGAACTATCTATGTGTGCCAGCAACCTGAAAGGCAGGTGTACTTTCTGCCATTTCTAATTATTGCATCAGGTAAGTAAAGACCACTTACCCTACCAGGCACAACGATCAGTGATTCCACTGAATCCAACGAACATGGTTTCAAATGAAATGACTGCTTGGAACTCACTAGACCGGCGCCAGAAGCGATACCCGCTACGAGAAACTCTCGACAATCGCGTGCAACGATCCATCCGCGGTGTGTCTCGACTGTCTTGCGCGATTATCGATCAAAAGATACGTAAACACACGTGTGGGCACGAGTTGCACGACCAGGCCACTTAGCGTATGTTTGTTTAGTACCTTCTACGACTATATCGTTCGGGTATGTGCTCGGTTACGAAGAAGCCAGTGTCTGGCGCACCGTTAAGGGTTGGGTGGCGCGGCGCCGCGCTTCAAGAGGGTCATTTATAACTGTTATCGTGAGACTTACTAGCCCACTTACTACCCTCTGCCTGTCTATTCCCTCCCCGTCCCGCACACCCTCTCTAAGAAACGTAAGCGAGTTGCAGCCAGCCCTCCGATCCCGCTGGTCATTCTATCACAGCTTTTTATCCTTACTCGGTCATCCTGTATCGCGTCGGAAGGCAGTCCTTTGAGTAACGACACCTCTGAAACCGATAGATTTCGAGTGGATCTGGCGGTGGAAAAATTTCCGACCTGGCGTCGATAGGAAATTATTGAAATTCATATTTAGGGAACAAATTTTCTTGTTTTATTAAAATCTCCTAAATAAAAGTAAGCAAGTGTAGCGGCTAGCGCGCACCGAAAATAACGGTTCACGTGCAAACAGCTAGAATGGTTTGCGACAAGTAAACGTCGAAGCTATTTTTGAGAAAGCCGTATTTTTCCGTTACTTACAGATGTTCGTTTCCTCGCGTCAATTAGCTGCGGCCTCAATAGCATATTGCAAATGTCGTAAACGATTCGTAAGGAAATTTGTAGAACGATCAGTCTTCAACGAGTCGTCCTGTTGATTTGACGAGTGGTCAGGTTCGACCGATAGAGTCCGAATAAACAGTCACCGCAAAATAGAATCCTCGTTATTCCTTCACCCTCGCGTCCTACATAAATAAAATTCCTGAGTAAAATTTCCTAAATAAATAATTACTATTCCCTAGTAACTCTGTTCAGAACACCCAGGTTGCATTGCACCTCGAGCTGGAGCAGAATAGAATTTTTAAGTTCCCCTTCCCGCGTCCTCGTTAGACACCCGATAGCGGTGGTTCATAGTTGGCGAAACTACGAGGTACCAGGGAAAGTTATTTCACGTAAAACGTCTAATTGCCTCCCGCGCCAATTACAATGCCGTTTTCATTAGCTTTGGGACTTGTAACTGTAATAGCCGTACACACAGTTCTAATCCTTTGTTCTCGCTAAGCCACTTTGAGTGGCGAACTGACTGAACTGAATGCGAACTTTGGGGGGCGCGGTGTTTACGGGGCGGTAATATGGCGGCATTACATAAATCTATGTAATAACTACGAGTAAACTTTCATCTTTAATGCTGGATAGCGCGCCGGGTCCCGCTAGGTGAGTAACGATAAATAGTAGATGCTCTCAACTGGTCCGTGAATTGTTTTGTAGTTTAATTAGTTTAGGGAACCTGTGCACTCTACTTTCTAATTCGTGGTGATCTCTGAAGCAACGTAGAAAAGATGACGAAGAATAGAAATTATTAGGGGGACCAGAAAGTAATGTCGTTTCTTTTACATTAAATTCAAACAAATCAATTTATAATATGTTTTTATTTTTAATCAATTATGTAATTGTCCTCGTTATCAATAACCTTCTGGATATAAGTACAAGTGCTGTAAACTGGTTACAAATTAAGGAAAACTCTCCTTTTGTTTATACCACTAAATGTAAACCAATTTTGTACAACTTTGTGGTGCTACGAGCAGCTAAGTTTGCTCGCACCTTAAATAAATAAGTAAAGTAATAATCTTCTGCCATCTAGTGTGCAAATTTTCAATACCTGATCGATAAAAATTGATTGGTACACGGTGAGCTGGTAAATAATAAACAAGTATTTGCATTCGTAGAAACGACATTACTTTCTGGTCTCTCTAATATTATGGAATTAAAAAGTATTACAGAAAAATATATGTTAACATTCCTTTTCGTATTAGTATATTCAAAATTGAGTGTTTAATAATTATACAAATATATTTTTCTGGTACCATTTCGAATACTCTATTCGCTTCATTTGATAAAGAACCTTCACTACATGTGCGTGTGAATCTACATACCCCATACTCCATCCTAAGTCCCTGAGACAATCCCTAGAAACCCCAACAATTTCCTTTGAAATAAATAAAATTTACTTTCTGTACCACCTTCGGAATTAATCCTTTTAATCCCTCGGTGAAAAGCCCTGCGGGGTGACACGGCGGCCAACTTGTGAGATTGATCGTGTACTCCCTTTTCCCGTGGAAATTTCCTCAGTGTTCGCGTAACCCTGGAACATAAGATAGCAAATAGGCGAGGACGGTTACTCACGTTATACGGGGGAAAGCATTTGGCGCCCCGAAGCGTCGCATTTGCAGATTTGTCCGCGTCATTCCTAGACGTTCGCCACCCTCCGCCCTGGAAAATTGTAATGCGCCGTCTTCTTGCGGACCGCCAGCTTTTAAGGGATTTATCGAGCTCCACATTAAATGGCACTGATCTTAGTAAATCCAGATGGAATTCCCGTGTTTCCGCCACTTGGCGTGGCTTCCAGGATTTCGCGGCAACCGTCGGTCGCGACTTCTGCGCCAAAAATCGATTTATTCCTGTTAATCGACTCGTGGATACCACGCGTCACTGTAGGTGCTGTGGAACGACAGACAAGAGAAGAAATTCCCTGGGTGAAATGTACTGCTGGGAAGCGAGAAGAACGCATCTAACCGTCCGAGCAAGTCTCGAGGCACTCTACCGTAATTGGGAATTGAGACGATTAATTTCGATACTCAAGCAATTCGAATATTATCATTGATTTAGAACCAAGCTTAAAGCGGTCGACTGTGGGTCCGAGGATCGTGGGTTCCAAATCCCTGGTCCCTTATTTTTCGTTTAGCCTCCTACAAAATCCTCAGTCACTTGATCTGTAATATTTTCGAAAATAAATCCTCCTAAACTGGTGAAGCAAATTTACAGTTCCTCGTTCGAGTCTACCTGTCCCTCCTCTGAATCACCAGGAAACAATGCTGATCTCCAGGCGAGGCGAAACGCTCCCGCGGATATCGATCCTCGGCCAGGATCACAGTTAAACGCAGGAACCGTAAGACAATGATCGGGAGGATAATTATATTAATAACGGATGGAGGTCAAACGCGACCGCCTGGCATGTGCCAGTAAATACATCCGTGGGGAGGTTGCATAGGTGCGGAACTCACGTACAAGAGGGTGAAATGAGGGTTGGTTGCGTTGTGTCGTGCTCGGTACGTAACTCAGCAGGATATTGGATACTCTGTTATCATAGTAAACCTCCATCCCTCACTGAAGCCGGTGACGACGTAATTATCTCTAGTAATTAAAGTACACACCTACTTTGCTTGATATTGGCTCTTTAGAGCCAGTCGCGTACGAAGTATGCAGAATTATGGAAATGATAAGCAAGCAACGACGCTTACCAGTTGCGACGAATACAATCACGAGGCTGTGCGCCGCGGACACGGCTCTATCGCGATTGGGGCAACGTTTGAGGAAACATTAGGGAAGAGAGGAGCGTTAGAGGTTAGAGAGGAGTGTTTTCGCGTTCCACGAAAGGGATCATTAAGGTCGAGATCTGAAAGTAAAAGAGTTATTAATAAATTAATGATTATAAAAGAAACATAAGTTCGAGACATATTTATTATATTATATCCTATCTTCTCCTTTTGCACTAATTCTTTCCCCTTTAATCCTGGAAGAAAAAGAAATTAAACTGTTAAAAATAATTAGGAAAATATATGCAATATTATCTACTACAAATTTTTATATCGATGCTACACTTCTATGACCAATTAATCCAACGATAATAAATACAATCGAGCACTTGGTTAAATAAACAATTCGTCCACATTGGCTATTGGCACGCCGGGATTTGACAAAGTATGAAAGTAATTTTATTACGCTTTAATCAAGCTTCGTGTTCTTCGTCATCGTTATTAGCAATGAACCGTAATTGACCATAACCGTTAATTCAAACGAATCCCTTAGTTGCGATGCACTACCGCGTTTAGAATCCATATTACCGACATTACAAATTAATAGTAATCGATGCTTTATGTTCCTGCGTGAATAACTTTCATAAATACGAGCGGTACACATTGTTTCGCTAACAAATGCTTCGAATCTCTGGTTCGATTACAAGCCTTGTTACCAACGTCAGAGACCTGGTAATCGGTATTATTCGTGACGAACAACCCTTCGTCGCGAATAATACCGAGAGCTAATGGCTGCGAACCATGTAATAAGATCTTTTGATATAAGAAGTGCAAAGTGGAAAAGTGGAAAAGTGTAGAGTGGAAAGTGGAAAGTGGAAAAGTGGATAAGTGGAAAGTGAGATTAGATTTATAATTAGCTTCCAGAAAAATTCATTTTTAAATATTACATATTAACATTAATATATTCTCATTGCAAAATTTTAGTCAATTTTCACGACAATTTGTGTTTTTAAACCATAGATCAAATTACCAATATCAATTCTCTTCCAATTTATGCAAACGTACTACCCAAAAGTACAGGCAGCGCGTAAGTCATAAATAGCTATCAAAACGTAGCAATCATAGTAATTGCGAGCTTAGCAACGTCGAGGAAAGATCGGACGTTCCCTGTATATTCGTCCCTTATATGCGGGGGGGTTTGCGTATCCGCGAATGGCAACGATAGGACGAAAGCCACGGGGTAGCACAGCGGAATAATTTATTTAGCTCGAGCAATGTAATAATGGCGGGGTCGCGCCGAGTGCAAACTGCAGAACGCGTTCATTACTACTTTAGTCGAAAGTGTATGGCGTGGACAAACCGGAGGTCAGGGGTGGTGGGTGGCGTGCGGGCGGAGACACGTATATACAGGGTGGTTACTATCGTACTGGATCGGCGAGTCGCAATGTGCGGTTCACCAGACGGCGACATTACAAACGTTAGGTACACTACCCGACCAACCCCCGACCCCCTCATGCTTCCAGGGCTCGTTCCACCCTAAACTAAGCCAAAGCCCCGTAATTTTCGATTCCTGTTGGCCGTTTTCAACTATTTTTATCGCGCCCAGACGACCGTCCACGTACGTCCACCGTACGTTTTTAGCGACGAAGGTGGGGACGGTACGTGGGAGCATGATCGTTGGTTAGGGTGTAAATGAAAGTGGCTTCTGAGGAAGGTTGGAGCTTTAAAATCTTTAGAATTATTGTGCTGAAATATTCTATCAATCTAGAGTTAACATTAGCGAGTTCCATCTATCCAGATCCAAAATTGAACGCCTTCAACAAGGTAGAATAATACCAAGTCACTGGACATTACATAAAGTAACGATGACTCTTACGTGTTTCCAGCCATTGCAAAAAAATGTAATGGAGATATTTTAAGCGAGAAGAGTTAGCTCCTCAGGTTGTACAGTTTTCCACGTAAGAAGCTTACGTAACATATCGAGAAGCCAGCAACGTTTAGCGATTAAAAATATCATTCTCCGCCTCGTCGAATCTATCGGAAGAAACGAACGATATCCCGATGACGGATACTAATTCCAGCAAAAACTAAATTGATCGAAAGGTTCTCGTCTCAGCTCGACGATCATTGCCCTTTGCACCAATCCTCTCCAATTTTCGAACGCTACCCTCGGGAGAAGGATTTTTCGAATCCCAATAATTAAAGTACTCTAATATCTCCAGGATATTTGAGAATTGAATCATTAATAATGATTTATGCATACCACATTCAACGTAAATAAATGTAATTGAAACCGACAAACACTTGTCTTGCATTTGCAATGCCTGATGAATGATCAAATGTATTTAAAAGATTGAAAACAAGAATGTGAGACACAAATGTATTTAAAGAATCATCAAAATAAAAATATAAAATACAAACATATTTACGAAATTATCAAAATAAACTCCAATGAACGCATCACCTATCCTTCACAACGATAATTAAACATCCGAAATAAATCAACAACGTCCCCCAATCAGCGAAACAAAAATCGCCGATAAATCCTCTACGTATTTGTAAATACTGTTGCCAGGAGTAAGAAATAAATCATTCTCATTTACAGCAATTTTCAGTACGTACTGGGGAAATTTTATCAGTGTAAAAAGTGCGAACGATAATTCAGGAGCTCGCAGAGCCAAGAGGTTTAACGGGGGATGAACACGGCAACGTTTACAGCTCAATGGAAATACATCATACGCCCCCGTTTTGCTGTTGTTTCGGGATCGCCCAGAGTATATCAGTGTCTTCTAAAAAAAAAAAAATTAAATTAAATAAAGAACAACAACAGGGTACGGCATTTCCGCGGATTTCCCTCTAATCACGTCCGGTAACGTAAGAGCCGCGTTGTAATTCTTCTACCCGCCCGACGGGGACCTGGACAAAAGGGCGAAACTGAAAAAATAGATTTATTTTTCTTTCCGCGTGTACTCCTCTTTACTCGTACATCTTCTCTCCCCCCTCTTTTAGACCTCCCTATAGCCAGAAATACGGGTCTGGCCGCCCCGTCGTGCACTATTTATAACTTCGACTCATTTTCCCTCATTGCGCGGGAACAGCGGGACCCTGGGGATAAATAATTGTTTTTAACCGAAGTTTTATCGTGGCTGAACCCACCCCCACGCTCCTCCTCCAGGTCGCGTAAACCGGGTACAAATTGCGCGCCGCAAAGACACGTCAGGGGGCTAAATGAATTTATGGAGAAAGAAAAGTTTGGAAACCCCTGTGACGGTCGTTTGTCGGAGCGTGTATGTTTGAAGAAGTCGCGGAGCTTCAGTTTTGTGGTGCCTTAAACTCAACTTTCGGGCCCGATTTACATACGGTGGCTGTTGTTTTCGCTCGTGGCGATGGAGTTGTATCTGCTTTAATTGACATTCTTATCATTAAAATAAAAATAACGCGCGTTCTCGAGCAGCAAATAAAAACACGTAAACAGAAAAGAAACGAGATCACCGTAATGTACGAGTAATTACAGAATTGATGTATGGAAACGCAATCAACTCTCACGCAGCGGCTGTTATCCGATTTCATTTGGTTAATTGGTTTGTAATATGTAACTACGCACTGTAAATTAAGTTTAATTTTGATAAAATTTCGATTGAAATATTTAATTACAAGATTAATTTGCGGAAGTACAATCAACGCAGTAATGTATCGTCGATTTCGGTTTATTAACGCGTTCCTTTCCTCGTTGGAGTAATTTTCCAGGATTGGGAACAGGGATAAATTTCGCTGGTCGGTGTTTCTTAAAAATAAATCCTGATGTCGAATGTCTGAATCTACCCGAACAGCGGAGCAACGGGTATTAACGATGTAAACGGTAATGTAGAACATTGTCCTGTGATTCTGTTCCATGTTCATTTGCATGGAGCTTAATGCGGGCGGCCGATCGTTGTTTTACTGCAGACAATGAATTTCAAATCAATTTATGCAACTACGATCGTAACCTTCGTGTTACTCGTTGACAGTGCCTCCATAAACCATTCATGTTTATCGCCCTAATTACGCCAAGTGACGCGAATACTTCGCCGGACTATTTTTTATGCGTGTCGAGGAATGGATAATATTAGGAACAGGTGGTTCGATCTTCGACAAAAGAGAATTTTATTTATATAATTTTGTTTGCGACAAATTTTATATACAGGTTTTATTTGTTACTGATGCAAGAGGAAATGCTTTCAAATCTAACTTTGTTGAGTATGGATTACTGAATTTTATTAAAACAATTGCTTGCCCATTTTTGGAGCCCCGTAATTAACTAGAATCTTGCTTCGTCAAATAAAAATCAATATTTTCATTAAACTTTCTCCTTCGCCCATTCCCTCTTCAACAAATAACATTCTCGATTCCGCTCCCACACTTTGAGACAGCACCGCGCATTCGTCTGTCACAGTATCGTCTTTCGTCAATCTATGCCCCCGATAGGACAATTTAAGAATTCCGTTTTGGTCATTAAGCGTATCCAAAATTTTCTGGATGCGATGGTACGTGTACACACGTCGATGTGCGCCCAAAGGGAAAGCCGAAAAAGAACCGCGAGAAATGGCTGAGGGAGAAAGGTACGTAAGGAAGTGCCGCGCTCTACCGGAAGTGGATGAATTGGCTCAAAGGCGATATGGTCTGAAAGCCCCCCAAAGAGGAGGATCCGGCACTCAGGGCGACATAGATTATTCATGTAATTCTGCACTCACTTTGCGTCGCGATCGATCAGTCACGGAACGATGCTCATCTGAATAATGAAATTCGAGGATTCCTTGTGCCGATGACGCAAGGGGGCAGAAGAGGGGAGCGGGAACGTCGGCTCGGAGATTTTTCGAGTTTGCAGGATATCTTTTCGAATGCACAAACCGTGATCCGAGAAGGATTGCGTCCGTGCCTTAGAGCCGGCACGTTCTATGCAAAACGACGCTTAAGAATGTCACGCTGGGATGCAATATTTACGCGACTGCTCGCAGGCGTTTGCTCTGCACCGGATGAGACGTCTGCTGCTTCGATAAGCTGCGCCAACCTCGATTCCTTCGCTCGAAACTATCGGCGGGGCGTTAAATAAAATAATTAATCGATAGGACGCGTTGCAATTACTTGTGAAAATTAAAAATAATAAGAAATTTTCGAAATGAATGTGATTCATGACGAATATAAATTAAATGTGAATGAGAAATATAAGGGAAAATTGCAACAAAGGGGTGCGATGTTGAATAGGGGGCTACTAAGACGAGAAAGTTGTATCGCATATTTAAGAAAAGAAGTTAAATTCGTGTCTACAAAAATAATTAATCATGAAACTGTACTTCGATATGGGTTTGTTTCTCGAAGACAGAGGGCCTCATGGTCTCTATAGTTACCAAGACTTGAAAGATTACACTTTCGCTACTTTCGGATCTTCTATGGAGCCTCACTGTAACTCATTAAATGAGTGTTCCAAGCAGCATTTTTGCAACCCCTCCCCCCTGTAAATATTACCTAATTATTCAAATATGTAATAATTTAATCGCAATCACGTATACACGGGGACTGGGAAGCTTTCAGCCTCCATAAATAATGTACCCGTCCGGGATCGATACGTATTACCTTGCAAAGGCATCCTTCACCCTACCGGTATTATGATCGACTTTTCTCCGAGATTTACAAGCTGCCAATAACTGCGCGCAATATATTAGACCAGTCATAAAGATTATAATATAATCTCTCAAAAGTTCCTCAGGGAAACGAACGATCGTATTCTACAGAGGTGATATCCGGCCGATCTGATATATTATCGGCCATAAGCTAATGCGTCTCAATTCGCGTGATCGATGAGATCGTTTACATATTAAACGTGCAATTTACGTGCGAGCCCGTATTTCTGACTTGATATCGCGATATACAAGTCACCCCGTAATTCGCACGCAGGTGTTTTTGATTCTTGCGGGCATGAATATGGTCCACCAGGTTGCCTACGCGTTTACCTACACGTTTACACGCGACCAAACCGTTCGCGTACACTCGCACCAGCGCCATAGTTTCGTGCTTTTTCTACTTGCGTATATTGGATTTTATTCTGGCGTATTTATATCGCTGTACGTTGTCGCTTTAGCCCCGAACGCGACGGAAATCGTTGCGAGCTTGACGTATCGCCACGCGAAAGCGAGTCGCCCGTAACGACGTTAACAAACACAGGATATTATAGAATTAAGATATGGGGGTTTACCGTGTGTCGCGTGAGTGACAAGAATCTGGGATGGATATCCAAATTTGACTACTGGCAAGGAAAGGAGGGAAATCATTACCCACCCTAAAACATCCTCAAGCTAATTAAACAGCCTTGCTGTTAAATAATTCCCAATCTCCTGTCTTAAAATAGTCTACTATCGACAGACTTTTTCCTTTCCAAGTCCACTCGCATGTTTTATTATTACCATTTCGCAACAGTATGTCGTATCGTGGATCAGCCACGGACAGGTTACTGTCAGAAACGAAAGGACAATCGCGTTCGGTTCTGCGAAAGCATCCAGAGAAATCGATCCGTCGATATCGAGATGGCCGCGTTTGTTTTCCGGTGTTGCAGGTGTACAGGACGCGCCTAACTGTATTTCATACTTATCGCGGCCGGCTAGGAGGAATCGGTATCATTTATTCCATCGGCACGTACCATCGATCGTGTTCACGGCCCGGCTTTTCACTTTTCCACCTCCGTTTCCAGGATTCCCTTTGTTAGCGTTGCTCGAGTCAAAGAAAACTTCACGTGCGTCCCAGTGCAATCGTGCGAACGATAACAAAAGCGGCGGTGCCTCAATCTTTGTTAAGGCGCAACATCAAAGTGCGGGTAAACTTAATTTGGGAGACCCACACAGAGAGAGAGAGAGAGAAAGAGAGAGCGACGCTGATGGAACGTTAGAACGTACACGGATGTAGCGAGCGTATCGATGGAATACAAACTGGAATGATAGGGTCATTTCCTTGGGAAACCCCATTAACGAGGACACGAAGTCGCGACAAGGAGCCACGGGCATTCATTTAACGAGATGGCGTTGCTAAAAATTAAGGGAGAGCTAGTAGCGATATTTGGGACAGTTTAAGCAATTAAAGGAAGTTTCTTGAACTATTTGTAATAATTTTCGTTGAAATTTGCTTGATAAATCCTGTATATAAACATAAAATTAATCTCAGAGAATAAAATTTAACACAAAACGTGTCGAACACTCTTCGCCTTTTACTTTCTTAACAAAATTGAGGTACCATTCTCCGACAATAGTTTACTTATACATTTTTCATGTAATAAAGGCGCACCAGCTAAAAGCGACAACTCCCCTTGGGCGTGTGTCATTGAACTGAACTTTGGACGAACAAGAGCGCGGAGATCCGCACGCGTGTTTTATAAATTACGGTTGCGGAAATTTCGGCGATGTTAATGCGTGGGAATTTGAATATCAATACGGGAGCGACTGTAAATTATTCACGGGGGGTCTATATTCGCGGCATTTTTGCTTTCAAGGATCGGGGTTGGGCTCGTTACCGCTGTAAATAGAGTGCTAACGAGAAACGCGAAGCGTCCGACGCCGATTTTGATGAAACTTTGCGCGTCCACCGGTGCTGTACAAAAATAATAGACGCGTGCTTGTTCTTTTCCTTTTTTTTTAGAAGCTGCGGCTCAGATCCGAGGGATGAAATTTAATCTCCAAGGGCCTTCGTGTTGGATTTCGAAAATTGCGAGGAAAAAGAGTGTTCTAAACCGAGCGGTTTAGAATTTCTGGGAAACAACATTGGAGTGGTACAGAATAATGATAGCGAAGAAGTTTAGCAGGAGCTAAGTTTAGCATATTATATTAAAATCCTGCTTTGATACTCTTATAGATTTTACTTCTATTTTAGGGGTTTCAATTAAATTCTGATTATGTTGCAATCTTCGTCGAATATACCTTCTGGAATAGTTACCTTCAAAGCCCTAGTAGGTACACCTCAACCTTCGGTACTTGCCCTGTCAGTCGAACTTGGCCCTCCATAGTTGTGGTATCCCGCGTCCCTGTAGTCTAGATTCGATAAATCAGTCTCTATATATTCTAGAATCAAAGTGAACGAAGCTATTATAATATATTATCTAACATTTTCTACATTTTCACAATTGTAACACCATTCATGTCAGAAAATTCTTCGTGTCGATTATGTAGAAACCAAATAGAAAAAACTGGACATCGAACAAATTTAATTTATGAACGATCAACTTTAATATATTATTGGTGTGACTGAGAAATTCTTTGAATATAACTTGAAATATATGGCGCGGAAAGTAAAGAGTTTTTTGATACATAGATTATGAATTATTGGCTGTACTCAGGGGTTTTACTACTCTTTCTAGTACGCCATTTTGGTAGGCTATAGTCTTGGTTTTAACGCCTCTCTCACATAAATGAAGGTACGTTTCACTTTGACGAGCCACTCTCCACAGAATGATCGCTAAGTTCCTGGCAGTTCTGATGTGAATCCACTCGTGAAAGATTATAAGCTGTGGTCAGAGTTGGAGAATAGGGCACGCTAAGCTGCTCACAGACGTTTGGATACCAAGTTTCCGAATGTGCATCACTGCGTAAGATGGGCGTTTACGGTAATGCTATTGTTTAATGTTTAAGTGCATGTTTAGAACAAGAAGGAACTCGAATATATAATTGATAAATAATGTAATAATAGAAAAACACGAGGATAAAGTAAACTTTTCAAAGAAAACTAGTTTTCTCTTCGTGCGCACAAATAATTCGCCTTAAACGATAGCGTCGGTAATTTTTAAATTTTGTGTCCTCGATGGTGGTTTCAGGTCTGAAAGGGTTAAACCTCCCATCCCAGCACGTTTAAATCCTGACCAGTTAAAAACGACCTTTTCCAAAACTCCCATCCCCTTCCCCATTAAATGGAATCTTTTTTATCAGCGTATCCAGGATCGCGTCGTCCAGGAGTACCAAGCGTTATCTCGAGTACGTATCAGGCTCGTAATTAAAAAGCCAGAGGCGTTCGTAACCGTGAAAGCTTATATCTTCATTGGAAATCCCTAGGTGTCTCGGCTGTCGGTTCAACTTATTCTTAGGCTCCCCTCGGTATGATAAGTCCGGCTGGCTACCGGTTTCCCTGTGTAATAACCATTTGCTCGTCCTGGCCAGTGTCCATTCCGAAAGGACCAAGTAGCAACAAGGTTTTATAGCTAGTCCCCGGGGGCAATAGAATTCCGGTCGACCTCCAAGGTTCCGTCTGCGAAGCTCTCCGCGCGATACGAGACCGAGGAAAAATGTGTTTGCGCCCGGGACACGATTTCTGTTTCTACTCGATAGCCCTGGGTAAGCTCGTTCAGCCTACGTTACAACGTGGGAATGCTTTAGAAACAGAGGGAACAATGGAGGAGAAGGCGGTACACCTTCTCCCGTTCTTTCTACTCGTAATTGTCCCTGGGTCTCTTGTTTAAGCGCGGAATCGCGTCGAAAGACGCAAGCCGGCTCCGTTTAAGGGTGTACATCTCTGGGGATGAAAGAGAAGAAGATACTCCGCGCTGCAAGCGGACTGGTTTACCTTTGCATTGTCATTTAACCTCCTCTAGTCGCTTGTTGTCGAATGCCAGCTACTGCGCTGTGTATAGGTTTGGGATAGAATTTGTATAGGTATCGTATTTTTTACCCTTAGACATTGCCGAAAGACACATCGTGTAATTCATTTAAAATTTCTAGTTTATTTTAAATTACTAAAATCGACTTCTCCAACTCATTTTTATCATTATTTATCTCGCAGATTGGACTCCGTGCGACACGATGGCTCGATAAACACTCCAAGACGGAGTTTATCCGTCAATTTTCATGAAATATTTCGTCGCACGATGTTTCCCAGTTTCGTCACCGCCAAGTTTCTCGATTTACTCGAAAAATTGTTCCTCCCCCCCGTGTGTACACAATATCGGGCCAGGAAAATTTTCGCAAAATCGCGCGGCACGTATCCTATCGATCAACGAACGTCAAGCAACCGTCAACAAATCCGTCCCGACCCGTTCGCTTTTGTCGACGGAAACTGGAGCAGTTTTTCGCGGTTATTTAACGTATTTCCAAGTAAAATCGGCCTGAACGAAACAGTCCATGGGTTTTTGGACGCTATCAAATTCATTGCACCCTTATTCCGGGTGGTTGTCGAGTTATAGTCGAGTGCTTTCTTTATTTCAAAAGTCTAGAAGCAACATACATCTTTAAATAAAACTATCTCCAATGCAGCCCCAGTTCAAAAGAATCCCAAAAAATATTTTCCGAAAGCCAATTAAATTCGCAATTCATAGAAATAAAATTTATTCCGACTAGATCAACAGTATCCTCCCAAAAAATTCCCGAACCATCTGTTTTGATGTCCAGGAAATTTCCACCCTAACCCCTTAACGAACTTCCAAGTAAAATCCTCCGAACGGCCAATGTCCTGGCGCGTTATCCAGATCGTGCACCCTCGTTCCAGGCAACGTGGTATCGGGTTATGCTGCTTTCCTTTTTTTTGTTGTTGGGAGGCTGGGGAGAGGAGGTGGGTTCCATCAGAACCGCGGCGAGGTCTGTCGGCCGGTCGACTGTGTAAATGACAAGAGAGCGACGGACATTAATCTTTCGCACTATCCAGCTGATGAAGTGGCAATTTCCTCCTGATAGTAAGAGGAAATAGGGTCTGCAGACCAGTTGATCAAACCCTGAACAGTAACCTCTCGGCTCCTCTCTCCTGGTTCCCTTTCCACCGTCGCCTCAGTTATCCAATGGCTATACTGCATCCACCAATCGATGGTGCACTGTATGCACCCTCGACCCCTCCTGCAACAGAGTCAGGAATGTATAGACATGGGGGATGGAAAGTGGAGTGGATTCGGTTGCTTCGGCTGTTCCGCGAGCCGCGTTTCGGGCTAAGGAGCTCGAAGAAGCTGAAGGAAGATGATCGTTTGGAAGATACTCGGGCGCCGGCTAATGGGCGCCTTTTATTAGCGTCGATTGACGTTAAACGAGCTCCGTCGTCTCGCGAGGACCAGGGAGTAGCGAAATCGGCTCGCTTTCGAACCATTAGGATGCGTCGCGAAATTTGAAAGGCTCCGAAGATCCACGAATTTATTTTCGAAAAAAGATGGACTAGCTTGGTGGTTGTAAAATACATTAAGATGGAAAACAGTTGAATCAGAAACGTCGAATTATATTGCACATGGTGTTTAAAAGGTAAAATAAATATATAAATGTAAAATATAAATATTGTTGCAATATAGACTTCTGCAACAATCGTTAAATCGAGTTTCACTATATATTCTCTCTCACACTTCGTCGAACAGTCAGCCTACGAAATGGTTATCCTGGATTTAGCTACTGTTTCATGCTTGTCCTTCTATGTTTAATGTACAGCAGTAAAATCCACCTGAATCTTTTATTACGTTGGCCTAGAACCGTTTACGCGAGGGGCTAAATCAAAATGTCATTTACGAAGACGAATGCGACCGTTAAAATATAATTTGGAAACATTAGAAGATTTAGGGCTTGAAGGGGTAAAAACCCGTATTGTTTCGAAGGGTCGATGACAAATGGGAAGGGTGATAATTTGATTCGACCGTGTTTCCTGCTCGTGAAATTGAGCTGCTCGTTAATTTGCGAGGCTAATCACGGGGGAACAAAGAAATGGCGATCGATAAAATGTTGAAGGGGTGAGGAACTATTTAGTTTTATAGGGAGGAGTGTAAGAAACTAATATTTGTTTCCATTGCATTATTTTCAAGAAGATGATTGTTCATTAATAGATTGTTCATTCAGAATTTTGTTTAGATTCAGAATTGGATATTTGGGTATAATAAGGGGAGGTTCAAGAAAGATTATAATACTAAATATTACATAACAAGACGGAATAAAAACTGCTATGTATAATAATGATAGTATATAATAATCCTGTACAATTCTCATCTCTAAGTGACAACTTACAAACTAGCATCCCATTAATTAATACGTGTTAATTTCTGCAATTTAATCCCCCAAGCTCCCTCATATCGTACAATAAATATCCTGCCACAAATCCTCTCGTTTAAACGACAACTTCCAAATTATTGATGCAGCTATTTCACCGCACGGCGCTTATCCCCGCTTTCAAGTGACAACTTCCGCATCCCCATCCTCGCGAATTGAAAACACGATGATTCATCCCCTGCGGATGAATTTTTCAACGTGCAACGTTATTATGATGCGATTACCCAACGGTTAACGTTTCATTTCGTCTAACGAACGCCTGCTTACGTTCGGCTCGTCCGAGCGTGGAGTCGAATTCGCGGATGCGATGGAATTAACTCGTACCGGATGGATTTTAATATAATCGAATACAAAAATGTGGGTAGCGCGAGCATTATTATTTTTAGGTATGCGTGTCATTGCAGGATTTTCTTTTTTAATAATAAAATACGTTTGTTGGGGGAGACGTGATGGATACTTGAATGACGGGTTTAGGGGTGTGGATTGAGCCAACATTATGAGGGTTACAAGCATCACCTCCGTGGTCGATTAAAAAACAAAATACGAGACCCCCTTCAGGAAGGCTCTCGATCGTAAGTGATTCGCGGAGGGTGGTTTTTATTCCTGGACACGGAACGAGATTACGCCGCGGACCAGAGTGTCGCGTAGGCATATTTCAAATCTCGTTACCTATCCCAGTCCTCGAATGGATTTCGTCGGGTTGTCTATGAGATCAGTTAAGGGATAATGGGAGTTCAGTCGAACTCCATACACGTGCACGCTCCGAGTACCTGTGTCCTCCCAGCGTCGACGCTGGAAGGATAATTTCGGAAGCTTCCGAACGAGATTCCCACCGACGATAAACGGGGTCGAGGGGGAAGATCGATGAAAGCAAAACACCGCGAGAACCGTCGATTTTTTTTGGCCCACTCTCTCCTCTGCTTGCTTCCTTCCTTCCTTCCTTCCTCTTCCGCAAAGAACGTGTCGGCGACGCTTAAAGAACAATATTTTCACTGGATCTATATAACCGATGGAATACGTCTATCGAATTCCCTGACTCCAGCCCTCCTCCCGTACTTCGCGTTGTACCTTCGTTTGAAGTTTCGCCGCTGCCGTCTGAGAGAGAATTCCGTACATCGGAAACGCTACGAAGCGAAGGCTGCAGGAAAAATAACTTTCCTCCCCTGTTTCCTCGAACGGGCATGGGCGAAACGGATACCACCGGTTCTTTCTATTAAAGGGCCATCCGCGCGTTTCACGCTTAAGCCTTTGGCTGGAGGCGCAACGTCAACCAATTACGGCCACTTCCTCGCGCTATTATCCGCGATTGTTCCGCGCTGGAGAACGCTATCCTCGCTGGTGCAGATGAAAACATTATATTTTCATAACCCTCCTTATTAAGACCATGTGGAATCTGGTCATGGGCGCGGGTATGGAGGATCGTATCGTTCGGTTATATTGCTGCCTCGATAAATGTTTGGAAGGAAATAGAAATTCAATGTTTTAGGTGGCACAAAAGGTAGTGATTTTCGATTCAATATCATCGCATTAAAATGAATGTATACCAAGTCATGCGATCTCCTTAATTTCCCACAGAAAACGACATCGATTAATTTCCATGTGATCAAAATGGCTCCGAATCACAGTATCGCTCGCAGCATATCAGCTTACCAAGTACTAATCCACCGGAATCAAAGGATTTTCATCCACCGTTATCGTCATTTTTCCTTCAAAGTACGGAGCCCGAGCGAATTCACGCGAATGCAAATACCGTACGGCGGTATGTAAACAGAGCCGGCAGTCGATATTAAGCGAGCAAGCCCTGCCGATTCGCGATTTAAAAAAAATGGCTCGCCCAGCGGAACGGAATCAAAAATGCAAAAACGGATACGGCGGGACCGACAGCGAATCGCTATTGTTGACATGAACGGACACGGATAAATAAAAGCACGAACGGAGAACAGGAGCCACGCCGAAAAACGTCGGTTCAACGTTGACCATTACTTAAATTAGTCGCGGCCGTGCATTATGTAGACGTAGCCGCAGTAAGCGCGGCTGGAGCGCGGCCGAATTCAAATATTTATCCAAAAAACGGAAAAGAGAGAAGGGAAACGTCTGGGAAACCGAGTTCATCGACACTGACGAGCGATAGCTTTTAATCTCGCGTTGTAGCCGCGGCCGTTTCTCTGCCAGTTCGATGTAATATCCGTTGTAAATGCACTCCGGGGAAAATGTTACTCAATGCGCGCTCGTGCGCGGCCCGCGTGTACACACGTTTCATGTACGGTGTAATTTAGTATCCACGGTATGAACGCCATTCGCATACGACCTGTGGCAAGCCCCAGCGGTGCAGTCTGCGAGGGAAAAACTTTTTCACCAGCGATTCTAAATCCGTCGTTTCCAGGAACGCGAAAGGAAGTCTTCTCCCGCGAGGATTTCGGCTGATAGACCTTGGATGCGTTTCCCGTCGCGTGTTCTAGGTGGAGTTATCAATTTTTGGGGGTGAAGGATTGTAATGCTCTTTGGAACCATTTATAAGGACTAGTAATAGTATTTACGTTCAATAGAAAATCAATGTTGCAAGGTTATTGCGTTCAGATTGTTTATAGTACTTGATAATAGAATTAATTTAAACATCAAAAGTGTATATAATAAATCAGGCTACTCGCTGTTTCCTGCTTATTATGTAAAGTAATATTTCAGCCCGCTCGGAAGAACACTTGATTCGAACTTTATTGCCGCGAGTAATTAGCAGGGAATCCACCAGAATCCCTCATTAATTCGGCCGAGGATCGTCTATGCTCGCCAAGAAAAAGGGTCGTCGTCATGTAAGTGTTGTCGCAACTAATTACCAAAGAACTGGCTTTTTACGCGTTCCCCCGATTCGAGGGGGTGGGTCGCTCCCTCTTACAATTGCGCTGGCTCGACGACACGTCACAGGTAGGGGTTGCAATCACAGGAAGCAGCCACGGGCTGCTTCATCTCGCGGATAATAAATTGCACCCGCAAGGGCGTCCTCCACGCGAACAGGGGAAGCGTGTGCTCTACGCGAATCGACTAAAGGCGCGTTTACATTTACCGAACCGGTCTGATCGAACGATTTCTCGATTCCAACGCTAAATTAAATTATAATAAATCATAAACATTATAAGCATCATATTCATCATATGTCCCATGAGAATCATAGGTATTATGAGCATCACAAATCTCACAAGTATGTATCACAAGCATTACAAGTATCACAAACACTATTTCACGCGCCACAGTAATCACAAGAACAACAGGCATGAAAAGCTTCATGACCATCGCAAACATCACAATTGTCGCAAATACTACAAGCATGCCAAGCACCATCAGAAACCATCATACATCATTTTCAAGAAAATCCCACCGCGAAAATTTGATTCAGTGTGGACGTTCGCTGCACTCGTCGCAGTCGTTCGGTGAATGTAAACGCGCCTTAACCCGCGACGGCGGTAACGGGGTTATAACAGGTATTGCGCGGCTAGCGTCGTCCCCTACCGCCGTTTCCACGTCGCCTCAACGAGCACCGCGAACGTTTTACTCGTCGCTTTCAATGGAAGCGTTCAAGCTATAGATTCACGTCTCGCGACTCGGTCGCGGCAGTGTCGGCACCGAAGCCGCAGACTCGTGCTCGTTAATTGCGATCCTTTTATTCCCACTTGTCCCGCGTCTCGACGCGTCTTTGTCCCACGCGGGTCGCCCTCCTTCGCGCCCCGAAGCGGCGGTTTTTCTCCCGCAATGACGGAAGACACGGACACGGCATTAGGACGATCGCGGCGGTGGCTTTTCGCGGCGAGTGGTACGTGAAAGGTCGCGGTCGAAAAAAGCACGTCGTTCGTTAGGGATTCAGGAGCGTTCAACGAGCTCCATACGAAAGTAACGCTGTCCGTCGCTCGCGTCGAGTGGTGTCGGTGGTGATTTATTGGAAATGGGGAGAAATTATTATTGGAGTAAATGGGGAATGGAGGTGAGGCCTTGCGAGTCGAGAAAATATGACGTGGAATTGGAGAATTGTTAATAATTCAGGGAATGACGAGCGTTGGAACTAGTTTTTAAATAATAATTAGTCTGACTGACTATGTATGTTCACTTGCTGTTACAATTCATAAGCGTCAGTTGCAGTTTGAATATCATCGAACGTCTCTATTGCGTAGGTAGGTACAGTGTACGTCCACTGTAAACAATAGTAAGTAATTTACACAAAAGCGGACCCATAGCCACAGAGTGCTTTCCAGTCCAACCTCAATGTTATTATACTAACGCAAAACGACACGAACAATTAAGGTAAGACAAGCTGGATAATAAAGGATATTAATCAAGTTGAATCATCAACTCAAATGAATAACACATATCATTGAATAATTGTTCAGTACGTGATACTGTCCACTTAAAACCGTTCGAACTAGTGCGAAACATCTTTGACCAACACCTAAAGTAATCGAGTTATTCCAGGTGAGCTGTCTCAAGTGTCTCGCCCACTACAGCATTAGTTTTTGTTTCCCCCGTTTTCCCTTTTTTCCCCGTTGGTCCTTTTTTCGCGGAGGATCTCGTTTTTTCCCGTTCCGTTCCCGCGACTTCGCCTTTTTCCTCTTTTCACAGGCCCAGGGGGATCTGGCCGCTTTCTGAAATACGATTCTCCGCGGCTGTATTACACTTGTACTTATTGCGAACGTGGAAACGTGGTTACCCGTTGCTTGTTTCAGATTGCTTCACTCGAACTTTTAAAACCTCTCGTGCCGATTTATAATCGCGAGGATGATAAATTATGACCGCGTACGTGGTAGCTCCGGTTATTGTTAACGGAAAGCTTCCAGGTGGAATATCTATGCGGATATAGGAGAACAATAAAGAGCTTTATTTACGTTTCAGTTCCTTTCGGAACATGCAAATAAAATAATAAAACGAAGCGTGTTTCACTATGGTTCCTCGCGTCACATTATGTTAAGTATTCATTCTATGAAATTCGTTCATTGTGACTATAGTTTAAGTAAAGCTATATGCTCATCGTTTTGTTTGGTGAATTTACCAATCTTCTGAGGTCCTTTAATTAAAGTTCACAAACATTAAAAATAAATTCTGACCACTATATACCGATGAAGCAATCGAAGCCAAGGACGTGATCCTGCGCGAAATTTTTAAGAAACGCGACAATTGAAATATATCCACGTCCTAGAAGCTGCATGAAAGGGAACGATTGAAAAATATATGAAACTACAAATCTCGATGATGCGTTTGAACGAAGAGTGAATTCAGTGTACTCGACAAAAGCTTTTCCTCCAGACCATCGTCCAGTCTCCTTTTCTTCTATTATACTTTTTACATTTCTCTCCGCCCGCGTCGCTGTCATCCCTTTCCTCACCCAATGGTCGAACGCCAGCGAGCTGAAAATCGCGGTGAAAATTTATTTCCGTTATAAATATCGGTGATTAATCGTGGCCACGAATTCACTCTGCGGGATTCGAGTGGCACACCGTCGTCTGATCTATCTCCCCTGAAAACGAAAGAGGAGAAAGGGGTCGTGGATCAACCAGGGAACAATCGAAGTGAAAAATAAAACAGAAAAGTCCCGTTCGTTTCGAAAAGGATCGAAATCGATAGCGAGATTTCTTGCTTCCAATGAGGATGCTTTATCTCTGAAATTGCTCAACTTCGAGTTAACTCAGTAGAGAAAATTTACATTTTATTATTGCCTCTCTCAAACTCCTCACGGAGACCACTCCAACGAAGGGAAACTTTTAACAAACTTCCGCGATGGAATTAAATTATTGTTCTTTCGGCATAGATTCGAATTGATTTTTTTTAAGATTGAAAATCTTGTTATTTTCGATGAAATGGGTGGATAGTGACAGAGTAAGTATGTTCCGTTACACAGCTTGAAAAGTGAAGGGGGAATGCGATGAAGGTAGAGATGGACAGCGAATAAAGAAGAAGGCGCACAGTGTTCAGAACTCGTCGAGGTATTAAAACATAAAACTTTTCGACAAAAACTCATCCGTCTACGATAAATACCGCAGCCTAATATATTCTGGCGGAAATATAATTTTACACGATAATAAAGTTTTACACGAGCAAATTGTTTTACGATCGGCGTGGCTGTATTTCGTTGTTTTTTTATTTGAACGAGCACGACCGCAATTCGGGCGTAGATCGACGAGAAGGCCTTTGTTAATGAAACCGACATCTTGATTAGTTATTTCGCCCCAACCGTCGATCGGTTATGTTAGCCCCCTCCGCGGAATTTATCGGCCCGAGCCGCGGATAAATCAAATTCGGACGGCTTAACGTTGCTGAAAATCGCGGCGGCCCATTACGGTGCAAAATTTATCTTGCATCGGTATTTACATTTAATAAGGAAATTTAGTGCCTCGTCGACGAGCGGGATTTAATGGAATATCGCGTAGCGAGAGAAACACCGTTTTTCTAAATTACAAGCGCCCCCCACACCCCCCCCCCCTCCCCCCCCCCCCCCACTCCGTTCCGCAAATTGATGTGACGGGAGACCTCTGGGCGAAAAATATCGCGCACAATTACGCGGATCAACACTTTGGCGTTTGAAATTTCAGTCGAGGCGTGGGCGTCGCATTTTAATCCTCTTGTGTAGAGGCACTCGAAATGAGCCGGTGTAATAACTCGTTCACCTTTGGCGATGGACGAACATCAAAGGGATGCGAATAAACAAATTAGTTGTAATGAACCCTCGGTATCGTGGGAGCTGCGCTTATTATGTTTGGACTCTTTGCTTTAGGGCCATCTTCAGAACCTAGTTGCGATCGAGTTTGGTAGATTAACGTATGTAAATATTTCACATAAATATTTCTTGGTATCAAAGAGGTACAGGTAGTTCAATAACTATTTACACTCGCTATGCTTGCTGAAGAAATTTGTCTGAATTAAATGTTAAGTTTAATATTTCCAAATAATATTGAAGTACGGAATTCTATAATGAAGGAGATTATACACGTTCCAGTCAGACCTTCATATCTAATTTAACTCGGTACACTTTTAAATCAAATATATCTACCCAAATATATCTACGGCTTTTCTGTGAAATTTGGCTTAATCGGTCAGCGGAAGGAGAGTTTGTAAATAACATACACAGGTGCAGATTAATTTATGGAGACACGTAATCGAGAGTGATGGACGATTGGAGGATAGTTGCGAGTGCTGGCCACGCGAAAGATGCTCGGTCCGCGAATACTATTGAGGTTCGCTGCCCTTGACAATCAATTATCATTAGGGGTGTCATTAATAATCGAACACGAGCGAAGGGAAGTCCGACAGGTGACAGCTCGGCTGCTGGACGTTGCCGCCAAAGTTATCGTTGCTGCATACTTCCGCCATACTCGTCGGCGACATTTCCACGACAGTCATGGCGTCGCGAATGGGTGTCCCTGCTGTCTCCAACTTTAGCTTCTTGAACGACGTTGATGAGTTTCGTGGCACTTTAATGAGAACAATAGTCGACAGAACTGAGACGCGTTTTAACACCATTCGCCCATCCACGCTTGAAACTGGTCTTATGAGGTTGAACCATTGTTAAGAGTGTTTTCGACGAGACTCATCCATGCCATCGTGTCGATTTCTATCGTTCACAAAGTTATCTGTTTAGTTGCATTCACGGTACGCAGAATATAAAGAGGGGGATGGTAATACTTCATTATTACCTTGAAATTGAATATTTGATAGATTTTCTAATATTCTATCGAGACTTGAAAAAATGAAATTTATTCAAAGTTATTCAAATTATTTGCAAATTATGATAGTAGAAGAATGTACGCGATTTAATACAAACCTGTCATCTTCTAACACACAGAAATCGAAGTCGAAGCAGTTTTCGATTCCCTGCCATTGTCATTTTCAATTTTTACTGTAAGTGTCTTCCTCCATTGTACGCCCTTGAGAAAAGCCAGCTTTGGGTTATGCAGAAACCCGAAAATACAGACTCTGCGACCTTCTGATCCTCTGGAAATCGTTATTTGGTAGAATCTACAACACTGACTTTTCGATTCGAAGCGAATTTCAGTCGAACGCGCTCTGGTTCGCATTTTCACTCTTAAGGCGAGGAGAATCTTCTTTCCAGGGAAGCAATGTTCATCGACTGCGAAGGTTACGTCCCTTTCAGACTCTGGACAAAACATCGCTTTACCTCATTGCTGGTCGAACTACCTTTCTTCCTTGTTTTCTCGATTCCATTCTTTCATCCCTCGTTTTAATTTTATTTTCCTGTTTTCTATCGTTATTCTCTGATGCAACCCTTGCAATTTCTTCATTTAATCTTCCCCATGATTTTCTGTACAATTTTATTAACCTTCAAGTAAAATATTTTCTCCTACTATTCACTGTCGTTATTTTCAGATACTTCCTTGTCACGTTTCAATTTAACCCCAAATTTTTCGAGTAAGTTTCGCCTCGATTAATTTCTGAAATATCCCAACTATTAATTTCGAAACTGCCATATCTATTTTCTTTCCAACAAGGTGGCGATCTCTCCAACGTGCAAATGGCCGATGACGTTGCGTCACCTGTGCAACACCGATAAGTATCACGTGATGTACGAAATCGCGCCAGGAAGCAATCAATTTTATCCGAGCGAGAGCCTGCACACTGTCTCCGGAGTGCAGCGTCGCTGTGTGGGTGGAAAAAAATAAAATAAAATTCAGCGTCGACGAGACACGACTCTAAACCTAGCTGCGACTTATTTACTCCATCGAGTCGACCGTGTTGCGCAATATTCTGCTAGAATCCTCTCTCCTGCCTGGCCTTCAGCAATAATTATAGGTCGAGCGGGCGGATGGCGCCATGGGGGTTATTTACCTGTCAAAGTAATCAATGTGCCTTCAGAAAAAAATTCAGCGAAACGGATCGGACTGTGGGGAGAACAACACATTTTTTTTTGAGGTTGCTTTTGAAAAAGTGACGATCGATGGGCGATTGCTTCTGCGCGTCGAAAGCATCCGTTGGCAATTCTCTGCACTTTGTGTTAATTATTCGATAAAGGGGACGGATCAGTTTGAAACGAGCATTGGTTGGAATGTTGACATCTTTGAATAGAGAACGTTAGGAATGTCTTGTTAAAAGTGAATTTTTTTAACAAGATTGAAGTATTTTGGGAAAGAGATTCGGTTTTCCTTTTTTTTTCCGCCATGCCTTTGCCTGCAATTTTAAGAATTTCACTACACAAAGTTTTGATGAACAGTTTACGAGAAGAGTGACGAGATCCTCGAGGAAAATTCATTAGGAAATTCATCAGACTCTCTAACTTTGCGAATCTATTCGAATCTATCTTACCTGCTACTGAAAGAACACAGTATCGTTTTACTTCGTTGTTCCTGGTTCGAATTCAACGAAAGGATAAAACTGCACCCATAGATTAGCCAACAAAGGTGGATTGTTCAACTAACCGGGATTTCTCTATGTATTCGCAATAAGGCTATACTCTGATCGATAAATTTCATAATCTTCAGCAATCCTGGCTTAGAAATCCGAGTTGAATTCTCAAAGGAATGTGAGCAGCGTGCCAAGGTATTCGTTTCATTACGCGAGTGACTGCATCTACAGTCTGAACTAGCTGCTTAAGGCCACTATCCACTCTATAACCGTTTTGTATACCTTTATAATCTTCGGTTATGCCGCCACTGTCTTCGCCCACACGCGCAGGAGCTTCCTGTCTGTCAGTTTCAAATCGATAAACGACTTAAGGTATCAAATTTTTATTTTACTCGTCTATAGATCCCTAGAGTGCATTTTCGTTTGCTGGTTATATCGATTACTACCTCTAGCTTTTAATTATTAAACCTAGCACTAGAGTTACGGAGATTTCTTATTAAATTTCAAATACTGCGCCATAGTACTCTTCCGCAATTTTATTTCCATGTCCAACACTTCCTCATTCTCTCTTTAAAAATCATGTTAAAACACAAAAGCTCTCTAAAGATCGCATTACAATGTGCGACGCGTCCGAGGATGTTATCAGATGGGGGAAAAGCAACTAGGAAAGTTACCAACGAGCTGGTCCCACCCTTCCTCGCCCCTGGTTCGCGTTAATCATCAAAAGCGGGCTTCGCCTATGCTTCTATTCACCATGATCCAGCCTGTTCCTTCGTGCACCCTGCTTTACGTATTTTCGTGCGTATGCTCGTTGCGCTGGTAACGCCACTGCGGATAATGCCCAGCTAAAGTAATAATGCTGATGCATGCTAATGGAGAGCGCGATGGTAACGATGGGAAACTGGGAAAGTACCAGGCGTCCTACGTTCGCGCGAGCAAATTGATTCGCGTGATGTCTAATCCCGCGGTTGCTGTTAATCGAGCGATTCCTCTTTATCTGGGTAAAAGGGGAACCTTGCCTTCTTTGAAAATTAATAAAATGTCTTCCGTACATTCTCGACCTTGATATTAGACCTACGCACGTGGTATTATGTCAAGGTAGTTTAGCAGTGTTTGAGTTTGGAGGTGGAAGGAACGATGCTTTGGGCAGTAAAAATTTCATTTTGGGGAATATCCTTTCGTTTAGACTTAAACGAAATCATGATAGGATCGGGTAATTGATGATGGATGGTGTTGCGGCCCAATAACGGCGTACGTGGCCAAACATGGCGACAAAGCTAAATTCGCCAAGTGTTTGCGCGGTTCTTCGACTGGCGCAGGATCGATTAAATTGTTTCTCGTTTGCCAGTGCCGCGTTCGATATCTCGTGCCGCGGGGCGTTATTCGATTGATCCATTACAGGCCGATAAAAAGGACCCACTCTGGTCGTTTTCAATGTACGACCATTAACGGCGCGCTTTTTAACGTTTCTCGAGCGTTCTTAATGCCTTTTCGAATTTTTCGAACGCTCTCGGCGGTTTTTACTTCACGGTTTGTTGTCTCCTTTTCGCTCTCTTATTGCGAAAAATATGGATTCACTTTAGACTCTGGGGTTGCTCCACTCTGTATAATCTAGACAAGAGCTCACAAAAGGGGAACTAACAGAAAATTATAACGAAATTCGAGAATTCTATTCATTGTAATAATCAAAATTAATTAATAGTGTTTTAATGATCGGTATACACTTGCTGGAGAACTTAATGGTTCACTTAATGATCGGAAATTACTTTACTCCAATTCTTGTAAATTCCAAAACCCTTGTACTATCGATATTTAACCATTCTCTGGAATTTCAGAGTCGAGGTACCTGATCCTTTCATTCCAACAGCGACGATATTAACAGTAAGCCGTTCATTGACTCGGATCGTTCGTATCATCGATTCCGACGATATTATTCCACTCAGTTCCGTTTTACAGATATCCGTACGTGCTCAATGTTTGACGAAGCGAATAGTGGTACGCCGATCGAATTGTAACGCGTCGCAATCTTCGTAAGCCCAGTTGAAATTTTCTGGAAAAATATTTCACTGTCAAATATTTCATTGTCGATTCATTTGCGACGATAGTGATCCGAATAGCCTAAATTAACCTGCATTTCAAGCAACGTGGCTTTCGAACGATGTTACAGGGACACGATGAGTATTACTTGAAATTTTCATGGAATTAAACTTATAGGAGTTACGGAAGTTTGGATTAAGCCATGATATTGCGTGCTTCTCGCGAAAAGCGTGAAGTTGGGGATGGGTTAATAAATAACAAGCGTACGCCTTAGCGACAAAAGAGGCTCAAGAGCAGTCTTTAACTAATTCAAGTTCGAAGTTCCACGGTTCAGAAAATTTCAGTAATCTCAAAATCCATCTCGCGCTGGAAATTCAATTTAAACTTGTATCGCTAAAAGCACGTCGGCCATTTTCTTCAATTTCCAAGCATTTCGATGTTGAATTCGTGTTAACCTACGAGCTTTTAATTTGTTTAAAACAATTTCACGACGAATCGACAAGAAATAAAAGAAAGGTTTAAGTTCATCACGTGTTTTTATTTATTTTATGAATGATTCTTCTAGCCCGCCACGTTGCTTTGTAATCATGTTCCGTAAAACTCTTTTACAAATTGTTTAGAGCCTCGTTATATTTGCAACCAACCAACCTGACGTGCATTAAGAACAAAATTACCATTCGCTGCATCCTGGTGCAAGAGCGAGGGGGTTAACGTGGACTTTGCTATAATACCTATGGAGTCAGTACTTATTGCAACTGTTGCGCAGTTTATAAAACGATACTTTCACTGAGCGCACGCGAAAACAAATAAAAAAAGAAAATCCCCCCGCGACTGGCCGGTTTAAATTCTATGTGGAAACTAGTTACGAACGGAGTCCATATATTCACGTTTACCATGTAACCGTTTTGCTATTTAAGCGGGTAACGTGACGCAGGCCGACGATGCTAGTAAATCACGCGAAACGAGCTAATAAACCTCGAAGACATTTCTTTAGGGTCAAGAGAAACCGCCGACACCAGTTTACGTAAACTTCATTACCTACGTGTGGGCGAAATCGATCTTGAAAATGGCTTCTCAGGTTTTAATTATACCTCGTAGTGTGTTTAATTAATGGCGGGACTTTGTAATTAATTCGAAAGAAATGTGACTGGTTAGTTGAACTTAGTGATAGTATTTAAAATAATTTTATATGGTGTCGAAGTAACTAGCAGTGTCACAGGCGCCAGTTTCGCTGGCTATGCCACTGGCACGAGAAAAATATTCGGTCGTAATGGATAATGCAACGATAGAAGCGGTAAGCTCACGATTATAGAAGTTGTAACAGATTACACATTCCAGACGAGCTTGTCGGACGATGGAAGCGATAAGATCACCGCGATCCCCTTGCGAAGTCGGGGGCGATGGTGTACTAACGCTGTGAACTTATGGCAAAAATACTTTCATAGGATCTCGAAACTCTCGTGCACTCGGAAGTTTAAATCTTCCCGAGAGGTGAAATTCAACGAATCCAGTGGTATAAGTAGATTTCACGTCGGCCCGCGCCTGCCACGGCGAACGATAGCGGAGAATGAGCGTTATGCATAATTTCACGGGTAGCGGGATCGAAATTTTTGCTGAGAGCGCGTGGCAAGTGTTGTAAGAGGCATACTTAATCGACTAAAGCACGGAACCCTTTGCACGTTGGACAATTAATAGGCTTGGTAATAAATAGGACTGTGAGTTTTATTTATAAGGGTGAGAAGTCGTGTAACATCTAACGTGTCAGTTTTACATTACGTTCGTTTTCTTTATTTATTGTACATCATAAATGCATAAAATCCGCAATCTAATGGTGGCATACTATGATAAGCCAAACAATTGCCATGAAGCAAAAATTCTCAAAATTCCATTGGTGTTTTGTTAATTGAAGTGTGATGTTTTCGTTATCGTAATGTCGTAGCTGATAAAAAGACAAATTCACCGAACGAGGTTCAATTTCTGACCCATACAGCTTCTCCACGTGAAGACGATGAACATTGTTGGTTCGAAAATCGGAGGTAGTTGCCTGAATTGTGCCTGAAAGCATCCGTAACCTTCGCAGTCAACGAACATTGCTTTCCCCTCGGAAGGAGTTTCCTTGCTTTTAAAATGAAAATGCGAACCAGAACGCCCTCGATTGAAATTCACTTCGAATCGAAAAGCCAGCGTTGTAGAATCCTGAAGATGACTATTGCCCGAGCATCGACAAGAAGATTCCGTAGAAGGATGCTTTTTCACGAGAATATTCATGCTAAAATAACCAAAATAACAACCATGGAGCGAGAAGAACACGAAGTATTACACGAGCCATTTATTGCACAAATAGATTAACTTCATAAAACAAAAAGTTGAGAAATGCGATCAAAATGGCATCTGAAACAAATTATTTATTATCCAATGGCCAGGAAAATTATTATAAATATAAAAAGTTATGACTATACCAAGTGCGTTGACACTTAAATTTAAGTTTTTTCATTAAGGCGTATCCATGAGACAATTTTTCTATAACACTCTGAAAATCCAGAATGGGTTTCCAAAATAATTCCCCGAACAAACCGAGTATCGAAAAACCGAGTTCCTTGTTAAATCTCAAAAATGTAATTCTTTTAAAACACGATACACCGTGCTTTTCATTTCACCCTTTAAATTCGCCAAGCTCTCAAAGGGATCCACGACTCACAAAAAAAAGAAAGATTCTCTCGCGTTGGGAAAGCCTGCGCGGAGGTGGGTAAAGGGATTAAATGGTGAATGGAAAATCGATGGGAGCGAAATCATAATTTCCCTGGCGAGGATTAAAAAAACGATACCGATTGTAAACAACGCTTTGGTGGAAAGATGGGTGATTAGATAGCGACGTAAGGGCGGCCACGGTCCCGACGGTAAACTAGGAGACAAAAGAGGGACGAGGGCGAAGAGGAAAGGGCAGAGAGACAGAGCTGGTTGGCTTACGTGATCAGAATTAATCACGGTTATTTATTGGACGAATAAATTTTCCGTCGATCGGCGAAATCTCGCGCGTCAGCCGCGCGCATTTCGACGCAGCTGCGCCACTAAAAATGAGAAAATATTATGGTAGTGGTGGTCGAAACGGGGAAAGGGGGAGGATCTGTCACAGCGTGAAGAAATATTAATTTCGTTCAACTGGTTGAACACGTGTCTCGTTAACATTCCACTCGACCTGCGACTCGGTGACGTCGAGTCTGTTCGCGATTCAAGATTCGCGCGAAAAGAGACATAATCTTAAACACGGCGAGCAATTAATGCGTCTGGATCGCTCTCAGTTCCTCGACGACGAGTTTCGCCGTTGGGTATGTTTATTACGTCGTTGGGCTCTCGAGGAACACGCCGCAGGTTGAAGCAGTGATTATTTTTTGATTGAACACTTGCAAGGAATCTGTTAAGGAGTGGATGTTAATTGAATTTGCGTTTGTTATTGTCGAATGTGGATTATTGCAAGTAAAACTAGGGGGAGGAATGGTACAAAGGAATACCATTTTGTTCAAAATTAATATTGTTTATACATTAATTATTAACCCTGTGTCCAACGGTAGAGCGCGTCGCGCGCAACTGAGACGTTAGAGATTTAAGTAGAATCAGACAGCGAAACGTGCCTGGTCAGACACGGTCAGACCAGTCGGTTCGTAATTATTTAACCCTATACATCACATTATCACACAAAATTCTTCTAGTAGTAAAAGTGACATGCTTTCCACGTTTCAGTGGTGGTCAAACCATGATCTGCGCCAGTGGTTCTCAAACCAAATTTCTTAATCTATGAGTTTACACAAAGCTACAAAGATACCATGCTACCTACAAAACTACACAAGAAATCTTGCGACTCGAACCACCAAGATCATATTCTGCATGCTCAGGCGAGCCAAGAGCACACCACTATGGAAGAATGCGATAACTACGCAAGAAGTTGGCCACAGATCGAAGGCATTAGCCACTGATTTCCACAGACGGATCATTGAGATTCACAATGACGAACCGGTCATCAGGATGGTCTGGACCATCGGCAGTAATGCGAAACACGTTGACTATTCCACGGCGAGGCCACTTCCGGCTGCACACGCTTCGCCGACCAGCAACGCTGATTTACTTACGCGCGTTAACGCGCTAGTTTTCGCCAAGCGAGAATATTTATTGCCGTGCACCGGCTAACCGTAGGGATTGAATTATAATGTTCCAACGGCCTCGGTCATGCTATCGTTCGCCACATTCTCCCCTCCTGCAGCTCCTGCTGTAGTCTTCACCAAAGAAATATACCAGAAGGGGAAAGTGGCACGCGCGACGTTATTTTTGTTCGTTAAAACTGTGGAACCAAGTTAAACTTTAATAGAAAAATCTAACTGCTTTCAAACATTACAACATGTTGCTATACGTGCTTACAGAGGCTTTGAAACTCGGAACGAAAATGCTCTTTTCTGAATACTTTTCCTCATTTATGTTTTTCACTGGAACGTGCGTGCCTGTGCCAGTTCCACTGTTGAGGTTGCTCGGAGGAAAATTGGAACGAGTTGGGTATTATTATATTAAAAGTTTTTTTAAGGAAAAGGCAGCGATGAGAAGTTTTACAATGCACAGGTATTACGGAGTGATATTTCAGGGGTGGTTCTGTAGGCAAAGGGCATTTACGGAAGGCTATAGAAAGCCGGAAGAATATTCTGACCTACTGGTGTCTGGCATATGTTTTTTTAATTCTTTCAAAATGTAGTGGTTATTAAATATGTTGTATTTGGCGTGTAGTCGTCATTTTTATGAATCAGTTTTTCGATACTATTGTTATAGATTACTTTATACTCTTTCACACCTACGAATTCAAATTTCCACTAATCTACAACTCATCAATTTAAACAAATACTCAAACCATCTTCGGGAAAACCGAGGTAAACGGTATTAAAAGAGCAACTTCCTCGTCATTTACTTTTCAATCACGTTTCAGGGACGAATTGAACGTCTCTTTCCCAGCGCGTCGACTGCTGGTAATTATTAGTTAATTACTAGCCACGGAATCACGTTATCGGAAATCGCGTGACGAACGCGGCGACGACGTACCGGAATGTTTATTCGTTGAACGATAAGCGTACCGAGAAGCGATAAACGCGAGCGTTCACCACCTGTTTCGTTTTATTCGTAAAAATGGTTATGCATTATCCAATTATGCATGCGTACGCCCGATATCGCGTGCAGATCTCGGTGGCTCGGAACAAACCGGTTACGTAACCGACCAACCAGGGGGACGTGCTTAAATCTCGCCTGGGCGAGATCGTTTTCGTGAATTATAAATTGTATTCAATCGATAGCGCTCCCTCATTAAGCCTTGTTTCCATTCAGTTTGCTGCTTTGCTTCTACGGAAGATAGATTAGGAATGACGAATGACGCGAATAAGTTGTTATTGTTGATATTTGAACTCTCATTGATACTTTGGTAATTTATTAACAAAATTCAGGGGTTCCGTCCAATTCGAGAATAGTTCAACACGCGTAAATTCGAGCAGTCCTCTAGAGTAAACGTCAAGAGACGGAATCATTGACGAGAGCGCGGCGACCAATCGCCAACTTGTTTTCTCTTTACCGTAGCATCCGTTGAGAAAGTTGCTAAATAGAATTTGCAATTCTAAACGAAGCGAGGGATACAATGTGGCCCATTTGCGACGTAACGCCCGCAGAAGTAAAGCTCGGTGAGACAGCCGGTAAGTGATTAAAGTTATAAAATTGCAATTTGCCGGATTCCGCTCGCACGGACGGCGGAACTAATGAGTGTAATATTACTAACGGAAACCGGAAAACTAGGCGCCGGCAATTTACAAGGTGGGCATTAAGAATTGGAGGGATCGGAGGTTCGAACAATTCGTGACTGAAAGCCTTAATGTCTTCTCCGGGGCTGTTTTTTGTCGCAGCCATCGCGTGCGAAACGGTTAAACTCGTTTCGCGATATTCATGCGTCGTTAAGAAACGAGTTCGCAAACAAAGTATGGCGATCCGTGTTTCCCTTTGTTCTTCAATGGAGGCACGGCCTCTCCTTCATGCTGGTAATGCACAATCTCCTCCACTGAAACAAAGTAACAGAAAGATTGATAGATTGGAAGTACCGAATTTAACATATAAATATTTTTGTTAAGATGTACCTAAAAATGGCCAAGATACGGTATACAAACGAAGCAAACGAAGGTTCATTACGACGTGGCACGTTTTAAATTTTGAATAACCGTATTTAGTCCGGTTTCTCTCTCTCACGGTCCGAAACGGGCTTAATATCTTAATTCAACGAAGCTCGCCGATTCAGAAACACAGGACACCGTCATAATATGGGGCACAGTGACAGTAATTAACGTGACTGTAAATTCGTAACAAATGCGAGGCACTAACGAGCAGCCTGGTACCGGTGGACGACGTATTGTAAAGGGTTGTAAACGTAAAAACATCCGACGTCTCATTAAAGTCTTCCTCCGAGGCACGCTGTTCCCACGACGGTATTAATGAACATTCGAGCACGACAAACTATACATTTTTACCGAACTGATGCTATTTGGTTCGCCGTATCCTCCGATCGGCGACATCGTTTCAGGTATTCAGATAATCCACGAAAGGGGTGCAAATACAAATTGACAAACGTGGATCACATCTTTCTACAGAATTGTATATAGAAGAGATGGATTCAATTTTTTTGTATAGAATCATATTGTCTGCCTGATTTATTCAAGCTTTCAATTGGAATAATGAAAATTCACACGATACACCTATTTCATTTTACAATTCAAAATAAGATTTTTGTTCATATGTATTCTCTTGCTTTTTAATTCACTTTATTGCTTCGAAGAGTTGTTCCGTTCTCAAGAACTAGTGACAGTAAACCAAGGAGATTGATATTTAATTTAGAACAGTATCTGTTGCGTTGGCTCGCCGAGATTATTTAAGATTCCCGCAAACTTATATTCTGCAAGCATTACAGTAGATTTCTATAGAGGATTGGAGATTCCCTTCCCTGTACAGAGTTACACTTTCCAATTGTAAGTGAGATCCATCGGCTCGAGATAATCGTCGCGATACACGAACGATCACGTACTGAAACCAATCGACCGCTTTATCTAATTGAAGACACATCGAGCAGATAAAAATTCTGAAAGCCACAGGAAATACAACAGCCATTAGTGTCGCGTTGCAAAATAAATATTTCCTGAATTTCTCCTTTTCATGTTATTTTCTCAATCACTTTTCATACTCTTGCATACTTGCATTTACATTTACATGAACTGAGGATTAAATAAAATAAAGAAAGAAAATAGAGGTCAATTTGAAAATACGTTTATATCTCGTGACACGCAGAGTAACCTCCATCGCAATGAATTATCGTCGCAGTATATCGCCTAACCTAGATCCAGGCACAGAGTTGTAAATATTGGATCGTCAGGTACCTAGCATGCGATAGAATCTACCCTCGTTGTTTTTCTCACTTCTCGCACGACGTAGCGATCCATAAATCCGCAAAGAGAATCGACTAGCGCGAACTAAGTTCCGATGAGCACTTTTGTGTACAATTTGATTGATTTATGAGATAAACATCCTGTTGTTCTCGCAATAACAAACATTATAGCACAATTTGAAAGTTAAAGTTAGTATTGAAATATTAACACTGAAATTACTGGTCTATTTAGAATGTGTGTAAACCTTAGAAGAGAATTACTTACATCAGTATCTATCAATCTAGGCCGATATCAAATTCTGCATACAGTTACTAGGCCTTGTCTATTTTTAAAAATTCATCAACTCATTTTCAATCGTGATTACATTTAACAATTTTTTTTTCCTAATAAAAACTCTGTCAGCCGTGACTCAGTGACTCGCTATACTTGCACAATAATGTGTCGTGAATTTATTTGGTCCAGATACGGTGCAAGTTCGAGCCGACAGAGCTGAGGTGCGATAACTTTGCTCCGCGACGCGTTGCAAGTCGCAGAATTCGTCGCGGAGATTTCCTTCGCGGCACTTAGGCGAGTTCGCGGGCTGGCCTAAGAATGCAACGCGTCCTGGGGCGTCGCTGACTTCGAATTCAATGTAAACTTCTTCGCTGCAGCCGTCATTCGAGATAAATTCTATGGAGACACGGCAGCGTAATGCGACACGATGCAACGCGACGCACCTCGGCTCCTCTAGCGTTTCTACGTTTTCCCTTCTCTCTGTAATTACGTTCGCGCAGTCATTACGTTAATTACGCTCGCGAATTTGCGTAGATGCATACGATAATGGCGACGCCGTAGCCGTGGAATAGAAAAACATGAACGGGCACTTCGGCCCTCGATCTTGGTCCGGTTTTTACGAAATGCTTTTCTGCTTGCCGAGCCTTGGTGGTCATTGATTTTGTGAAAAGTAGGATTTGAGTTGTGAAATGGGAAATTAAAAACATTAAAGCTATAATATCTTCTGTAGTTGATAAGATCATTTTGACTACATGTTACGTTTCCTACGAATTTAAAGAATGAAATACGTCTTCCAATCCTCTACGACATTTTCCAAAAATGCTGTCAAGCATGAAATACCAATCCCCCATTCTTGTAACTTTACTAATTAGAAATTAGTGATATCGAGGTTGGAAACAAACCCTGAATAAATTCCCCCCTGGAGTTCACATTTCGAAGTTTGGCCGAGGATGATTATCCGCGAACACGGAGTTGAAGTTTCGCCGTATCGATGGGACGGATAAAGGGTGTTCGTAGGGTAAAGGTCAGGGATCAGATATTTCGACGCGATTATGTACAAGCGCGTACTACGTACAATCTACATTACCGACACAGCAATCTACATTACCGCCCGAGTAATCTGAATTACCGACCGAGCAGTCTGTATTACCGACAGAGCAATCTGTATTACCGACAGAGCAATCTACATTACCAACCGAGTAATCCACATTACCGACAGAGCACTCTACATTACCGACCGAGCAACCTGTATTATCGACAGAGCAATCTACATTACCGACCGAGCACTCTACATTACCGACAGAGCAATCTGTATTACCGACAGAGTAATCTACATTACCAACCGAGTAATCCACATTACCGACAGAGCACTCTACATTACCGACCGAGCAATCTGTATTATCGACAGAGCAATCTGTATTATCGACAGAGCAATCTACATTTCTTGTAACTCTTCGAGACGTCAGATAAGGTTGAATTACGAAACCGTTTGAATAATATGGGTTGTATAGATTTGTAAGACATACTCTAATATTTTCGTTGTATACGTGTACGTATCGTCCCGAAAGAGCTTGAATTTCTTTCACGACATTTGAAATATGGACGACCGTACCCCCCCTGATTCATTTTTCTCTGGTAGCCACCGCGACCCAATTTTCAGGGATTTACGAGCCAAACGGAGGGGAAACCTCTTGCAGTTGGCGAGATGGTCGCTTCTCGTAAAAAGTTGCTGTTGTAGGTTTGAAAACGATGTCGAATATTCCTTCGTGTAGTGTTGCGCAACAAATTTTTGTAATCGACAGAGCATTCTACATTACCGACCGAGCACTTTGAATTACGGGCCGAGCAATTTGAATTGCCGACCGAGCAATCTGCATTACCGACAGAGCAATCTGTAATACCGAC
>NW_026535284.1:10492724-10571739 GCF_026225885.1 Hylaeus anthracinus
AATTACCGACCGAGCATTCTACATTACCGACCGAGCACTTTGAATTACCGACCGAGCAATTTGCATTACCGACCGAGCAATCTGCATTACCGACCGAGCAATCTGTATTATCGACAGAGCAATCTACATTTTTTGTAACTCTTCGAGACGTCAGAGGAGGTTGAATTACGAAACCGTTTGAATAATATGGGTTGTATAGATTCGTAAGACATACTCCAATATTTTCGTTGTATACGTGTACGTATCGTTTCGAAAGAGCTTGAATTTCTTTCACGACACTTGAAATATGGACGACCGTACTTTAGTTGGCCCCCCTGATTCATTTTTCTCTGGTAGCCACCGCGACCCGATTTTCAGGGGTTTACGAGCCGAACGGAGGGGAAACCTCTCGCAGTTGGCGAGATGGTCCCTTCTCGTAAAAAGTTGCTGTTGTAGGTTTGAAAACGATGTCGAATATTCCTTCGTGGAGTGCTGCGCAACAAATTTTTGTAATCGGGGAAAAAGGTGTGAAACGTAAAGGTCCGATCGATGACCCAAACGAATTATTCTGTTAGAGGACGTTAAAATGGAGACGAGGGAATTTTCTTTCTATGAAATCTTCCTATTTTAACAAGAGAAAACGATTATTTTGAAAGTAGAAAAATGAGAGTTTTTTTAATGGAACCACTGTCATTTTGGTAAAAATCAAAATTACGAAAAATTCTGTTCTATTATAAAATTCTGATTCTATATATCAAGCTCAATAGTTCTACAGTGAAATTACGTTTTGCTTTATGTAAAAATATGCATTTGAACCTCGAGAAAAAAATTCTTGAGTTTTGTCTATGACCCCATTTTTCCCTTAAACGAGACGATAATTGTTTATCTCAGTTTCGCTATACCCGGCGACGATTCTTCTCCACGAACACCGAAGTGTGACAGTAAAATCTCTCTGAAGGATCAAGGATCCAGACGGCGATGTTTCATCGTGATATCTTCGTCCGACATGCGCACGGCGCTGTATCCTTAAAGCTTCAATTTATATAGTTTACAGTCTAGTCAGTCTAGTCGTTAGTTCCGTACTGACACGTTTCCGTTTGTATTACTGTCGTATGTATACTTCAGCCTCGATTCCACCCTTTATGTACCCTACATACGCGCATAAAGGCGGTCCTCACGTACACGGGTCGAACACACTCGTCTTCCTTAGCCACGGCGAAGCACACGTCTACCTCACCGTATTCCCAGTCACGGTCCTGATTAGCCTAATAGAAAACACAAACATGGCCTTAATGTATACCATCGATATATCATCCTTACATCCACCGCTCTGCAATCTCGGTACGTTACGGCCACGAGGCGTTGTCAGCATGGAACGATGCGAAAAAAAAACAAGCCAACAGCCGAAACTGGGTTAATACAGGATGAGACGTTCGTTCCTACCATTGACACGTATGGCCGGTCACGTGCTGCGAATGGGGGATGAAGAAGGCCTGCAAAAGGGAAAAGGGAAATGTTGTTCGGCGAAAACACTGCGGGGCGTGACCGATTTTAGGGTTTTCTCGAGCAATGGGGTTACAATTTTGAGGTGATTTAAATGTTATTAGTGTTTGTTGGAATTTAAAATGGGAGGTCGATATTTGTCTTTAAAAATCCTATCCGAGAAAGCTATACTTTTCAGTTGAGCCATTTCTTTCGAACGTCAAAGTCGCGAACAGTTTGACTGCACCCCCCGACGATGCACCGTAATCGCCCATTTTTGTTCGCCACGTGAGAAAGCAACTAGACGAGGGCAAAGGTTTCGCCGATAATATTCGAAACGGTATAATTCACGCTTCCATCTATTATCATAGTAGTTCCTACGGGATTTATATTTACGATACGAGCGTTGCAGGTGGGTGGAACGGGTCGTCGGGACCATTGTGACCAATTCTCTTTAGCTCACGGTACCGTCGAAATAATTTCGTACCTTCGGAGAGAAGTAAATTGTTACAACGTTGCATTATCCGTCCGCGTGGATTATTATACTCCACGCTATGCCTACCCCTCCCCTTCCCCTCTCGCTCTTTCTTTGCCCCTTATCCTTTGTTTCCCGCCGCTCCTATTGTTTCGCCACAATGCGCTGTATATTCCTGAGAGTACGTAATGAATTTTTATTTCTTCGATGTTACTCACTTTCTCGGCCAACGAGGAATGGCGACGATGGCGTTCGGCGGACGGCGGCGGGTTGGGGTGCCGGGGGAGGGAGAGGACTCTTTCAGCGGAGCAAACAATTTATCATTCTGAAAAATCACGTAATGATGCTTTTATGCGGTGCGTCATAATAAAGAACCGCGAAGCATAATGCGAAACCGCGGGCACGGTACAAAATAAATAAGGAAACATACCGGGCACACGGTATTAGTCTCTGCGTTATTAAATAGAGCGGCGAGCTCCAGCGTCCCTGGGATATTACTCGTCGCGAAACTTTTTCTTCGGGGGAGAGTGTTTTCGCGTGAAATCTTGTTTTCTTTTTCGGACGATTTTTGGCGCGAGCGAAACTTTAACGTGGCACATTTAGCGATTTTGTGGTAAAATTGGGAGGAAGAATTGAAATTATCAATGAACATAATATCAGAAAAATTAAAAATCTGCAATAATATAGAAGCATTTTAAAAAAAGCACTCGAAAATTATTGCCTTTGGTCTGCGAAAGAAATCAATTTTTTTTGCCAAAACAGTAAGGTGAAATGGCACATGAAAAAGTACGCCTTTAAATGTCGTCTGAGCGTAAACGTGGATGAAAAGAATTCGTACGAGGGAAAGTTTCGCTCGTGTCGCCGAGCGGATGGAACGAAATATCGAATTTTACGACTTTTGTAACACCCGGCCGTTAAAAACCGCGGCGAAACTAACACGGGAAACGGATGTGTATCGAAATATATCAGAAAAGTTCGCGCGTTACTCTCTGGAAATACAAAATATTGCGTGTGTGTCTCTAAACAACTTTTTATCTGGATCAACAAGAGTCAACCGCGCTTTTGCGAGTCGACAGAGAACGTGCGTGGACGGTTGCATCTTGTGGAGGTGGAAATGAAATGGAACTTTTGATCGGTCTTTGAAATAATTCTCCTGCTATCGTGCTGTTGGACAATACTATAGCGAGCAACGTTTCTTTTTTTATATGCATGGAGTAATGGGAACAATTTATTTAGAAATTTTATTATGGAATCTTTCTGAAATTTAATATGGTTTCACAATTTATTTCTTTGTCTCCTAGGGCATTTTCGTTTTATTTATTTTTTATTCACATACATGTATGTTTGTAAAATGGAAAAATAGAAAAGGAAGAGTAGCTTGTTTGATTTAAAAGCTGGGAGAATGGAAATATTAATTTCATTTCAGATTCCTTTGTATTATATTTGGAATTGTTGTTTGTACAATACGAAAGAAATTTTTTTTTAACCCATTTGCTCAATAAATTCATCATTTTCACCATAGATGCAATGTTACTACCTCCAGCGTAACAATCTCTTTCGTTAGAGTAATCTTTCAGTCTATCTACGGTCCTCAACATTTGTTATTGTCTCTCATTCGATTATCCGCGTAAACGATCGTATAAATGCGTTTTCATCATCGATGGCAGACTTAAGGCGCCATTTCATGACTCGAGTAACGTTATTATTTACGCGTTCGTTCGTACAAAGCCGTAATTTCGGAAAACGCGCTCTCCTTTGACATTTTCCCCGAGCTCGGAATCGACTGTGCGAAACGGTCGCTGCTTTCTGTTCCACCACTTCAGACACTTAGGCTAATAATAGAGACGCGACGAAGGAAATGAAACTACCGGGAGCTGTCCACGCGACAGAGGTCTGGATGGAGATTTAGCTGCAGGATTCTACCGTTTCTAGCCTGCTTTAACGTGACCCCGGCGGGAACTTTTAACTGAACGTTATCGTGCCACGATACGGAAACTTGCATGTCCTATGGCTTTGTCGAGGGGTCGTGAATGGGCTGGGGTGAAAGACATTCTTTTTTTGGACCCAAATTCACGCGAAAGTTACGTTTACCGAAGAGATAACAAAATTTCATTTTTAATGCGTAAGATTCCACGGTGTCGATTTTCAAATTTTGAGTTCAGATTTGGAATCAGCGACCCCAAAAACCCCTGGATATCGAGTTTCATCCAAATCGCTCGAGAGGATCAATAAATAAATTTGCATCTCTTCTAAAGGTCTTAGAGGGGTTTTCCATTCAGGAAATACTACTATGTTTACTACTATTTCTGGGAATTTGAAGGGATTTCCCTTCCAAGAATTACTACACGATAAAATTAGGAATACATGTAGATATTCTGAGGACCATTAACACCAATTAACGCAAAGCAATTAATTAAGAATTGGATGAAGAATATACGAAAGTTTCAATTTTACATCAGTTTTTAAGGATTGTAAGAATGATGCACCAATGTTAGTGAGAATATTCACTTATCTATCGCTAAATGAGTTTGTATAAATAAATTCCCTTACAAATAAAGCACCCTTAGTTACACGTAAAAAGGCCGTTTTCAAATGAATTTTTACATTTCCTTTGAGAAGTGCGACGACAGCACGCCGCAACGAGACTGATTATCCCACGTGTTCCACGAAAGCATAGAAAATCCAGGACAATGTTGCATAAAATAACAATTAGACTCCGCGACTGAAAAGCACGCGTTTCACGAATACGTTACGAGGTGTCCCCCCCTCCCCCCCCCCCGGTCCGAGACGTAACATAGTACTTAATCTTTGTCCGAGTCCCGGTGCCGAGTTACTTTTATTGTAATAAGAACAAACGAAGGGAGGAGAAATTGACGAGCGAGATGAAACTGGAATTCTAAAGAATTCCATCAATCAATCACTGCCATGTTCCACCAGAACCCGTTCGATGGGCGCATTATTACAACGAACGATTCCCCCCCCCCCCTCCCTCTCACACTCCCACCGTCCCGCGATACGTTTCTTACTATTCAAATATTCGCGAATAATTTTATCATAAATTTTTGAACTTGGCGTCGAATGGCCATCGGGCGAATTGGCTCTGGTTGCTCGGCAAACATTGAACTATTTGATATAAAATACTTATGCTGGCTCTGCTATGCAATTTTCGAAGAGTGCTGGAAAACACTGGACCATCCACCCGAACCCCTTCCACGGTCGTCCTCTTTATTTTCCTACGTCGCCGGTCCCTCTCTTTCTCCGCATCGACAAATTCTCTCCTAAAGGTACTCCCAGCATTCATGAAACGTGGTTCTGATCCGCGCACCACGTACGTACACCAATCTCTACCTTCATTCGATGAAATTTAAGGCGCCCCGCAATTCGTGGATTTTTTGGTCCGATTGGCCCCCGCGCGAGAAACGAAGTTTCGTGAAATACGCTCCTCATAGCTCTGATTGCAATCGGCGCATGAACAAGGAGGGAGTCTAACCCATCGATTCGCTGTGTTTATCGAATCGAGCCTTGGCACTGTGTGGATTCTTCTCTGATCATCCCGAAGACGAGTTTTCAACCTACTTTCTAACCTCGCATTGTTCGTTTAAGTAATTACTAACAAATACCGTTTAATTCTGTATTACTCTAATCGAGGAACGTGTCGGAAAATCGTTTAGCAACAGAATATTACCAACAGAATTTTTTAAATTAAGGATACATGCAAATTTTAATGAATTAAGGATTGCTTAAAAAGAACAAAATTTTAAACGGATAAATATGAAATTTTATATCAGTCCTAAAATTAACAAATTAAAGTACCCATCGAAGAAACGCTTGAACTTCAAAGATGGCGGAAGGGCGATGACGAAAATACACAGAGGAATTCGAGGAAGTTGTGAACGCTCCGTACCGAGAAGGGATTCTGAGCTGAAAAGGTGGTTCGATTTATTTGACTGGCGCCAGTCTCGCTGCGTGGAGAAGCGAACGATAATAATCAAGTCGAAAGAAGGGACAAGGCCGAGGGAATGCAACTGGCGAGGAATAGGTACTTGAGAAAAATAAGCAGGTGCGGTTGGCGATCGAAAAATAAAACGCTTGAGGCCGTCAGCGTATAAATAGAACCGTGGAGCAAGGGTATAACCGCACGAAACAACTATGGAACTGGTTGTGCGTAAGTATAATTGAATAATCTTAAGAATGACGTTATTCATTAAGGCTCTTATGTCATTTATATCTTCATCTACTAATGCTATTTTTCTTTTATTATAAATTTTTTTTTAACGAAGGAAACAACTGCTCGAAGTTTGGTGCAATATTCGATGCTGCTGGCTACACAAGTTTTTTGTAAATTCTAAGTGAAAATGACACGGTCAACGCATGAATAACAAATCGATTTCCGCAATGAACAGCTCAAAACACTCATTTCGAATTTGTGACTGCCTAAGTGTCTCCAAGTGTCCATCGCCGCGTCTTCCACGTCAAACTGACACTTCATTTGCACTTCAAACAAACACTGAGCATCTCCACCGAGGAATATAACACCTTATCAAGACTATGCTCACCCTGCACGCAAAGAGCAACGTTTTCGCTAAACGAGCCACTTTCCTGTCTTGTACCTGGCGAGTTGCACACAAGCCAAGCGCTGGAAGGCAGCGAGTGAAAATGTCGATGGTGTATGCAGAAACAAACTGCATGAACTGTTTTGTACATTGACTCAGGCATACGTGTTCTTACATGTACACAAACATCTCGGAACAAGTGGAGGAAACGGGTCGGTGCGAGCTACTTGCATACGAAGGAAAAAAGAAACAAGAAAGTGGCGGAGGTGAAGGGGGGTGGAGGTGGAAAAAGGGCGAAACTGGAAAGTTTTTCAGTGGCCAGTCCTGTCTCGCGAAGGTTCCCTCGCACTCACGGATTCGCTCCCATTTTTATTGGCACCTAGCCATGAATTTAAAATTACGCCAATGGGGGTACATTTAGCTGCTTGCCAGGCTTTGCTAATTTACTTCACGACTGGGTCCTACTACCGCCAAATATTCTTACGCATTTTGGTTAAGTGCACTTACTTTGCGTGCACCGATCGTCGACGTGGACGTTGCTTTATTCGGAGGCACGTGTTCGCTGTTCATTGACGCCCTTGGGCGGATGAAAATGGTAGATATAAATTTTCAGAAATTCCGAGGAAAGGATATTGTTATGGAGTTGAGGGAACCTACGTTGGAGCAGTCATTGAGGTATAAATTATATAAAATTCTGCTCGCCTGTGATGAAGACCAGTGTAAGTAGAATTGGCACGCAGTGGTCAGACACGTTCGACCAGTCGTACTCGAACACGTAGGCGCCTGAAAAATGTTTGAAATTAATTTTCTTATAGATAAAGCTTTAAATGAGAAAATGTATTCCACAGTTTCGATTTATACCTATTTATTTATTATTTACGAATACGTATAGTCACTACAATTATTGGCTAAATCATTGTTGACAATGTGTTACAGATTTTAGAAAATAAATAGTATGATTTGGAAATTTGGCAATCTGTCACACTTTTATAGTAAAAGAACAGTTGCTTCTCACCCTAACCGTAACTACACACCGAAGAATCACTATGCTCTCCACCCACGAATTTTCGCCTACCTTGTATACAAATGAAAGCAAATACCACGTGTGCTAATTTTGGCACGTGTTAGGATTTCTCTGGCGCATTCATATGCTGCGGATAATAAAAATAAAAACTAATAACAAGTGTGAATATTTTGTAATTTGCCCAACTAATTAATTTTAATAGCCATGTTGGCACGCAGTGATGTGTTTGCCTCATACTCCTATTTTTCCTGGGCATTTTGGCACACCGAAGTATTCCTGATTTGTCGTTTGCAGTTTGTTCTGTTTTTCGTACAAAATGCAAATATTAAAACTTAAATATTGTTAACCTGTAAATATTGTCAATATTCTTCAAATATATTAGTAATTTTCAGTTCCTTTTCTGTAATAATGAATGTTTAAATCATCCCTTGAGACACCGTCCAGCGAACCGCGAATCTCACGGTGATTTCTAAGATTGCCTAATTAGATGTGAAAATGGGGCGGAAGCGTGTTGTACTTAACGAACTTCTGTCAGATTTCGCGGGTCTTTTTACCCCAAGTGGCTTGGTAGTTCGAGACTAATGCGATTAAAAGGAATTACGAGGAATATTAATGAAAAATTGGCACAGTTCTTGGCGTCACTTGAACGCAAAGGTCGCAACAAAGTGCTTGAAAGGCAGAGATGGGCAAAATTTCTGTCCAAATAAAAGGTGGAGAATAAGGAAGAAACTTTTGGTAAAAAAAATTAGTACACCATTTATTTATACGTAATAATTAAGCGAAATTCTAGATGAAATTATTTCGTAGATCCCTAAACAAAAAATCACAATTGTTGTCTACTTTCTGTCCAAACGAATCGAATGTCCTCTTAAGAGGAATTACGAAGAATATTAATGAAAAATTGGCACGGCCGTGGCGTTCCACGGTACGCGAATTCCGCTGCAACAAGGCGCCGGAGGTTGAGGGAGGGAAAGGGTGTAAAAGTTACGAACGAGTTGCGGCGCAACGCGCAAAGAGCCGCGTGTATACATTTTCAGTGAATCCCTAAGTAAGCCAATTTGGCTTTCTGCAGTGCGGTGCCACACGATCGACGCTGTTGCGTCCAAATGGCACTTTGCATTTGTAATGTGTTCTTCTCAACAGAAATATGCCCGCGGTGTCGTGTATACATGTACATTTTTTTGTTTAAAAAATGGACCAACGATGGGCGACGACGAGTTTATTCGCAGCCTTAATTGAACGTCGTTGTCGTTCGATTCGACGAAGGGTAGGGAAATCGTGGACAAGAAGAAAGGTAAATGATCAAAAAATGACCATTTTTGGCACTCGTGCTATACGGAAAAAATTCTGGATTATGTATACGTATTCTCATTGCGAGGAACTAGGAGATAATAGATATTTAATTATCATGGGAAAAATAATTGGTGAATAAAAATGGTCACATTTTGACAATTCTACAAATGGAGAACGACGGCACAGAGAATCCAAATAATCAGGTTAGATGCATATATTAACGCGCCCTGGGAGTTTGACGCTTCTAAGGAGATTAGGACTTCGAAGATTAAAAGGATTAAAGGCTCGGTGTCTGACGATATTTCGAAGCGGCAGCAAGCCTATTCTTAAGTTAAATGCAATTTCAGTCATATTAAACATGGCGAAATGAAGTAGGGCGTCGCGGCGACGGAGACGGAGCGTTAAATTACGTATGATCTCCTGAAATTTTCGCCATTAGCGTCGTCGCCGTATTTCTCATGAAATGAATATAAAAAGGATAAATATGATCTAGCACGTTGAAGTCTATCTATAAATGTGTATTTTCATTTCTCGAGAGTATTATTGGAGTGTCCCGAAAAAATATGGACGACTTCAACATTCTTATTTATGAAGTCATAACTAATGAGGACGAGAAAAAAATGATACCAAGTATAACGATGTATATTACCTTTCCATCCTTGCGAAAGCAATGGAATTCCTCTGCAATAACAAGCCTGATTCCTCGCCATGCAAAACACTTCGCACATCCACGTTTCACCGTCGTCATTGTTGTTGAACCGTCTCAGGTTTAAGGAGAGTGTTATCACATGAACAGATGAGCAAAATCTAGAGTCTGAAATGAGTTATTCTTATTAGAAAATAATAGTCTTGCACTCTACATTCTAGTTTAAATCGTACTCTATTCCATATTCAAGTATTCTAATATTTCTAACAAAATAATCAAAAATGTTCAAAAATGTCTCCAGTAAAAAGAATTACTCTGCACTCACCCTTGTAAGTCCTGTACTCACACTTTCTTTCATCAATCACAAACCTCCATTAATATCGCCCCACTTCCTCGATACCTTTTGCAATATAACACTCCCAACAGTCACGATCGAAACCAGCCCAAGGTACGGAAGAGGACCGACGACTGTTCAGGAGAAGTTTCGTCGAAATCGTCGTCTGACAGTTCGTGGTGTTCCGTTGTCAGTCCACTGTCCCAGATACCAACATCGCCGTGGCGCGGCTCGTTTCATCAAACTCGAATCTCGGGGCGTTCTATCGCGCGGAACGTACGGACATCTCCGCCAATTAATTGTCGTTTCACGGGCGAGCCGGTGGCAGTCCGGGCACGGTTACCAAACGGTCTGTAAGTTACTGTTACGCGACGGAAGAAAACTCGACGGGGAAGAAGTTCGCGTTTGTTGATCGATGCGAAAGTTTCGTGCTGGGTAGCCGAGCAGCCGACGCCGACGGTTAGAATTTCTGGGCTACGTTTTTCCAAACGTGTTCCCGTGCGGAGAAGATAGATAGAACGCCGGACGAATAGCTCCGATGTCGATGGAAATCGAACAGGCGGATGGATCACGGCTTGGCGGCATGAATAAACGCAGGTGCGTGGATCAGGGCTGGATTAAAACTCTGACGGACCCTTGGCTACGCTGACTTTTATTTATAAGGGTACCAAGTCGTATAACACAGCAAGGCTATTGACGATTTTTTTTTCTTAAAGTATTAATTCTGATTGGAACAGAGGACAGTGACGCAACCAGGAGTGACGCGCGAGAGGGATGACATCGCGACGGGGGGCCGCGTTTAATTAACGTTTCGCCTTGAAATTGTTGCTGGGTGATGAAAGGCAACCTGGCCAGGATCCGTTTGTCGCTGGAACGTTTTTGCTTGTTAACGGCGCAAAGCGGTGCGTTGCGCCCGCGTCTTCCGACTTAGGAGCAACGGTTAGCCTTGTTAACCGGTTATGGCTATAAATCTCGTCCGATTCTGGTTTTGTTTACTCGTAGCGCGACAGACACGGAAGATGAATTGAAACGTCAACAAACGCCGCAATCCTCTTCATTCATGCGGCTGAAAGAACCTTTAAGAACCACAACACGCCACTGACGATCTCAAAAATGGCCCTATGTTCATGGTCACATAATAAACCTACCAATGCCAAAACAACCCCTAACAAATCACTTAAGCTACCTCGAGTAATCAGTGCATATTCAACTTAACGACCTCACTCGTATTTCCACAGCAATTTCTCCCAGGCATACCCAAGTCCCCAGGAAGCATCCCCACGAAACCTCCCCGGTGCAACGTTCTCGTCTACCTGGCCTAGACCTACCCACGTGGTGTCAGCAATAGGTGACCCAGTTTCGGCTACGATACCGTTGAGAAGACGCGAGGGAAAAGAGCTGGCTCAGGGACTGCCCCCGGAGGCCATTTCCTAGATGTCATGGAATTGTTTGGAGTCACGCGTGGTGCATATCGGCAGAGGCGTCGGCTGGCAGCCGTTCGAGTAAAATATAGCTGCAAATTGGAGCTGGGAGCACAATGAGGCACGGTTTAACAATGCGTTTGATTTGAATCGAAACGTCATGAAAATAATCACATCGTAGGCGGAGGGGAGACACTCCAATTAATGGCCGTCGACCTACGTCCGCCGTCCACGTTCGCCGTTGTCCCTCTTTGTCCCCTTTCTTCCCTCACTCGTCCGTGCGTCCCTTTCCCTCTTATATCGGCGTTATCGGCCCCTGGCTCTTTCTCTTCCGCTCGCGAGCATCGCGACGAATTTATCGGAGGTAGCCGCGCAGAATACCCCGTGCAACCTCGCCCGAATTCCCTCCGACGCTTTTTGTTCGACTACCAAACACAGAAAATGAAGCGTTCATCCGACGTTTCGCACCCTGCGCGAATTCCAGGCTGAGTCTATTCTTTCGGTCGTTGTTGTAACGGGTTTTCAACGTTACAGAAGATTAACGTTACAACGCTTCAAAAGATCATCATTGTCTATATAAATCACAAAAATATAAAAATTGTATACTTCTCGCTTCAGTGACACATCTAAATGTAATTGAAAACCTCTACAGTTGGCAGAGCAATTTTATTCAAATAATACTTGAATGTCACGCTACTCGAATACAAATAGTTGGACAAGTCTCGGCCCCGCCAATAATCCTCAGAGTTACGTTCAGCCCCAGTTAAATGTCTCGAGCTGCTTTTTGTTCGAATGGCAAACACGGAAAGTAAAGCGTCCATCCGACGTTCGACGATTCCTAGTCTGACGTCCAAATTCCAGCCTGCGCCTTACCTTTTGGCCCTTTCGTGATCGCTGTTGCGTTCTCGTATTCCTTGTCTAACCGTGTCTCCGACTAGGGGAGTCCTAGGCTGCCAAGAACTTCCACGAAGTATTCATTATAGTTGGCGAAGTTGCAGTCACGAGAAGTTTCCCATCCAGGGGAAGCGAAACGCTTCTGAATGTGGGTTATATTTATCGTTCGATCGTGTTCGATCAAATCGTGGCGAAGTATTCTGTTTGAGTGACTGGACCGACTTATGCCACTTCGGAGTTCCTAACATGCATTTTTTATAATTACTGTAGTAATTAGTTTGTTTTTCGTTCAGCTTTATTCGCAAGGAAAGGGAATAGGAAAAATACACACATTTGTCAACCAATTGCTTAATGCTTCACAATGTACAGTATATTCGTCGCGAGTCTATCCTGATAAGACAATTCGATATTTTACAAAATTTACAATAAATTCTCTCCTATCAAGAGTAACAGAAATGTAGCATACGCAAGTTTGTACAAAAACACAAACGTACCGCAAAGGAATAATTCATTCGTATGTCGAACTGACTGTGCCCAACTAGTAATTACTATCAACTATTTACACCCTGCCAATTAAAAAACAAATTTAGGGTATCATCATCAGCTGAAACTCCGTTAGAGTTTCTGTGTCCTTAGATACATGGTATCACACGTAACAGAATCTTTCTTACTGCAGTAAACACTCTGAAATTAGGGAAGGACGTAAGGTCCCGATAAAAGGACTTATAATCCCATAGCGAATGGGCCTGTCTTGTGCGTACGCAGGTAGTAGATGCCCATGACGTCGAATTTCGGTTCGACTCCACCCATGAGAGCTTTAGGCTGGGAGTTGCATTTACCCAGCACGAAGTCTTTGAAGTTGGTGCAGCTCACAGCCCAGAAACCAGTCTTACTGTTGATGGACTCGGCGAAGTACTCAACCGCGTGTAAGTGAGAGCACGCGCCAACGACACCTAACGGGCAACCTGTTTGAATGCTACCACCGTTAGGGTAGAAGTCGGAGTCACCTATTGCGGCGACGAAACCGAGCTCGCCGCCGTTCGTGTGGATGATCTCCACGTATCTGGCGTCGTCGCTGGTGATCCTGGCGCCAGCGCCGCTGAAAAGGAAGAGAGGGAGAGCTGGGTCCAAGCCTGCAAGAAGATGTTGCTTTTAAAAGTACCGAGGAATGGAACATTTCTGAGAAGTACTTAATATTCGTTGCGAGAGCTGCGAATTGTTTCTAAATGATCCTTTGGGATCTTTAGCAGAGAACAAATTAGCTACCATGTCTTTCAAGATTAACTTACCAACAATGTATTCTATCTTGTTCTCCGAGTAGTAGCCTGACAATCCAGCGACGTGGGCTCCAAGAGAGTGGCCGACGGCGGTCACCTTGGATGGCTCCAGTCCTTGCGACACGAGGAAATCGATCATGCGGGCGACTAATTGTCCGATCATTACGACTCTTCTGGTTGCCCAAAGATATGGCTTGCTGGATATTCTTGACCAGTCAACAACGATGACATTGTAGTCCCCGTGTTGGAGGAAAGCTAGAAACAGAAGGCGCATAAAATATAGAACTCTTTAATTTTTAGAGACCAGGTAGTGGCATAACTCTATTTATTTATGGATGCAATTTTTAATAGCTGAGGAATATCCTCTTTTAACACGTCAACTGTCAGACTCGTGAAGGCTCGTAAAAAATTTCTACGAAGTTAAAATTTCGTCTCGAGTCTATTGAAGCTTTGATAATTAACATTAATAAGGTCACGAATCCAATGTATGAATTTGTAAAAGTGAGGACTTAGCTCCTGAATCATGCAGAGGCACTTACCATCACGAATGGCGACGCAAGCTTTGCTCATGTAAGAGTTGATCCATCCGTGGGTGATGAATTTCGTTGGTTTGCTCGCGTCAAACTTGCTCCTCTTCAACATGTCGATGTCGTCGACTTTCAATTGTTCAAAGTCCTTTGGGTTTTCCCTGGTGTACAGGTAGAAGAACACTCGGTTTTCCAAGTCTTCCTTTGTTCGTTCCACTGATTCGGGGTCATCTAACTCCAAGTCCATGGTGACGAGATTTTCGTTGTCGTCCCAGATGTTCAATCCCAGGGTGATATTTGTAACAGCGGCTACCGTGTGCTTGGCGATGTCCACATCCTCTTTGAGATCCTTAATCAGCGAGGGTCCTTGACCCCCTGTTTTCACACATTTACATTTACATAAAAACACCTTTCATAAAACAATATACGCAATAAAATAGTACGTACAAGATTATTCATTAAAAATATATTTAATTTTACTGAATTGAATTAATTCCCCCATGCATTAATCAGCATAACAATATTTAAATTATTAATTTAGAATGATGTAATCTATTTATAAAGATTTTTATTTTTACTAAATTAAATTAATTCTCTAATCACTTTACATACTTTATTACGTTACATACTAATACTTTCTGCACTCTCTTCTACTTATCCCATTCACGAATAAACAAATTGATAATATTTACCGTTGACACTGCAAACGAGCAGGGAAACGAGCAAGGCAGAAGTCTTTATCATCCTCGATTCGACTTCTCTTGTAACTGTTAAGGTTTTAACTCCGTTCAAAAATGAAATAACGCGCGTGTCTTAAAAACTGAAATCACTTTCCAATGGCTGCGGTGTCGAAGCCCAACGTTACTCGATTAGAATTAACGCTGGGAATTATAAGCGTCTCGATTAACACGCGACTTTTATACCTCGGTTGTTTACATGTACCAGTTTTATCGCCACGTTACTTGTTTTTTTCCCCAAAGCGTATCGACGTCTTTTTTACGACGTAGCGGGAAAGATGGATCGCACCTGCACTCTCTCGCAAAGAACGAGATATCTCCAATATTTTTCACATTATTTTTATTCGGTATCGTGCGCAATATCTTGAACATTATTTTCTTTTGCATCATTTAGTAGTTGTTCTCCTCTACGCGAAATAAAAAAATATTATTTGAAAAGATTCATAATTCAGATTTGGTGAAACACGCCTGACACATTCATAATATTTTGTTGTGTAGAATCGCGCTATATAACAAGCAAAAAACATGACAATCGCGAATCGCATTCGCGATACAAAGCACGGTCCAGACACGTAAAAGATGATTCCTTTGTTTCAAAAGCCATCGCCACATGTCTGATTTTGTTGTGACACGTGATAAATGCGTTCATAACATTTTACAGTCGATAATTTCATGACGTACGGTTTTTCATATTTTCGCCTCTTCTGTTTCCCTATAATACGTAAAAGATATCGTATCAGCATTGCGAAATCCGTCACACCAAATTTGGCTCGCGTAACCATACGTCTGCGAGAATTTCAAAATTGTTTATCTCGAAATTGGAGCTCCCGAGCTTCCCGAAAATATTTATCGCGTCAATTCAATTTATTTTGAAACGTAGAATCCTTCAATTCATGTAACATGTTACTTTCATGTATTTTTTTTTTTATTATTATTCATGAATTGAATAACGTTTTTCACGTTTTATCGAAATATTGCCAGATTCTGTCGGTCATAGGAACTTTAAATTTCCGGTTCGAAATCGTCTTCGTTCTAGGTGAATTTACGTAATTGCGACAGTTGCATAATAGCCTGGTAAAATGTTATGTTTCACCAGATTAGTTGAAAAGAAAAATGTTGCAAACCTAGGTTAAAATTCAAGGAAAAAGTATTCATATTTCTATACCGTTTCTTTCTTTATCCACAATGCAAACACTTTCTGAAACGATAATCTCAAATATCATATGAACTATCAACAGCAAGCATCCAAAACCACGGATCATTTTTAGCATTCAAAACGTTATCAGCTCATTTAGATATCAGGGAATCGAATGAGAAAGTCTCAGACATTGGTCAAGAAGTAACTAGAGATTAGTCATCGGGTCTTTGAACGTGCAAAGTGATAGAATTTATCGTTATCAACGTGTCAAAGGTCACCGATTTCGGTAGCTCTCATAGTCAGTGGTAGAATTCATGATGAGTTTTCTCGTTAAAAATGATGTCACAAGTGAGAGCAGGAAAAAAAGTATTCCAACAACTCCAGGATTTCCCCACAAAAACATCATACTTGACTAGTGGGGCTCAATCAAATTTTTAGTAAACAAACACAATTGCCATTTAAGAAAAATATGTGTTGTCTATTGCGTATCGTTTCGTCACTTGTTTAAACCAAAAACTCATGAAGCTTTCAAGATTTGCGAGAAAACGTCTGGACTCATGAAGAGGACACGACCTCTGCCTGCTCCTCGAAACTCGCCAGTAATGAGTCCCTCGCCGCCCAAGACGGATACCTCGAGTAAGTAACCAGGCGAAGAGTAATCGAGTTTGCTCTGGACACGGAGTCGTTTGTCGTCGTCGAGAGATCCTCGATCGTTCTGTTCCTTCGTTTCTGGACGAGCCTTAAAAAAGGCCACCGACAGGCTAGCGCCATGGGAGGGAGCGAAATAATTGGATCCTGGCGAGGAGGACACGCCGAGTGTAGTGTTATAACGATCGCGAAGGATCGAAGGGGAGGGGTGGGAAATGGGACGACTTGAAAATTTGGCTCCTAGAGTAAATTTACAGATACTAAGTTTACAGCTTCAGATTCTGTTCGAAGATGTCACACGAATAATGGAAAGAATACTTACTTATTTCCTAATGTTACTGAAATAAAGTAATTACTATTACGGAATCGGTGGGGGTTCGCAAATGGGTAGGTTTGCAAATTATAGAGCGTAAATCGAGATAACCGATGTAAAATATCTTACAATCAGTTCCAGACCTTTCAAGACCCGATTTTCATTTTTCCACAATCGTTCTTCGATGTTCCTGCGTCGTTTAATGTTTTGCATAGCTTGACAAGAAGCCATCGCGGATATTTCAAGATCCTTAAAAATATCCCGATACGATTTCGCGCTGTTGCGAAGCAATTTCACGTGAGCGACGTTGTTGCGGTATAATTTTCTTTCCACGGCGCATCGCGATACAACTGGAACCCATCTATCTATTTGCGCTGCTTGTCAGAAACTAACTGAAAGTTGTTGACAGCGTTGACATCACGGTCTAACTAGCTATTATAACAGCGCACTTTCTTCCGTCATCAACGTTCGAGATGGATTATCGTGTCCCCATCTGTATAATTTGGAGGAGTTTGAATAGCTAGTTAGATCGTAATCTCGTCGTTCGTGACTTACCTTCTTGAGAAGCAACACAGGTACGGTGTTTCCTGCTTATTTCAGTAGTGTTCGTACTTTTTGATGTGTTTCTTAGAAGCTTGTGAAATTGATACATTTATTTGCACCCCATTTCATTATCCTAATATAAATTCGTAACGAGTGATTGGACAAGTTTGTAATCTGTGATAAAAAAATGCATCTACTATTTAAAGATATCAATTCAACGTCAGTCAATGAACCTCAAAAAAAATTTAAACCACCCCCATCCGCCGAGTTATAGAATCGTGCCACGTTACAAAGTTTCACTTTGTTCCGCGTGTAACGAATATCCCACGCGATCCAGCGAATCCTGACCTGGGTTTTTCAAGTGCGATCTCGAAGGAGGAAGCAAGGGAATAAGCGGATTTCACCGTGACGAGACTTTAAGCCGAGCGGGATCAGTAACAGTGTCTTGTAAGCTGGCCGGACTCGATTTTTGTTTCGCTCGTTTATCGCTGATGTCCTCGTCGGGCCCCGTCTTTGCAGCCGACGAGACATCCGCAAGCTGTAAAATTGTCTCACGAATGAGACCGACGACACACAGGTGTGGGAAAAAAGTAGAGTCGCGTGGAAGCGTACCGTCGCATCGAAAACATGGACGACGACCTGCTCTCCGATTACGATCAGAATAAGAGGACGAGCGAAACAGGGCTTTGATTAGCGATGACATGGTAGTGGAACATCCTCTTCTCGTTTCTGAGCGCTGCTGGCGCGGTGTATCACGCGATAGGGTCGATATCTCTACGAGGATTAAATAGAGGAAAGAAGATTTAATAGGTGATTAGCAAGTGGGTACAAAATAGATGTAGTAACTGGATTGGAGATGAGGATGAAATGATGATGGAGTGTGGTAAAAGGGTTGCAATTGGTGATTAGTGGTTTTACAATGGTCCGCGATGGTCTTCGATGATCTACAATGGTGTTCGATTGCTGTAGCCATCTAACTCCGCCATGCCACGAGCAACAAGACGAGTGAAAACGAACTCCTGGATCTTAAAGTCGAACAAAACGGACCTGCGGAACCGAGCGGGAAATAATTGGATTATCTCTGCAATCACTGCGTCTAGTAGCCGCGCCTGATTGCGAGGAAAGAGCGAAGGGATTTCTTCTGAAAAAGAGCAATTTCGGTTCTTTGACCGCGTCGCGCTCTTCGTCGGCTGTATTTTCTATTGAAAGACGAATTAGTCGCCGTTACGGATGATCTTGTAGAGAGTGTTTCGAAATATGTGATGAAACATGACAACTGGAACGGAGAAAATTTAAGAGGTTCGCGTCATTGACGTTCCTCGTTAAATTCATTTCAACTTTGACTCGAACCACCCATTCTGTGACATCCTGTACATAGATGACGGAGTAAATTCGGGTAGAGTAATCGCGAACGTCGGACCGGTAAAGTCTTCCTTGGAAGCAATATCACAGATTGAAGTTCAGGCATTGATTTTTGTATCCCGCGGTAGAGAAGCAGCACGGCAATAGAAGAAAGATTGCGAATGAAAAAAGGCAGGATTAAGGGAGAAGCTCCGCTGACTGACGATTTCAAAGGATTTAAACGTCGTTTTAATTCGTCGTAAAACACGGAGAACGAGGTTACTTCGGCGTCTAATGCGAAACCCTTCGATCCTCTATTGATCGAAGGACGAAGGAGGGGGATGAAAAAGAAGGGAATGATCGATAAAGGCAAGAGAAGAGAAATGAGATGAACGAAGGAAATGCTCATCGTAACGTTGACGAAGGACTCTTAGGATCTTGGTGTCATTGTTGTAGTTTCAACGAATCTTCTAGGGTAGAAGACTCCGCGTAGGTTTAATTCCTTGCGGTCCTGTGGCGAGCGAGGCTTGACAGAAATGTACCGAGAGCGGAAAATCTGGACCGCAAAGGGTTAAATATTCTGAGAATTAAATTATTTCTGGATCTTGGTGTGAGACAGGTTGGGAAACACTGACAGAGTCGCGTGCCAAGAATCAGTCCTGGAGGGGAGAGGAATATTGACGTCACTGTTCAGTACAAAGCTGGGTCCCAATGTGGCGATACTTTTGCTCGAAGGTATCCGAGTTTGTGGTAAAGTAGCAATTTGACGTGTCCACTTGAATGGTTCTCTTGTGTCTCATTGTCTGCTCTGCGCCTTTGTCTCTTTTGTCTTTTACCGTGCAGTTAAGACTTCTAGGCGTCCAAGTGAAACTGGTCTTTATGCTGACTTCTGTTTGAATGTGAACTCCGTTGACCCAGGCCACTTGGAGTTGCTGTCAATCAAATTGTATCGTATAAATAATCGTAAAAATAACACATGATTGTCAAGATTCGAATTGGTAAATCCCTCCACTTCTCCCTGAACGCGAACTTTATGCACCCCACCATCGCGTAGTGTTTAAAATATTATCACTCTACAGGAATAAAATATGATAGTGCACATCTGAAGTTCCACTAATTAAACGTATCGTCCTTAAACGCACCCCTTGGTCATTCATCTGTCACACAAGAATCTCTGGAAGCACCCAACCGAAGATAGGAATCCTCGATTAATAAAGTGTCTTTATAACGCCGACTATAAACGGAGGATCCAATTTAAAAAATTCGAATCGCCACACCTGTTGGCTTCTCGAATTTACTGTTGCGTTACCGACGACCAATCCGGTTCGACTCGGTTCCAGAGAACAGCGAGAAAGACGTTGCGGACGAGGAGGCGTGAAATGAACGGATTAAAGCGGGATCGAGACCGTCGTACTTAACGCCACAGGACCGAGTGCTCGGAGATCGTGTTTTTATAAAGTCGAGTTTACGAGGTGGGGGAACGTCGAAAAACTCCATGGTCGTAAAATATCGCCCTTAAAAATCAGAAGGCGCGACAGGGTACTCCTGTTTGCCTATGGTCTCGAATAATAAAGCAGACGCAATTTTAATTGGGTTTGTTGGAATCCAGAAGCTTATTGGAGAAATTCAGACGAATCTTGGAGGAATCCAGGAGCAAGGTATCGCGCACAAGCTAAAATAACGAAGACATTTATGGAAAATTTATATTATTTTATGGAATTGTGTATAAAAAAAAATTGTTGAAACCCTCGAACTAAGGGAAACTAGTGATAACAATTAGAGAAAGAAGAAGAAAGATAAAAGGAAGCAAAAAGTGAGTGCCTTCCATCTTCGACAAAATCTCGAAGCTGAAGCGTCACAAGCAGATCAAGTGGCGATTAAATCTTCATGAAAAATAAGAAACAAGGTATCGACTTTTTATAGAGAAATCAATTATCAAATGTATTTGAAGTTGCTTCCTGCAGAAAGGTCCACCAAGATCCTAGACAGTCCCACCTAACGAATCGCCAGTGGAAGGGAAATAATCGTCGTCGATACGTCGCGATACGCAAGATTAAGAGTCCAGAGATCTGGATCGACGGGATCGACGTGATTCAGTTCTTATCCATTATTCGTTCGCGCCCCGTTTTTCGCGAAACGAGCGTTTCCGCTACCTCGACCGGTTCGACGTCACGTAATAGTTAAGGGGTACTTCGAGCCGGAGCAAAAACGAACGCTTCAATCGTCGAGCGGCGAATAATTGGATTTCGTCGGGGTGGGAGCGCGACGTTGCGATAATCGGGAAAATAAAAGAAACTCGGCCAAAGAAGCGAAGAAACAGAGCAACGAAGCTTTGGAGAAGAGGAAGGTGATCGTAGAGGACTCGAAATAGTCGAAATATACCTTCTTCCAGTGAGGCTTGTTGGGTGCGTTAACTGGAGGAGTCATTTGAGCAGGTCATTTTATTTTTTAACAAAATTCAGTGTGTAGGGGTTTGAATTGATACTGTGAATGTTTGCAAGTGTTCTCCAGTTGGAACAGTCATTTGGGTAGGTCATACATACGATGAAGATGCAGAATAAGTTTCTCACCCTCTATTATGTAAAAAAACACTGGACCAACGTAAATAGGACCTATCGACAAATTTCTTACATTCCTATATATAATTTTTCGTTTACGCACATGTGAACAAGAAATCTTCTGTCGGTCATTCACATGACACTCACCGTGTCATCAGTATTAATTTATCACAAAGATACACATGTTTCCTCCCTTTTCTCGGACATTTCACATGCAACAGCCTAATACAATGAGGGCGCTGTAAATAATTGGACTCGACCAGCCTCGGAACCGGTACCCGTCGTGTTATAATGATCGAAGAAAAAACGACAGAGAGAAAAGGAAAAACTGGTAGCTGGTCTTGATTTCAGGGCGACGTCGGAGGCCGATCTGGGTAGATAGAGAAGTGGAGGAAGAAGGAGAAGAGCCCCCGGAGGCGGTTCGGAACGTTGAATGCGACGCTCAGTCGACTGTACGCTCTCATTCGAGATTCTTCAGCGGTTGCTTTTTCTCCATCCCCCCTCCACCTGTCTTTCCCTCCGTCCTCCGCTATCCCATTCGCGGTTTCTCTATATTTTCTTTTTTTACTCTCGTTTCTCCCGCTGTTTGCTCGCTCGACTTCGAGATGCGTTTTTTCCTCGCGCGGTGAACCACGCGTTTCACCCTGTCAAATTAGTTGATTTTCTCACGGCGATGGCGGCCGCGAAAATCGTTTCATTACCATACGCTCTCCTCCCCTCTCCGTCGAAATCCAGTCGAAGAAATGCCACTGTCAACTCGTTTCGCGAAACAGCAGGCGCCATCGAGAGCCGTTTCTCAAGAAATCCTGTCGATTCAATTTATCGAACGGCAATCGTGTCGACCATTTAACCGACTATTAGATTTCAGGAGCATTAAGAGTCTTAACGAGTTCGAGTACGACTAATCTAAGCGTGAATATTATAAAATCTTTGCTTAAAATTGACTGCCATGAAAATTTTCTCTGGCGCTGAATCGCTATTGTAATCATCTTTTGGAATAGCCCCTGAAAAATTCATTGAACCCTCCAGAAATGTACAAAGGCGCAAGTTTCCAACGCTTCCACGAACAATAAACAGAAATTAACGAAGGAATAAGTAGGAAACACGAGGCGTCGCTTTCAGAAGAAGCAAACATCGCCAAACTGATTTATCGCCGCGCGTTGATTCATCGCCAACACGTTGTATCATTTTTCTTCCCCTGTTCCACGGCCATTTTCGACCCACTTTCCACGCCCCCGGCCCCCACGCAACCCCTCCAGAAGTGACTGGGTTATTTAGAAGCTACGAACGGATTTTTCGTCGGGAAGGAACATTAAAACTCTTGTAATCCTCATGAATGCGAGTACGGGTTACGTCGACCACGATACACCTCCGCTCCTCCTCACCTCCGCCCTCGCCGACCCACCAACGATCTTCCCAGCTGGGTATTCATAACGGTCATAAGTTTCTTTTCCTTTCTGTTCTCCCGCGGCAGAAAATCCGGCGGGATTTTGAAAGAGAACGGAGGCCCCTATATCAAACTCATTATCTATTGAAATAAAAGGTGAGCTTGCTTCATTGTTGCGATAATATAGCCGTTGAGTCGTCGCCATTCGTGTGTATTGTGCGGAATACGACGGGGTCACGTCGCGTCTCATAAAAACTGCGATGAATGCGATTAATTATAGGGCCACGCGAATGGGCGAACGACGCGCACCGGCCCATTGAATTGAAAATTGCGAACGTGTTAGCCGGAGGTGTGCGGGAAGGGAGGTTTGAAAAGTATACCCTCGACGTCTCCGAAAAAAAACGCCTGATTGCTGTATCGATCGCGGCTTATTTTCGCGGGGATTTCGTCGAGTATATACTTTGGACGGTTATTTACCCAAATTTTAGATGGTTATTATTTAGGAATGGGGTAAACCTGGCTCTTGCGCGTGACGTATCGAAACATTTTTATATTTCATGGAGGCAAGTATGTACTTGGAGTCTTCGTTGTAACTCTAGTCTCGAGCAGTTGTAAGGAATTTTGCTCTTGGGTCTTTTCTTTCTGGTGAAGTCTATCGCCATCGATAACCCTAGGGAACGAACCTGATCCCTACCTAAACAGTCGTTTTCCTAAGTGCAGAAATCAAAAATGCCGGTGCAGGCATAAGAAACACGATAAATCATCTTCCCGCAGGTGAAAACCTCGCCAACGATATCAGCTCGTGTCGCCAATCAATCAGCGTGGCGCAGTAAATCAGTGCAGCGTTTTATTCATACCGAAAGATGTTTTCTTTCTTAAAAACGCCCCTCGGTGAGGTCTCCGTTCATCAATTTCAACTTGTCGTTCGTAAAAGAGACCTACTCGATTATACATCGTGGGTCGATGTAAATGGGGTGGCATTTATGAGGATTACGAGACACCTAATGTTTCTTCTCGAGGAAAATTACGTTTTTACTTAGCGGGCCTGTCGTTGCAGGTGTATAAAGTGGGTCGAATATAGCGGTACAGCGGGAAGAAAGATGATACCTTATGTCACCGATGAATCAAGCAGGCATGGCACATCTCTACCGTGTCTTAATCCTATTCGAAGATGTTGGCTTTTTGGGAGTCGAGTCACGCGTGACTTTAATTGTTCAATTTCACCTGGCTGGTCTCGAAGTAGCTATCTTGGCTATGTTTATGTTGCACTGTTGGTGCAACCTTGGTGAAATTCGTGAAAATTCCTGAAGTTTATATTTTAAAAATTCGTTACTTGCTCGAATACAATTCTCGAGTTTATACTGGAAGAAAAATAATTTTTTTATTAATTCTATACTGTGGATGCTCAATAAACTAGTAGAGTGTTTTATATATATATATATATATATATATATATATATATATTTAAATATGTCTTGGAGATGAAACCTCGCGAGACCTACATTCATTAAATGAGCAATGAACATATCTTCTGTGACTTCACGTGCTCTTGTTATTCAGTAACGTAATTATAGAAATAAGCGGTTCGTTAGTGTAATAAGCAACTCAACTTCGAGTATATGAAGACTCAATTAATTTCACCTAACGATACATTGCTCTGATCGCCTCTATTTATCATTTCCAAACTCCCTTTTCATAAAAGAGCCCTTCTTAATGATTCTGAAGTGGTTGATGTAACTCTACCTGCACGCAGAATGATGAGAAAGGTTTAATTACTCCTCTTTTCGAAAATCCAGTTTCACCTGACGGAGAACCTGTCGCTTTTTCGCAGGTGTAGGTCGAAAACAGCGACGCGAGTGGAAGGAAGACAACGCCTCGCCGTTGCCAATGAATGAACGTTGCGTAATAAATCAGAGTAGTGTTGTAATCGTAGTGAAAGGCGGTTGCTTCTTGAAAATGAAACCTCGTACGACCTACATTCATTAGTTTCAGCTCGGCGTTCGTAAAAGGGGCTACCCTGTTTCTGGCCGTGCTACCATGCCTCGCTGTTACCGAACTGGGCATTCATAAAGATTACAGGAGTTTTAATGCTTCTTCCAGTCGAAAACTCCGGTTTTTACCTGTTGGACAACCTGTCGCTCTTGGGAATGCAGGGGGTAGATTGGAAGTAACGACACAACGAGTGTTTATTCTTCTCCATGGTTCTAAAAACGCCGTGTTGGTCTTGTTGATGCCACAAGATTGGTATAATTCTATTTGTTTTACTCGACTAGGAGGGTTTAGGTAGTTCTTTTTTTCGTCCAAGAGTATCGAGAGTGCCTACCATTGTGGCTGTACAAAGTAGGTCAAAAACAGTTGAGTAACAGGGAGAAAAATGATGGCTCGTGTTATCGATGAATCAACGTCACGTAATAAATCAGTGGCGTGTCTCAGTCACATCGAGAGTCGTACTCTTCCTGAGAACGAAGCTTAACATATAACATTCATACTTGAATTTCAATTGGTTGTTCTATGGAGAGGTACTCTGAGTCTGGCAAACATGTTGGCTGCCAGCAAGTTGATGATTTGTTACTGAATAGGTATCTATGGGCACGTATACGTATCGAACAGTTCTTGAGGTTAAAATAAAACTCTGCATGCATTGAGGAAGTATATATGTTCATAAAAAGGTGAGTGTAAAGTATCATCAGAAACCATCGTGTCCAAAAGGACTGAAGTAGTCGATGAATTACACTGCGTGGTTGATGTAACTCCACTGACATTTATAAGGATTACAAGAGATTTAATGTCTACCCAGACAACCTTTTGCAGTCGTGTAAGGTAAATTGGAAACAGTGGAGCAAGCAGAATGAAGATAACAGCTGATGTTACCCATAAATCAACGTGGGAGGATGGGGATCGGAGCATTCTTTCATTCATACTCAAAGATATTTAGAAGTAGAGTTATTTAATCATCAAAACGATCACCTCGATTCACAATAATCACAGATACTCACAAATCACTAGATGACACCTTCATTCCTGCAAGAACCACTATTCCTCCAAAAACCTCGATAACTAAAGATCTGCTTTAACCGAGTCCCAACAGTAAGTACCACCAGGTGTCCCGCAACATCCAGCAAAGTACTCGCGCCGCGTATCAACCGTAAATCGATCCTGTTTGTTGGTGGGTGGCGCGTAACAAGAGAAGCTGCGCGGGACAGCGTTGAAAAAAAAGGAGGAACGAACGCAAAGCAAACGGATCAGGGTGAAACCGTAACGTCCGGTGCGCCCCGACCGTTGTAAACAAAGAGTCCAGGCGTGGGAGCAACGGGTTGCGCAGGGTGCGCGATCCCTCTATTTGATCAAGTCACCGCTAAAGTCGCGATAACGAGCCCCGCCGGCGGTGTTATCGTCGCGCTTTATACGTATGCTGTATCAGCGTTCCTGTGTACCTTGAATGCGCACTAAATTGTTCGTTATATTAATCCGCGCGGAAGTTCGTATTCCGAGGGCGCGGCTCCGTCGCCGGCGGATTGTTTGACCGTGTTGTTCGGTCTGTTCCCGTTGTTTGTCAGCTTGTGTTCCGGGACAATGATCTTCCCTCGCCTCTCCTCCGCCGCATTCCTCACTCGACGAGTCCCCTCTACGTCTCCCGTGTCCCCTCAGGCATTACATTTGCAACAGGAGAGAGTGGGGGAGGCAGTGGTAATACGCTTAATCCCAGTATGGTACCTCATTATAATCCCCAGGCTGACCAATAACGATACTCCGTTAAATGACCAACGATTTCATGGTTGCGACCGCCTCTCCGCGACGCATTATCGCGTCACTCGTGTATACGCCCTGTCCCGCTCTGGGGGATTAGACCGTGGACTCCACTGCCACTCATGTACGCTGGATTATGTAATAATCGTGATTTCGCATTTAAATGTCCGGAAGGGGGTAGGGGTTGAGGAAACGTGGAGGGGTGCAAGACGGTGCCTGTGCGGGTAGTTTATCGCTAAGCCCCACCGGGGGCCAACGAGCGATTACGTGGGTGCGTGCGTTGGAATGTGGGGGAGTGGGTCCTCTTTGTCGAATTTGGGTGAGTGGTGGTTATTGTGACGGGGGTGAATGACGGAAGGGGAAGGGGTTGAAAACAGAGGTGGAATCAATTTAACGATATATTTATTATGAGGGGTGCCTTCTAATGGCATTATCAAGAAATTATATCTTGACTTAATCCTAGCACCATACCTTCCATCAAACCTCTCATCACATCCTGATCAACTGCACCAACTTAATCACCAGACTGGACACCTTCATTTCTGCAAGAACCTCTACTCCTTCAAAGACCTCGACAACTAAAAATCTGTTAATGGACTAACCGATGAACCATGTACTACTTATTGTTAGTTACACAGGATGCAAGATACCTATTACCATTCGTCTGAGTTTCCCAAAAGGGAACCAACCTCCCCACTGCAATATCAACGAACTTTCTCTCCCCCATCTCTAGAATTAAATTCACTCCAACGCGCAAACATTTGGTCCCTTAATGCTCGTTAATGCCTCACAAGCAGGAGTCGGATAGAAATAAAATGTATCAGATTCCCAAGGTTTCAGGTTACAGGTCCAGACAGAGAGGGGGGATGATCAATTTATTCACGAGCCCTAGCGCGTGTATCAGTTCCGAACGTCACAGTTACAAAGCGAGTCAATCAAGCGTCGACCTTGCTTCAATCTTTATCTCGAGCAACTTCCATCGGGGCCTTTCGAGTTTTCACGTCCATCGAACCGCCTCGAGGATCGAAGCTGGTACATGCATACGAAGAGCCATCCTTATCTCTATCTGGATGGCGTTCATTCGACGAGAACTCATTTTCTCGATTAAGGTTGCGCTCGGCCGCGAAACGAGACGCTCCCCGTTTAATGCACCCATAAATAACGCGATGACTGATCTCCTCGCGATAAGTCTAACGTTTCCGCGCGCATATCGCCTCGAGCTTTTAATTTCATTCGCGTCCAGTCGGCCGGGCACGATCCGCGCTGACGCGATCGTTGTTTATGCATTTCTGAAGCGGACGAGACTCGCTGCGATGGGAATATTATGTTGAACAGCGATACTCGTGGGAAAAAGTTGTTCTCTAATATACGGGGAAACGTCGTGCGACGCCAGAGGAAAAAAAAATGAAGTGTGCCGCGTTTCCATGTTGTTCACGAGGTACAGCTGTTTCTGTTGGTTTCTGTTTATTCGCGAGGCTTTGTTGTGGATTATTGTTGGATTTAGAGCCTAGAGTCTGAAGGGTGTGGAATAAAATTTAACGTGAGTGGTCGCGAGACGCGGGTTTATTTTGAAGAATGGAAAGAATAGTGGGAGGTCTGATAGGGGTGGAATCGATGCAACCTATGGATTGACCCTTTCTGAATTTTCTTAACTGTGTCTAACTAGAATCTAAGTTACTTTTTCACTTTTGATAATCTCATTTCTCATGCACCGTCACTCTTAGTGTACTTAACCATAGGTAATCCAACCCTAATCCAACCTTTGAACCCAACAACTAACCTCCAAACACCCCTCCCCCCACTTCCAATGCAATCATCCCCTGAAATCTGACTCTAGCATGTCACTTTCCACTACTAAAAGTACTCGATTCCCTCCTTCCATGCATTCTATCTCCTCCACTATATTCCCTTGCATCGATACAAGCTCGAGGATGATGATCGACAGACGCGCAGGGGTGAGAGCGTCCAAGAAGCAGCCGTATAATATCCGACAAGCGCGTTGCGGAGATAACGCGAATAGGGACGATTCTTTAATCGAGGCTCTCGTTTATTCGGGTGGTTTGACAGTTTCCATTTAAATCACGGTTCGAACGGACGTACCTCTAATTACCTGACACCGCCAGTAAAATTAGGTACACGTGGTCCGGCGTGGGTATGGGTCGGTGCACGTACCATCGGCGAACGAAAACGGGCGGCGTCGTTCTGCCACTGACAAGGACCAGGGAAAAAATGCGACCGAGAGCGGGCAGAAACTGAAGGGAAAAGAACAAAAGGGAAACCCCCCGGGGAAATAGGGTCGCCAGGACGAAAACTATGCGGACCGTGGAGCATAAAGTGGGGCATATATTTTGTTAAATGTAAAAGGGACACGACGGGGCTACCGTGCTTTACAGCGCGGGTTCGCGACGCGACGTTTTTCGGCTGCTGGACCCGTGGAGGAAGGCTGACCCAGCAAACCTTTCCTTGGATTTTTCTAGACGGCGACGGGGTGCTTTTTTGGAGAATTTTTATTTCGTATATTATAAAGTGTGTCGCAGGTTGACGACTCTTAGCTATAAAAACTTCCTCTAAAAATTACTCTATTATTTTGAACAAATTCACGTGATTTCATTGAAAGTGTTGCGTTTACATTATTCAGGCCCAAGGAATTTCGATTTTGTTTAGGGTGGGGTATCTTTGAAGTTTGGAAAGCATCCAAACAGTAAAATTTCCCTCTGATTTTCCACGATCTTTCTATCCACGATAAATCGACGAAGCGTAAAAGCGTCGTTAACTTTTCATCGCGTTTATGAATTAAACAAACGCGCACTAAATTCCAGGTATCGCATAAAAAAGAAACGAGGAGAAAAGTCCTGCGTTTCATCGTATTAACCGGGCTTCGATTTTCTGTATTATCGCCCGGTATTGCAATATCCATTACGGTCCTCGCCGTAAATCGGATTACATTAACAAATGCCCGTTCGGTGATACGAGTCGGTTTGAATCGAGAAAAATTCTCGACGCTCGCGCAGCTTTCATAATTACGTCGCGTGTACGCGACTATTGGAAGAAAATAAAAGAGTCCTCCGCCCCAAGAGGCGAAGTAATTTAATAAATGCGATTCGAATCTTCGTCTTTTTAGCGTTTTTAAATTCCTTTAGCGACGCTTTCGTACACGCAGAATTATGCTTTCTCTTATTGACGAGGAGTCTGCAATACACGTGGAATTTCAATACGTGAGGAAAGAGTTGACAAATATTTTGTATGGCGGATACATTTTCGTTATTTTTAAATTCGGTTGTTGTCGCTGAATTTTATCTAAATAGAATTTACTCCGAGAGACTGATCCTTCTTGATAACAAGACAAAAAATGGAGTGGGTGGTGACGATGGTTGCTGGGATAAAAATTCGTTTGCGCAGATCGTGTTCGTGGAAGTCAATAAAAATCCTGGACTTTGGAACCCTGTATCTTTCAAACAAATTGGTAACCAACAACCCGATGACTTAAACCTCCCCTAATTTCCCTCCATTCACCACACACTTCACCCCATTACAAAGCCACCATAACAGACCAAAACAAACCCAACCACTCCAGTGTTACAACCACACCCCCGGTCAAACCAGATACCCTCTAGAGATTGAAGGTAACGCAGAAAAGAGAATAAAAACTGTAAAGAAAAAAAGAAACGGCAAAAGGAAGCGAAAAAAAAGCAGGAGAAGAACAGAAGCAAAGAACTCCATCGGAATCGATACTGGCGCGATCAACCGCTCAAACGATTCGAATTCCTGCCGCCGATTTCAAACGGGCCTTCCTCCGAGGGGGTTGAGGGATCGAGGGTGGGAGGCAGTCATAGAGAACGAGATGCGCCGTTTCTTTCAGCGTGCGCGGAATCCGATAAGACGTCTCTAAGAATCCCTCTACGTAGAGGCGTGTGTACCGTGCGCCAGCCAAGAGAACGCCACCACCCCTCCTGACTGGCCGTCGACGAAAAGAGAAAAGTGGAATCGGGACGGTTTTGGTGGGAATTTCCCGTGGAAAGACATTCGAGCGTGCTGTCTGTACGTGTACATCGACGCGGAGGATGCGGCCGAAGGAGGAAGGATGGGAAGGAACGAGACAGGAGAAAGGAGGTCGCAGCCAATCGGCCAGCCAGGGGCTGAGATACACGTACACGGGGATGGTTACACGCGTGTGTGCGTATATTAAACGTACCGCTATCTCGCCATCTACACGTACCTCGGCTAGCTCTCGAGGATCCTTTAAAGTCAACATTCTTCTCTTTACAAGTCCCTCTCATCCCCCGGTTGCCACGATGAAAATGCTTCCTTTCGACAGTAACCGATTTCGAACTTTCCTGTCCCGTCGATGCCCGTTTCAACGTTCGCCTAACCCTCTTCTCGTATTTTGATAAAGGCTCAGTCCAGTTCCGACACTAGGAAAACTGTTGCCTCTGGTAATTGTCCCAACCCCCGTCCATCCGCGGTTTCCCTTTCATCGAGACTCCCTCGACGATTCAGATCTGTCCACGGCTTAAATGTTCCGCGTTTGCTGTTCAGTAATTAACGGAGGCCATTTTCGGAGACTCGTTTGAAGCTTGGGGCGAATTTGTGTCTCCGGCGTATGCTTTTGTAGAAGGTGGTCGAGTGAGTGGCCTCATCGGTAATTATATGGCGAAGGATAATTGCTGTTGAGAGAACTATCTGGTGGGAGTTATCCTCCTATCTGGACGATTTTAGGGGGAGTATTTAAATTTTATTTTGGGGTTTGTTTAGGATTGGAGGTGTTGAAGAGTTGTAGAGAAAGTTGAGACGAGGATTGTGTAGACCTCAGGTCTTTCATTTTATTATTTTGGGCCGATTTCTCTTCGAGCCTTAGAATTCCCTCGAATTTTCTTGTTAATAATGTTTGCGAGTTCATTTTTCTTCAACCTGTATGGATATCAAATTTTTATTTTCCTATTCTTCGTAATTTCCTCTTGAAGTTTTTGAATTTCATGGAAATTTCAGTCGCTCGTTCGGTTCTCGAGAAAGAATTGAAACGAGAGAATTGAATCACTGAGAACGCTGAGCATTTTAACGAAGTATTTATCTTGGCGATCCTGTGTTCGACTCGCGCCGATCGGGCGATTGCGCGGACTCCTACACGCTCTCGACGATAAAAATCGTGCCTCTGTTTCTTGTGTTGGAGGGGTGAATTATAGGCGGAAGCGACTTGACGAGGGAAATTAATTAAATTACTGTATATTATTATTAATATTCTAGGATAGTTTCGAGGGGAGATGTGAAGAATTTTCGAAGTTATGGGAGTTTAAAGAAGCATGTCGCGGTAAAAAGTGGCGATCAGGAACTTTGAAGCCGCTTTTCTCGTAACCACGCCTTCCGAGCTTACAGGAAGTAATATCGTTAAAACTAATAAAGCTTCCGACTTGAAATTTTAATGGCCTGTAAAGAACATGTTCACCTGGACGTGGTACAAGAATTACAACCGTAACTGCCACCGTTTCTTTGCTTTCAATAAAAAGATATGAAACTGCTTTCTCCATTTAACCAAAAAGACACCAACCTTGTCAATTGTGTCCACCAACTTCGCCCTTTTCCTTCAAATTAATTCCCAAAGATGGCATTATTCCACACCAATTTGATTGTCTGCTTTCCTTTAACGGCTTTCGATCATTTTCACCAACGATGATTCCTCGATGGCTGACACTTTTGCTCCGAAACGTTTACGTTTAATCGCGTTATAGATGAGTTTTCGGATTCGAGGCTTTTCGGATACGTAGTCTATTACCGATGTTCAATGTGCCGTTACGTTAAACGCACTCTTGCACGTGGATTCGTTAAAAAAGAGTCATCGAATGAAATTGCGTTGTATTGAGGCAAGCCTCTTCAACTGTTTGTAGTTGCGTTTGAAAGGGCTGTCTGGCATTTAGAGAAAGGCAGCAGTTTTTATTTATACAGATTTACGGATTTATTCGCCGGCTTTTATGCAGTAATTAATCGTACTGCTGGGATTCCATTCTTTTGAATTATGGAAATAAATATTTATCTTACAGCACTTGACTCGCGCATTAAATATGTACATGCGAATTAAGTGAATCTTGCTTTATCTATAGAGGGGTTCGATTTGATTTATTTCATCCAATATAATTGAAGAGTTGATGTTCGGTTTTAAAGTAGAACGGGATAGAATAGTGCTATTAGAAAGATAATTGTCGCAATTATTGCAGATGCTTGCTGTTAGTGGAGATAGGTCAGGTGGGTTTGCGACGTGTGCTTTCAATTCGAGTAATGAAAGTACCCGATGTTAGATAAATAGACGTCAAAGCGCGCAGTCGGTAGACTCGAAGACGGCGAGGCAGACGTAAGTACATATGTCCCGCCGTAACTGAATGTCAAAGGGTTCCCCTTAGATCTATTGATACATTTGAAGATGAGTTCCGTCCAAGTCCCCCAGGCACGTCTGCGCATTACAGAAATACGAGCAACGGTAATTCCGCCGCGATAGAAAATCCTGATATTGGTTCGCGTTATCGACTCCCCCGCATTCTTCGCGACTCTATTCAGCGATTAGACTGTTTATCTTCCAACAGGGGTTTGCATGCACGGTTGCGACGAGTCAACGGAATTCCATCGAAACGAGAAATATTTTTCACGAACGTTGACGCGGAGATACCGCAGCGGAATTTGCCTCGTACTCGCGGCACGGTGTTTTGAGCTGCTCTTTAAAAATTCGATATCGCTCTTTAAAGAGCTTTAACTTGTTTCTACGGAAAGAGTTTTAATTGCTACATTGGTCGTAATTTGGAGCTGGAAATTTCAGTGGTACGAATGAGTGGAATGGAAATTGTGAAAGGTGAAAGGGAAGTGATTATTTTTTGGTGATGGAATATTAATGTTTTTTCTTATGGAATATGTTACAGTATCTATACTCCAAGTACACATAAAACTTCAATTCACCTATTTTGACAATTTCCTATAAATGTTTTAGAATATTTTACAATTTCTTAAAATAATTAGATAAAATCGAATATGTTAAAAAGCTGATGTGTCACGTAGACAACGCGAACCATTTTCGCCGATTTTCTATTTCCAAAGCGCGTTAAAGTTGGAAACGAAAAGTTGCAGCATTCTTCGTGGCAGCTCGACGAGAGCCACGAAACTTTACTTGGGAAAGTTCAATTACGTTAATAATTTCGCAGATCTACGTGCCCGGTTGTACTTCAAACTGTAATAATTTCGTTAATCCTGCTGTCCCATTCTGAGTTTACCCGACTTGATAAAGTAACTTTCCCTATCAGCGACCTCGTTTCCTCAATTGATTAATTGCATCCATTTTCCGCTGCAACTGGCGATTAAAAGGTATCGAGTGAAACGGTTGAAAGAGCAAATTTGAATATGATTCATGCATTGATTTACTCGATGTTTGATGAAACGTATAAACGTATATACATAGATTAATAAACAACAATCACGATAGTTTATTTTAATTCATAAAACACCTCAACCCTATCAGATAACAATTCAACTCCCCCTGAAATCAACCTGACAAGTCCAACCAACTCCAGATCAACCAAACGCCTCCTCCTCTTGTGACTCGATCGATCCCTCCCCCCTCACCCACAATCGTGGAGTACAGAATCAATTACGACACCAAGGTGCCGTTTAATCCGTAAAAGTTAGCCAGTTGAGCGACGTACTCGACAATGGAACTAGTTCCAGCTGATACCTGGGAAGCCCCGCGGCGTATTCACCGCGCACAACTGCGCAGCATAGTTCTCAGCCGGCGCTGCCATCCGAATGCAAACGCAAAGTCCTATCTGTAACGCGAGTGTCAGGGCAACTTTACGCCCCCGTGTTCCTGTCCGTGGTTGCGCGCGCACGCTCCAGAGGCAAAACCGACCCTCGCTTTGTGCAGCGAAAGTGCGACGGTTATACGGCGATAAGACAGTTTCCACGGGGCTGCGAATGGCGATCGTTGATAAGCGGGGTGGCCTGGCGGGCGATGAAACGGAAAATCGGTTACTAATGTCGCTTGAACGGGAGCTGAGTCTCCCTAGTCGTCTCGTGTCCACCCTTAGGACGGAAACTGACCCTCCGATTCATAATTGATTTACAGAATAAGGAGGGGACGCCTCTGGGGTGGAGAAAGCGAGCTGGAAGCATGTCGACGTTTAAATCACTTTGTCGGAAGAGTGGGGGCATTCATTGCTGGCTAAAAATTTGGGGAAGATTTTGGCTGGGGGAATATTTGCTTAATCCGTTGGAAGGAAGTGCTTAATAATGGGGGATTCGGGTCTGTTTGACTTGGAGGCGATGATCCATCAGTGATGGGGCGAGCATCAGGGTCTTTAGATTCTACAAGTAAATTTTGTAGTATCTGGATTAGAGAGGTTTCTTTTATTCCGATCAAGATATACAGTGGTATAATTATAACAATAAACGCATGTACAGTCGCGATAGTTATGAAAGCTACGTCACGAGGGGTGGGATCGAACTAACAGGGTCGAAGGAAAATTTATTTGACATCGCGTATCCCGCGAGTCTATTAGTTTAACACTTCGATGGCGATTCATTGTTCTCGTTCGAATGCAACCTGACTCTCATAACGCGTTAGATTCCGGGCTGATAATTTTCTGGCGATTCACCGTTGCCACCCCCTGCCCCCATGCCCGTTCTCCCCCTACTTCCTCGGTTTTGTTTCGCAACGCAATCAGTTTCAACTTCGCGCCTCGGTGCTTCTCGTCGAACTTCCGTCAGCGATAAATACAGTAGCGATCTCGGAATAATAAAGTGGCGAAAGAAGGCACGATAGAGGAGCTTGGGGGATGACTGGAGGAAAGGAGGTCAATAAAGGAGCGAGAAAAAAAGGCCGTTCTATACTTTCAGTTTACGACTTTACGGGAAATGCCTTCCCCGGCCTCTCCATCTTTCTCCATCCCCTTCCATCCCCTACTCGGAGATCCTCTATCTCAGAGTTTCTCAAACTTGGTGTCTGTGGACTCCTTGGGGGTATACTAATTCTCAGGTGAAAAGAAGTAGCGTGTCGCGGAGTGTGAACAGCGAACAACAAGTTTTAGACTCGCTACATGTTTTTAATTTTTAAGAAAAATATTTTACTTTTTCTTTTATTAACAGTTCTCTTTTATTTGTTGGGGGGTTACGACGAAGTTTGAGAAACGCTGTTCCACCCTTTTTATTGGCGAGACGTATCTGTTGCATAGAGACGCTTGTGAAGGATCTGTACAATGGCCAGAGCACTTTGATGGAATATAAAATGTAATTACGCAATTACTGCGATCGGAACGAATCTTTTGGAACGAACTTATTTCACTAGGAAGAGTTGGACCGTGTCTATTCGAAAGTCGTAGTCGTTGATTACAAAGTACAGTGATCAGAACTGTCCCAAGTTTTTGGAAAGGAAGAGCTTTCTCCATTCTTTATTTATTAAGAAGAAACGTAAGAAACGTAAGTGGTTCCTATTATGAAAAGTACACGACCAATCTCTTAAACTGCCCATCGAATCGTTGTCGGAGTCTTCCCCCCGATGGCCATACCGAGAAACAACTAGCCGTTAATTAGCCCCCAGAAAATTACGCTTTAATTAGAAATTAACTCGACAAGTCGGTAGCAGATAAATATAACCGTTCCATGACACGAGGGAGGTATGCCAGGAAGCTCCGTGCCGCGGTCTCCTTTCAAAATCCACACCGATCGGCATTCTTGTTCCCGACGTCGACGAGGCATAGCTGTCAGGAATAACAGCTCGTTCGGTATACTTTATAACCACGCGCGTGTCGATGCTGGTACATCGTTATGCGCCTCTACCTCGAACCTGTAATCATCGCCTACCATCTATTCCCAGCGGCGCCGATGAACTGCTGCCGTAGGTGTACCTGCTGGTCGAATCCTTTGCCAGTGGAAGGGACACCCGCCAGTTACCACGGAACATCCCAACAATAAATACACCCGCTACCACTGCGTCTGCCTTGCTATGAAGTTGTTCTCCTCCCATCGTCTCTCTCTATCATCCTCCTTCCATCGTGCAGCCAACCTTTCTCCCCTTTCGTTAACGCTCACGGGTGGGGCGACCCAGCACACCGTCGAAAACCACCGAACGGAAAGTTTGTCGGGGACAGAATTCAGCCCTGGATCAAGATCTCGTTGACCCCTGGGCTACAGGTACTATGGAGACTTGAGTATTATTATAGGATCGAGAGAAGGAGGGAAATTTTAAAAAGAAGTCTAGAAGGATCTTTTGAGAGGAGTTGGATGCACTTTTGGAGGCAATTGGAATGCAAATATAATTTTTGAAGAATAATAGGTGGTAGGGTATGAAAGAAGATACTCAGAAGACAAGGTAAAGTACCCTGTCAATAAAGTAGAGCACTGTGTCGTAAGAATCGGCAATGCAGAGCATTGGGTCGATAAAGCAGTTCGCTTTGCTGGTAACGTGGAACGCTCGACAGGTAAGACAGTTCATCCTGCTGGTAATACAGCTCACTCAATCGATAAATACTGTAGCTAGGGTACTGTTATTAGACAAAATAACGAGTCCTGGTGAATAAGATGCTAGTACAATATGGATATGAGCACTATTATCTCTCGAGTGTAGCCCCCAAGAATAACCAGCCCAATTCGTCCCTGGGAAAGCCACCAAACGGAAAGTTCGTGACGGATAGAACGACCCTTGCTCGCGCAGCACCAGCAGCCACCTACTAATGAGCCTTAGGTAAGAAATTTCCTAGGTGAAATCCCGTCGAACGAGCAATTTACGATAATATCGGTCTAATGGAATTTCGGAAACGGGAGGATTATCGTCGGGGATCACGCCTCACGGTTGGCTGCTGATATTGAGTGGAACGCTGCTAATTGCGAGATCGTTTACGCGTCGCGCGGTCAGATGTGTTCCGTCTGATAGGCTAAATACCTGCTGAAACGTCCAGGGGACGATCCTAGCTAGGATTTCAAGGAACGGTCGCTGTGAATGAGCGGTTGTCAGACACGGGGCCGATATTCCCGTAAAATGGTAACGATGGTTCGTTGATTGGTGTCATCGATCCGTCCATGTCGCCTTCCAGACACAGAGACGTGTAATTTCGTCGACGTTCCATCGTTTTCTGCTTCCGACAGTCTCTCATAGTCTCTCATTGTGGAACGTGTGAGAGGTTGGGCTAGTTTTTTGAAAAAGAAAATTATTTTTTAACATGATTTACTTTGCTTCTAGGGTTATATCGACGAAGTGTTACGACATTACCAGTAGCCTGAACTGCCTTATTGATCCAGTGTTCTACCTTAGCGAATCTTGCCAACGGAGTGTTTTACATAGTCGACCGAGTACTTCACCTTATCGACAGAGTATTTAACACCAAACTGTTTTCTTATTTCCTAATACCACTCTCGATCAACCAAGCAACCCGTCGCGACATTAGATCACGTTGCAAAGATTGCCCAAAATACCTGATCCAACGCAACGCGAAATTTCTATTCCCGTCCCCCTCGCCGTCTATTATATTCGAGCTCCTGTCGAAACCAAAGGAACCACTCGGTCGTTTCCCTCGCGTTTGATATCCGGAACGTTGTAAACCCGCAGGCTCGGTTGCGCGCAACTGACAGGGAAGCTCATTCGTCGGCGCTAAGTATCCGATTACAGTTCCACGCTCGCATCTCTCGATTCAAATTCACCATCAGCTTGCAAATTGTTCCAATTTTCCGCAGAAATGAAAACATCGCGTCTGCGCGGCCCGCGTTGCAGACATTCCCGAAACTCGAGGATCGGCTAGCTAACGAGCGGTCGATTGTTCCTTGGTGAAAAGGAGACGGACACGTTTCGAAAAATTTGAAGGCCGTCAAGAAACGATGAATGCGCCCTGGTAAATACAGGTATACGAAGCAGAACATAGGCGAGTCACGGACGGAAGGGGTGGAGGTGGGCGGAACGTAGCCGACGCTTTATTTTTCCCGCGAGCGAGAATTTACATCCACGGTGGAAGCATTTAATCAGCTGGTGCCCAGGGCGAAATAGAATTTAGTGCTTTAAAAGGCTGCTCGAGGATGGCCAGGGGGAAGGACGGGGGTTGAATGACGAAGAGAAGAGGGAACAGTTTCGCGACTAGCAGGACGCGAAGTACGCCCCCGATGAGAGCTGATGGCGCTGGGCCACGGATATTCGAGATCGGTAGTAGCCAACGCCACTCGACAGCTTTGTTGAATTTCACGCCATTTGAGTAAATGGGCGAGCAGATCAAACAGTTCCCGATATTTTGTAGACCCATCCTCGCGCCGTTGCACAGGCTGTGCAACGTCAATGGCCACGGCATCAATGCCAGCAGCAACAGCATCAACGACACAATGTGGACCCTTGTTGACGTTTTCCCTCGCAGCGCACTCCACCGACTGCGGGCTGCGAAACCGCCCCGTCTCTCTTTTTCCTCTCGTCCTCCTTGCTTTGGGATCGGTGCTCGAGCCTCGCTCGGTCGGTTTGACCAGTGCCAGTCATAATTACTAGCACCGTCCTGTGCGGGGGTGCGCGATCCTGGCCAATCTACAATCAACGCGTCGACAAATAACGGGAGCCGCGATCCAGAGGGCAAATGCGCGACCGATATTTCCTGCGTGACCCCCTTTTCGGGGAGTTTGTTGCCTGATGTTGTGTTAGGCTTCGCGAGTAAGAAAAAAAAAAATCTCGTATAAATAATCAAACGAAGGACAATATTTCTATTAAACTATTATTATTTGTGAATAATTATGTTGGGTTGATAAAATTCTAAAAAAGAAATCGTATAATTTAACAAACTGCAATGAGTGTTTCGTGGACATTCCATGACTCAGAAATCTAAGACAAATGGTCTTGGAGTTCACTACGTGCGTATAGCCATATTGTTTGGAGTGCAAAGGGTTAACGAAGGATGTATCTGCTTGGATGAGTTGAATAAGGAAGAGGAAGTTGGTTATTTTGATCCTCGATCCGTTTTGAGGGAGGATGGTAACATAGCTCAGTGATCTTCGGACCTTTGACTTAATGAACATCGAGTTGCGTCCACAAACCTGGGAGCTATGCAAGGAACTATGCTAATTATCCCCTTTTCAGGGGGTGCGCGATCACTGGATCATTTGGTTGGAGGAACTGTGGTATTGAGTCGGATGATGATGTTATAGGAGCCTTGTGAGTCGAGAATATAACTTTGCTGTAATATTACAGCGGTTGATGCTTTTTCTAAAAATGTTCAAAAACATTACTAACCAATGAGTAACTAGTTTGTGATTTCAATCACCAACCAATCACGTTTCCGTTGAGTAGTTTCATACCGTCGCAACAATACTAATATTCTAAAGAATGATTCCTCTATGATCTTCTATAAATTCGGTTATTCTTCTAACAGAGCACATCCCCTCCGTTACTTTAGGTCTCCTTCAGCCCCGACAGTAACGCCTGCAGCTCGTTATTGCAATAAACGGGAGCGGCGGCGCGCGTGACGCTGATCGAAGACCGATTTATGATCGAGTCGGTGATTAATACTCGTAACCTGGCGCTCGGTTCGCGCACCTACGCCAGTTTTGTATCGCTGGTGACATCGATCCCTCCCCTCTGCCGCCGTCGTTGCCGTGTGATTTAAATAATGACAATAATGTCGAATAATTACGGTCGCATAATTGCCGGTATTGCGCCGCTGATAACATAACGGTGGCGAATAGTGGTTCGATCCGTATGCTCTGAATCGGGTGCCTCGCTCGTTATAATGTATTACTTTTTCATAAATATAGTGTCGCTTGTTACCGCGACGTTAAAGCAGATCGTTCACGATAAATAAGTATAGAAGCCGATTTAGCTCCTTTGCCTGGCAATCGGTTTCGTAATTCCACAAACTTTTCTCTAATGGGAATTTAGCGGTTGTCTAGGTATATGTCGTCGTCATTGGTTCGAAACATTTTTATTGCGTTTCTAATTTTTTATTATCGTTATGATTATAGCTGTGGAATTCGAAAGGACATGTTAATTAGTGACAGTTCCTGGAGAGATTGTATCGTGATTTCGATAGGAATCTGTGTAGTCGTCTGCGACCTCTCATATTTCGTGTAATTTTGTGTAATCAAATTAGTTTTATAATAAATGATCCTGGTCATTTTCGTGGGTCATGGTGAATTCATTGAATTTTAATTGGCGATTTATTTAATTAGCACAATAATTTCTTCATTATCAGATTGAATTTCGGTAGAAATTGAGATACGTGGCCTTTTTTTTAGGAAGCTCGTGATAATTTGGCGCAATAGAAATGTTACTATTTTTAAATATTCTACTATTTCTTTGTATTATAATTTTAGTAAAACGTTGACAGAATTGATTACAAATTAAACTAACTTTTCGTGAATATTTGACGTTGTACATTATTTAACGAGGAAGATCTATAGAAATAGTTGCTAGCCTAAACCTTAGCTATATACCTGCGACGTGGCTGTCCTAATGAGCCAGTCAGGTTCGGTTTGGAAACAGCAATCTCGTTCGACGAAACGATGAATACTAATTCTCTCGGGTTCCATCTTCAAAACGGAAAACAGTTTCCCATAAATCAGGGAAATTACCGACGGCCTTTGGCTATGTCCAGTTAGCCTAATAACGAACTCCCGGTACACTGTAAAATAACCAATAACAATTCGTCAAAAACCGCCGACAGAAAAGAGCAGGGATTCCCTTATCTGCCTTTTAACTGGAAATCGACGGATTGATCCTCCTTTACATCACTCACGGACCAGCGAACGAGGCACTTAAGATTCTTTTAATTAAACGAATTCATGGTTGCATTGCTAATAGCCTGACTAACCGCCCAATCGATGGCCACGATAGTCATTATCGTTGGGATTGAGATGTTAGGTAGTTCCTTGATATCTCTTATTTTATTATGCGATGAGGCTCCCGAAGTTTAAAGATTTTTTAATTTAAAGAAAGGCAGGTAATATCGATATGAATGTATTCATCGATCTATATTAATTAATTTAGTATGATAAGTGGTTCACTCGTCTAATTTTTTAATTGCCCCTCAGAAATAAATGTTACATAGATCAATTATACAAACGTATTTTGAATTTTCATAATGTCATTACATTGCCTGTAACAATCGGTTTAATATATTAAATATATACGGTTACATTATTTATTTAAATAAATTTTGCAAATATGTTTGTGCCTATAACCTTTCATACTTATATAATAATTCTCATCCCCAAAAACGTGGTTTTACGTTCCTCGTAGTTGACTGGATGCCCTGGTTTTACAAGCGACTCTATATTAATGATAATTATTCCACGTTAAGTGGAGGCGTCGGAGATCGGAAACATTTTAACTCATTGTTCGTCAGTGGTCTAACGACGAAATCGATGGGACGCGAACTGCTAAGCGGCTTTACACTCGACTCATTACAAAGGATAATGGCTGCCAGGCTGGAGCAGTCAAAGCATGAATTATGGGTTATCCCGCGGAATCATTGATGCGATTATAGTCTACCGCCCGCTAACTGAGCACGATATATCTGCGGCCTGAGGTCGACGGGGTGTCGAGCGTGTCTTTGGGAGAAATCTCGAGGTTCAACTGTCGCGAATTATCCGATCGATTTAGCAACGTGAAAGGAGACAGATTTCAGACCTTCGGTTTCGTTAAACGTAACATTCTTTATAATAGAAAAAGCTTCGTAATATACGAGTCTATTTCAGATGTTCGATTGTTATAGAAGATGTTGACAATTTTCATTTATTCGGGTAACAAGGATTTTCATCTGAGATGTAACATCTATGGCAGTAGTTACTTTTACAACCTCTTTAAAGTGTATCAATCCGTCTTATAATCCGATTATACGTCTAATGAATAAATTTACTTTGAAGCTGTTAAACTCCAGAAAAATCCTATGAAGTCGAATATACAAGACACCATCTATATTTTATTAAAAATAAACATTCTAAAGCCTCCTAACAAGCCTCCTCCAAGTTCACACACCCTAGAACTCTACAACTCCGAATCAAACACGATTCCAAAGTCGAGGAATTCACTCGACAACCCTCGAGTCGTGTGTTTCCACGATGGAGCCACCTTTTTTTCCGCTGCCAGTCGCATCCCCACACCGTATTACACGTGTCACGAGCGAAATCCGGTCACGGATGCCCGTCAAAAGGGCCGACTGCCGACGGGTCAGTCTCGAAAGGATTTAAAGGGCGCCCGGCCGAGGATGGCAGCTTCTTGCAACAGAAATCGGCTTGCCTTCGCCAAGACAGCGAAAAAACGAGCCGAAGAAGACGAAAAGGGAGAAAGTCTCGAGCGGGACCTTTTTGCCGAGCGGTAGATCGATCCCCCCCGATAGCGCGGGTCTTGGTAATGTAGCTGTCAGATCGTTTAATTAAGGAATCTTAAGAGTATCGCTCGGTACTCGATCGAGACGATAGGCTGACGTTTGGGACCCTCGGTTACAAACGGCTCGAGATAGACGACGACCTTGCCGTGGATCGACCTGGCCAGGAATTATGTCCGATTCCCCTGATCACTTTCGGATTGGCTCTCTGTGTACCGTATATCCGTAATTTATCGGCCGTATTCTGGACAATTAAGGCCATGCATGTGGCTCCATACCACGGAGTCTTGGAATTACTGAGATGTCTGCGATTCCCCTACGGGCACGGCAGTGACTTGTTGATTTTCACGAAATGAGACCAACTTGGTCCCTCGCAGGGAGAAGGAGGCTTCCAAATTTCACATATTGATTGAAATTAAAAGAAATGACAAGTTTGAGCCGACTGAATTGGGAGGCTCAAATTACCCTTTGTTATTTCTATAGTGTTGATGCACTGTTAATTTCAGAGGGCACGACTGGTCGCCCGTTAAAATATTTGCTCGTATACGTAACATGATTGATAACCCGTCGCAAAGCGGAGCGACGGTCCGAGACTAATGACCTCTTCCGTGGACGTCGAAAAAACGTTATTTTTCGCTCAGCGCCCTCGACGTCTGAGCAGCTCTCTGGAGTTCTCATTCGATAATCAAGCGTTTTTATACGAAACACTTCGATAGAGGCTGCGCCCTGAGACGCTCAATCAAAATTCTATAGCTTCGAGCGCGCTTTCGTAACGGTCTGAAAAGTAGAACGACCTTCTCTTTCCCCTAATTAAGTGATTTCCAAACTGTGCTAGAAAGGGCGGCCATCCCAAATAAAAAAAAGAATTTTGTGCATCTGGAATTGCTCGACGTGGAACTTCTACTATGTTTAATTTAATTTATTTAAAATTAAATTGCGTTTGGTAATTTTGATGACTGGATTTGTTGCTCGTTGAGCATGAGTGACTGAAGAGATGATTGAATTACACGATTGGAAAGTGCTGGCAATAACGAATCAATTATATTTACCATACTGTACATCGCAAACATTTGCAACACAGTTTAACGCTTATTGAATATGGGATTGTTTAAAGAAAGTCTCCGATCAGAGCAAATGTTTGCAAATAAAAAAATTATATTTAACGGACTACGCATTGCTGATAATTTGATGCAAAACTTAAGTTCTGTGTACATGCATACGTATATCGTTGTTTTGAACTAGATTTATCGATGAAAGATTTTAGTAAAGGAAGTGAGTGGTATCTTTAATTATTCAATTATGTTTCCATCTGTTTACAACCACTGGAGTCATGAATAAAATATCTTGCACTTGCAGAATTTGCCGCGTTTGTTATAAATATTCGTTTGATAGTTCTGAGTCACTTCCTCGAATAAAGTGAAGGCAGGTTTGAAAAATATAGTTGGATGCTGGGACGTTGGAAAGTCTTTTCGCGTCTCGATGCAAACGTGACTAATAAACCCCACGAGACTCGCGGAATGAAATAAACGATAGGTTTCCTCTATCGAGGCAGATAACTCGATCTCTGCATTCCACGTGTTGGAAAGTTACGTCGCTGATAAGCCCTCCCCGGCGAAGCGAAACGTTCAGAAAAGACAGGTGGTGGTATGCTAATCAGGACTGCTCTCTAAACCTGTTTAAAGACCGTGTAACTGATAAAGCGATACGGAACTCGAATGCTAACGATTCGGCCAACTAGAAGCCCTCCCAAAAATGATCGTTGATTCACCTATGACGTATCTAATTATTGCGATAGAAAATCATTTCTGTGTAATTAGAAGCGTTCAACAATAACAGTGAGAAGGTCGAGATAATGCGAAATGTCGCTGGCAATATTGCCTCGACCATTCCGCGGCTCCAAATCGAAAGCGTGTCACTGAAATGCAGTTAGTAGGCCCTCCCTCCCTTCACCCCTTCGGATTTTCACTTTGTCGTATCCGAAACAATGGAGTGACGCGCCAGGAATACAAAAAAAAAGGAAACGAAAGAGTGGTGGAATAAAACAAAAAAAAAAAAATCGTTTGCTCACCGTGTTAGTCAATATTCTCGACGACTGTTTCAGATATACGGTCACGGTAACTGGCAGATTCATTGTTTCGATATTTTTCATTGCATATTTTAACTGACACTGGAGAATCGGTACAATAACACCCTTTATCGTTGCACAGTGGAGATTCCACGCAGGAATGTATAGATTATTTTTCTCGTAGAATGTGTCTTCAATTATTTAGATTACGTAAAAGAGCCAGGAAAACATGGTTATCTGCCGGAAGAATTTCATTTGCCCCTTCGATTAAAAATAATTTACGTCACTTCCCTATTCAGAAAATTGTAGTTCGGAATTTATTCCGTTGTAAAGAAAAGGTAGAATTCCACCTCTTCCTCGTGGCTCCAATCGAGATGCAAGTGGTTCGGTCGTCGCGCGAATATTTCTACCAACCCCCGCGGTACATTCCAGAAGACGGCGGAGCATCGATTCAACGTTTCGAGAAAGAATTGATGTCGCCGCGAGGCGTTCGATGGGAAAAAATGCTCGCTCGTGAAACTTATTACAGATAAAAGTGTATTAAAGTTTAACGTACGAGCGGGACGCTACGGCGTGTTTTTCGCGGGATTTTCGCCCGGCCCCAGCGACGTTGAGTTACTATGGCTTCAAACCGTGGCATCATATCGGAATCGGCCACTTGGCTGATTTCTGCAGAAATCGCAGGATCCTTCCGGTATTAAATCGAAGCACGTTTCTTATCACGCGACCATATTCACCGACGCTCCGCGGCGAACGCATCTGCCGAGCAAGCTAGTTTCGCACGAAAACAGATCCGCGACACTATTTTCGAACGCCATTCTTCAGGTCTCGCTTCCGTGATCGCGCCATCTTTCCAGGATGCGAGACGTATCGCGAAGTGGCACACGCGAATGCGTTTTTCCATTGATACCTCTATCGTCGCTGGGAATTCGTAACGCGTAAACAATTCTTTCCTCTCGAATGGAACACCCCGTAAAATCGAATCGTTAACTCTTCGAGCTGCCACAGAGTCTGGTCTTAGCCTTACCATCTGCTAATTAATGGAACGAATTTTAGTTTCCTTGTCCATCAAGTTGAGCCAGGTTACTCCTTTGTTTAGATATCTCAGGTATCCTAAGCTCCTCGTATACACTCCTAGAGTACCTTAAAGTGACGTGTACTCCTACCTCCTGAATAAACAGAGCCGCCGAGGTACCCCTAAAAAACATAAACCCACCTCATACAAATCAGAACCTTTCCCCTCAGACGTGGGTAAACACAGCCACGATTGGTTAACCGCCTTCCCCAAAGTATTCAATAATTCCGTATCGAATAGCCGAGTCGATTAAAACCCCCAGCAACCCGATAATTTCGAACACGTTCACGTAATTACCCCTTGGCGGTAAATCATCTCGCGTCAGCGGCTCATCATTCGCTAAACACACAAACTGGGCCTCACAAAAAAGTCGTCGAGTCGCGAGGAAGGGAATCCCGCATCAATAATCACGATCTAACGCCCTCTCCGTTCACGCGAAACCAGGTCTCGTTTCGACAACGAGGTTTCCTTCTTCTTTTCTCCAAATGCCCTTGGGGGTTGCTCGCAACACCTATCGTCCTCCTAGGGTCTAACACGCGATTTGGGGCTGCCGTCGTTAATCTCGACCGTCTGGGAACCGGTCTAACCACCGCGTGTAAACATAATTGTCCAATGATTGCTGGGCACCGCTAGGTGTTCCAGGGTTGCTCGCTTGCTCGTTTAGGATTCAGACGGTTGTTCCCCTCGCTCCTCTGCTAACGTAAGTTGTAGTCATGTATATCTTTATGCAACGTCGGCTACGTACACGGGAATAAAATTACACCCAGCGGCGAAAATATGCACGCCCACTTCCTCGTCCCCCTTGCTCGCTACTTTCCCCTCCACGTGTCCGACTTCGCAGCAACCCTGTCCGTAACCCCCACGGCGGGTTCGATCCCGAGTCTCCGATAAAATAACAGAATAATCCTTTGGTATATCGTCGGGATGCTGTGCCGTCGCTCCGGTGGCACATTCAATTCTACGGAATCTCGTATCATCTGCTATACGCTTAATCCCTCCAGTGAAACGCTGACTGAGCCACCGAGAGAACCAAAGGGGGTAGATCAGTCGTCGCGGGCGAGGATGGCGGTATCGTGGAGCGTGGGAGAGGAACAGGGAACCGCGATAGTGACCGGGGAGAGCTGGAACAAGAGTGTTATCGGTTAGACTCGTGTAATGATTCAAAAAGTTCATCCGGACGTGGGAAAGAATGCGTGGAGAGATAAGGAGTGGATCGGTTAGGTGAGTCGGATTATGCTTCGATCGGGTCTCGTGTCTAGGTGACAGCGATGATTTGAGGGTTTTTTTGATCCTGGATTGGTTGCTGAGGTTGGTGGGTTCTGGGTCATCTTGGTTTGGTGCATTTGGGGTGTGATGGGAAGAAATGGGGTGGGGTCAGTTTGCTTTCCTGTTCAAACGATCGAGGACAGCAGGTCTACGAGGCCATCTTACATTAACAAACGATTATAAAAATATAATTAATAATCGCTAAAGAGGATTTTCCGTCACGAGTTAAACGATTATATGTTTCTTTAATATGATAACCTGTTACAGTCCGCTCACAGAGATTGTTTGAAAAGGACAGTTTGCAAATTTTCGAGGAAAATGTAATATCGCCGAAAGAAAGGGAAGAAGGGAAAGGTAAACACATTAAAAAGAAGCCGGATCAGATGAATTTGCATAAGGGGTTCCTAATATATCGTGGAAACTAGTAGAGGGTAAAGAACACAGCGGAACGAAATTATTAATATTTATGCATGAGATCCGTTATTTAAATTCTCTACCCTTCCACGCTTAATGACGCCAGCGCCATATTTTCTGCGTTCCTCCGACTATTATAATGCTTCACGTATCGCGAATCAAGAGGTCCTCGAATTGCCCGGAAGAATTGGCTTTTAAATAATTTTTCTCGGCCATACGCGCGACTACGTTCCACGAAAATACTGATAAAACAGGCGTGGATCGTTTATACGTCCCTACGTTGAAACAATGTTTATTCCGGACGGAAATATCCATGAAAATGCCTTGGATAAGAGTCAGTAAAAAGAGCCGAGCAAAAAAATACAGTTGATTATATTGTACACCGTGTCACCGAGTTTCACATTTCTCTGTTATTCTTCATTCTTCGCGCAGCACAAACACCGACTCCGGTGTTGACATAATCCGCGTATATTTTTATTTTACCATCGGTCGACTACTCCGGCTATCGAGAATATTTCTATCAATGTATTCAAACTCCCGTTTAGCGGTCGTTGGACGAGGTTTGACGATCTTGAGTCTTCGCGAACTGAATGGTTGCAATGTACTCTAATACATAATGACTGTCTGGGGACAAACGCGATGTATGTACAAGGGTATATCGTCAAATAAGAAACGTTGACTAATGATATTCAAATAATGATATTTGAATGAAACATTCATGCAACGATGATCAATTAAAATATTCGAGCAGTAATATTCGCTTAAAGTATTCATACGATGGTCGAATAAAATATTCGAACAGTGCTTCTTGATTTTCACTATCAGACTTCGATTATCGACGAAATCTCCGGAATCAATTTGCAGTAGCCGACCCGGAGTCTCATTTAACGGACACCTCTCACCCTTAACGAAGGAAAATTCGGCGCGAGCAGCATGGATAATGAACACCATCATTCTTCGTCAATAATCCGTCAACCGCCATTGGCACGTTCAACTCCGCGAAATCTCGTATCATCTGATATACACTTAATCCCTCGAGTGGAACAGTGACTGAGCCACCGATTCCGTCGAATTGCGGACAGAGACGTAGATGAGGGAGGGAGGGTGTGTGAGTGAAAGAGGAACAGTTGTGAGTTGGAGGGAGGAAGAGAGAGAAGAGAAGAGGAGAGACGAGAAATCGGTAACGGAGATCGAGGAACGAGTACGAAGGGTGAAACGGAAGGGTGAGCAAGAGAGAAATGGGGATGGATAGGGAAGCGTGAAAAGGACCAGAGAGACGCAGAGGGATTCTGGAGGAGGGAGCGAGAAGGATGACGGGGATCTTCCAATAACAGTCGCCCTCGTATTTCCTTCCATCCGGAGCTGAAGGAAACTCACGTCGGTGAAACGGAATCTCAATCCCGAGCGGAGACCCGCTGGCTGATATTTGCACCGACGATATTCGCGAAGATTGTTTAACGATAGGGTGGAAGCGGATCGTATGCATGCAGTTCGGTAAATGCGTTATATTCCAAATCAAGATGGCACCCGGCTCTTAACTGGATTTATTCGAACGCAACCCACCGTAAAGGGGGACACACGTAGTCTCTTGGAATCCTGGGCGGCTTTATACCCGTGACTCCGGTGCTGTTTTTATTGGGGAGAATAGAATCTCGACAGAACACTATGTTTGGATTAGAATCTCAGCTTCCAATGCTATTACAACAGCGAACGAGTAGAATCGTCCTAAGTAGGAAATTCGTTAGTGGGAAGATTCATTTTTGCGATGATTCAGAGATTATTGTTTCTCGAGCTTTATCAAGCTTTACCGATAGAGTGCGCTATAGTATTAAAAAATTAAAAATTGTTTTTTGCAAACGTTTGCCCATTAATGCTGCGTTAGAATTTTCGTTCGGTCCTTTTTAGTTTAAAAATTATAAGCAATTCTTTTTCTTTCATATTGTTTCATATTATCCAAGCTTCGACCTGAGCAAGGTCGTAACACAATTTTCCGAATCGTCGTGTCCTCTATCGATTCCAACAAACTGATTACTGTTTTATTGTTTGGAAGGGCAAATAATTCTTTCCCATTCCTCGAGAACTGCCTCGAGCAAACGAAGAAAATTTAATACAATCGAAACTCTTCTATTACGAATTTTAATCCATATAGAAGCGTACATGTTACAAAGAACTTAATTATTAACTAATAAATTGTAGGATAAAGCCTATCCCAGCGTTTATAATCGCATTTGCTGCAACCTGCTGATGGGATAGAGTTTCTTGTTCGATTATTTAACAGCAGCAGTGATAACGCGCTTAATTCACAATAGCAAGTTGAACAACTGCGCTCCATCAAATATTTACTGGCTATCCACGCGGCGGAAACTCGATGGGAAATTTCTTTTCGTCTCGAAATAAGTTCTTCGACGGAGTAAACTAGGAGTCGTAAGCACCCTCTGGGGTGTCTATATCTCGCGAGGTTAAGCAGGCGTAACGGTTAATTAGCTCTTACGTTGGCCGCTCTCAATCCAGAAGATCAACAACGCGGCGAAGAAAAATCTCACCGGCGAACGTCTATCGCGCGCGCACTCTTTGCAGACCACTTAATACGATTTAAAGAAATATGCCAGACTTAACCGAATGGCTCAGGCAAGACTGCCCTAATCTTTTAGGAGGGGAATTCTCTCCATGGGGGTGAATTTCTGCACTCTGAATTTATTAAGAATTTCTAAGTGGAAAGTGACTTCTAAGCGCTTAAATTTCGTTAATTTTGACGATCTAGTATTCTATGATTTTAGTATTCTAATGTATTGTAAGGCGACATTAGTTTTTCCTTAATAGACACTGAGATCTTACAAAAATTCATTATCATACTATACCGTTACATAATTACACAAAGTTCGAGACACGACTCGAAGTCACTATATCTCGAAGCGGAGATTTTTCTGTCGAGATTGCTCCTATTATGACATAAGTTTCGAGTTTCTGGCGGGTTTCCCTCTCGCTAGCAGCTCTTAAATTTCTTTCGAGGCAAGCGTAACCGTTAATTAACCCATGCAATCTTCCATCTCGCGTTGCTTAGGAGAATCTCAGAGTGAAATATAGTAGCAGAGGATTAAATCTGTGATACTCCTCTACGTTTTGCATTCTTAACACGTTTACTATCCCTAGATTTATTTAAATTATTGCGTTGAGCATGATACCATGCTTATTATTCGACCATAACGCTACATAATACTATGACTGTTATACTACCCCCTCTGTCTGTCAAAATTCATTGAAAATGACAAAAGAGTGAACAAAAAGAAAATTGTCTCGTCACTCTTTTGCTAGGTTTCTGTTTTCCTTGTCACCCGGTGTGTGGCTAAGCTAGAGAAACAAGGTTAATCGGTAGCTCATCTCGATTCGTTCCTCGAAGGAAGAGAATGAGAGCTGGTGGATGACGTCTTCGTGGCGCTCCGGTGTCAGAGAGGAAACGTAAATCGTCGATCAGACGCTTGGCATCTTCCGATCTTGGCAATTGAAGGGAACTAGTGCGTGTCACTTGGATTCCGATCGCGGAGCGGGATAGCGGTAATACCACTGTCTACATAGCTGGGGATCAGCCTAAGCGCATTAGGCGCACACCGTGTAACGTATATAAGAGTATCCGAGCCAATCAACCGATCACACCTATCCGCAGGTTACCACCGATCAACGCCGTATTTTCTCTCCGATTATCGGATTAATTCGTTTCGATCAATAGGCACGTGACGTTTCTTCGTTTTGGAATGAGTGGGATAATCACTTGGAAATGAAACGATGTTTCAACGAGATAGGAGTAAATACGTATATTAAAGATTAATTTTGTGTTCGATTATAATCGTACCGGGAAGTTTCAAGGGACTGGGTTTTGAGAAGATTAAATTTTAATCAGGAACGATTCGAGATATGAAAGACAAACGGCTTTAGAGCGAAATGTTAGCAGGAATTTCACGATTGTCAGAAAGCTGAGGCAACCGGTTGCAGAGCATAAAACACTCGGCGTTTGCGGGCAACAAAAATCGCTAATCCTCTAACTCTCATTAGAGATCTCGTTCCAAGCAGACGATCATTCGACTCGAGTGCGCGCGAACGAACTTTATAACCTCGAATCCTCAATCCGAATTTTTCATCGTTGTTGATAATCCTTCATTGTTTGTTTTTATCCTTTCTTTTAATCTCCTCTCGCCCCACATTTAAATATTGGCGCGGCATTGTTTGTTATCCTTCGGATTATCATCTTTTCGGTTGTCCCCCGCCATCGAAACTGATGTCAGGTCTGACTCTCTGATAAACTTTTTTCTTCCGTAATGAAACTATGAAATATTGCAACAATACATTTATAAATCCGCGATACATATATTTGGAGAAAAACAGTACAATTTTTTGTGTCTACTATAAGGATTAAAAATAGTTATTACGTAGTGTTACGTCAGGAACCCACGAAATGTATCCACTCGTTGTTCAATGAATTCATCAATTAATAATCTGAGCATCATTTCACAGTATGACTATCTTGAACACTCGAGTGCATCGCCAAGGTATTGTCTACCTAACTTCCAGCATTAATCTCTCCCAAACGAGATGTTCATCGACGAATTTAAGTCCCTCCTTGCAATACGGCGTCACAGACGGTTGATGGACACCCAGAGATAGCGTTCGATGCGGAAACAAAGTTTCCATTGGCTGGGTTGAATGTGGCTGATCAAAACGGGACGACGTTCGGTGTACACTGAACGCGATCTCAACAATGGGAGATCATGCGTGGAGAATGTTCGTACCTTCTTACGAGCACTTCGAAGGACTCTGTCGTTTGTGCTCCTGCTGCGGTCCATGGAGCGCACAATGGGGACAATGACATGCATTCTCATAAACTCCCAAACGACGAGACCACGGGATACCCCAGCAGTTCGTTCGACGACCAAACGTATTCCTGGAAACCGGAAGAAAGGAATTTTCCGACGTCCTCCGCGTGGGTTTTCTTCTCCATTGTCCTCGCGAAAGCACCGATTCCTTGATTCGACGCGTAAGGATCGAAAAATCCATCAGCGTCGGCAAAAGTCGATGCAGGTTTTAATACGATTCTTTAGGGGGCGTTTCCACTTTCCAGGGAACGTAGTAGTAATTTTGTCAAGGCTTGAGAAATAAGAGTGCAATGGAATGATTAGTAGAATGTTACTCTATCGACATTATTCTATTTTCTATTTTCTTTCCTGTTTCTATATCGACATTCCAACACCCACGCTCCCATTTTTTCTCAAATCCTATGCACGATTCGGAGCAGCCTGTACAACGGAATTTAATTGCATCATAAAATGAAAGCTCGAAAAGAAAGGCCGTAGGAGACCCTGAGGTGGTCCACTTTCCCGATGCACTCGACTCTTATTGCAACGATTTTGAACCAATCTTTTTCTTCGGGCAAGCGGCCACGAAAAAGAGCACAACGGGCCATTCGCATTGCTAGGGACAAGAAAGCCCCGCCACGCTGTTACTCCGAGTAACGACCGGTCGCTCGCCCAACGCCGCGAATATATATCATCGTCCGGTTCGCCTCGGATCATCCCGGGTCTCTCTTAATTCTTTATGTATTTATTCAATTATATTTGAATAATTGGCCACCCCGACAAGTCACGGATTAAGCAAACGAACGTAGTATGCGATGCGGGCACAAACAAGACGACGACGGTCGTTTAGCGTGCCGACTTCGTTCGCGTTCGTAGCGACTAGACGGGGCGGGTAACGTGCATTTTTCGCCCGATGACCGTTTCCGTTCGAATCTAAGAAAGTTAGTCGTTGTGGGAGGTTGCTGTTTATTTAAACGAGTTCCTATTAGACTGCTGGCTGACGTATTTCAATGTGTAGGGGGAAATGAGGCATTTTTGTCGTCGTGTGAGTTGAATGTTAATGAAGGGCGGGCGTACGAGGAGTTTGCGCGAGGAAACGTCAGCAAAGTTTGTTTTGCAAGTTGAAAATTAAGGAGAAATTTAGTAAACTAGTTAGGGATTGTTGGAGTACTCAAGAGATCTCGAATTTTTTGGGTCAAATTTAATAAGGAAATTTGATGCGAATGTTCAGAAGCAAGAATAATTTGATTGAAAGTAGTTGAAAAGAAATGAAGAATAGTAGGTAAGAAGAGACTCAAATGTGAATGGTCATGGACCAGAATGAGTTCAATTAACATACTTTAAGATGTTTTAATTTTCTGTGAAATAGCTACTTGAATATTTTTTCCAGAACAGACGAAGGAAATATTTTCTTGAATAAATTTACGTATCCCCGTCGATAAAAGTCGAGGATCGTCTAGGCGTTTTACGGAGTTTATTCAGTTTCCGTGAAATTTAGTATCTTCCACGCATATATTCGACGTTTCAGATAGGTTTCCATTTTGCGTTATCATTTTTCGTATCCACGCGTATCCTTTATTGCGCTCTTTGGCTGGAGATCTCCGAGGCGACCATAGAATGTCAATAGTGATAATATCGATATCTCTTCTTGGCGGAGAGTAGGCGCTAGCTCGTAAGCTCCAACAAGCAAATCTCATGAGAGCACCTGCTGGGTTGACACTGAGAAGGCGAGGATGGCTCTCAGGCTAGATCGTTCTTCTTTATAATCTTTGAAAACCTTCGCAATACTCTCGTGGCGAATTCTGCTCGTCTTTACTCGCAGCCGGAAAAAACGTTTACTGCCAGCTGCTTCGTGTGGTGCGTTTCTTACCAACGGAAATAAACCTTTCCGTGAGCTATAAAATCAGCGCAGTTGAGAAACTCGAATCCTTAAAGAATTTTGAGAACTCTGTAATCTAACTCACGCTGGTTTAGCTTCTTCTGATTTTATCTTCCTATACATTTCTCTAATTCTGTTGCTGGTTGAGAAGAACAGCGTCGAGGTCAATTTTTGGGAATAACAGAAACGAAATTAGGGGTAGTAATCTTGCTTAATTATATCTTGGATAAACGTTGACGGTAGATTTCAGAAGCAAGGTTATTTCATTGCCAAAATAAATTTGCATTATATAATACTAGCTTTGGATGTATAAAAAAGGATTTTATAACTTGGAGTTTTTCAATTTACAGAATGTTAATAATCTACTCTAATTTATTTCGTTAAAACGTGCCAACGTAAATTTGGTAATGTAATTACATTTGATTGGATTGTAGTTGAGAAAATTCAACTTTCCCAAAGTTTATTTGCATTCACTTTAATAATACTAATTTGTCCAATATCGAGCAACTGAGCTGCTTGTCTTTGTCGTACAACATAAAATTAAATTTACTTTAATTGGCTGCGCTGAATTTTCGTCTACATTGACAAACGAGAGAATCATTTTTATCTTGAGCCACGAGTAACTGTAGCTCCTGAAGCAATAAAAAAATTTTCTGTTAAAAATTAAAACTGATATCAATCCGCGATATTATTGTGTTACATCAATTATAACTTTAATCGTGAACAATTATTCAGAATGTTACAAATGTGAAATCAAATTTCATTAAGTAGTGAAAATTAAAATGTTTATCAAACATTCTTTATTCCGAATAATTAGAATATGGTTTGATAACAGTACAGCCAAAATTTCTTAGAAGAGTTATTTATTAGTCTAACTAATGAATTTGAGACGAAGTGTATAAATATTGCTTTTTCTGTCGTAAGTATATTCATCATTAATACACAAATTTTTGTATTTCTTATTGTATCTTCGTGAGAGTGTAATTAATGTAATTTGGGTGAAATGCGCCCAAACACGACCCCATTCGGAATACATTTCATTCTCTCAAAGGTTATTCAATTTCAGCCACTGGAAAATCGTACAAAATCATTCCGATTACGTAGAATTAGAAGTAGTCTGAATCTGGTCGTGTTTGGACTCATTTTTCCCATAAAGATATGTATGATTAATGTAAAAATAGACTACCTTCCCTCCGTAAGGATCGCCCCATAAACGTTAACACACTCTCAGAATTGCTTACGCCATCGGGAACGTATCATTTCGCTGCAACACGACAAATGATAGCGTTATAAATGAGCTACACGGTTGCCAGTTCGTCGAATGATAATAAAAATGACAAATTTGCGACGATTTTAAGCCGTGTACCGCGCGCATTGTCACGCATTTGATTACCCGCCGCGCGCAAAAGCATTCACCCCTTATCGTTTTGCACGCACACGGCGGAAAGGATGTCGCGATCCTCCCGTGCTCGTTGATTCGCCCAGCAGGGAGAAGTACATGCATTTTCATAAGCCACGACAAGCAAATCTCGACGCATTCGTCGTGACGGCTGGTCGTCGTCGTGGCTTCTCCACGTGAAACGTATACGTGCCCAGGATCTCGAACTCGCGAGGGAAACGCGAGGCATTGCGCCCACTGATCATGATATTTCGTGACTCTGACACGTGTAATCCGAACGACGATTTATTTATACATACTTGATTCGCGGGTGCAGCGGTTCTCAACCTGGTTGCTTAGGAATGCCATGACAGCATGTTACAGGGATCGAAAAAAACTTTTATTGGTCTAACGTAGGATAAATTGTTGTTGCAATGAATCATATAATGATATACTCTGTTACTTATTTTATGTGAAATTGATGTTTGATTGTAATTGATGCTGTGAAGTGAGTTTTGCTCTGAAGGATAAAAGATTACGAAGAAACATGCTGTTTATAATGGTAGAAAAATATAATTTTTATAGTATTTTATTCTTACCGAAAGTAAGAGGAGCTGAGAACCACTCGTAGCTCACCGTTCCGGTCCCTTTCGCGCCCGTATAGATGCGTCGATCCATGAATAAAAACGAGACACTTCCAACGAGTATCGCGGAATCGAAGCAACCCGTCTGACGTTAAAGCATAGTAAGTACTTAAAAGTGAAGGGCGTCTGACGTTAACGCGGGGGTAGTTTGAGAATTCTGATTTTGATTTCCTGTTCGGGAGATGTATGAATGTTTTAGTGGCGGTTTCTATTTCACGGAAGGCGAGGATAGATTAATGAAAATGAATCTGTCACTGTCACTTTCCTGTGAAATAAATATTCAAATGAATATTTTCATAAGTATATAATATCCAAACATTTGTAGGGTGCAAATGAGAGAAGAGTAGTTGAACACCCAAAGACTTTTGAATTGATCAAATTACTTTTAAAATACTGCAATTAATCGACTACACAATATTGCTATAAGCGCACGTTTGTATAAATTTTTCGTATTGTTTACGTTCTTCCGGCGTGTGGACTGGCATAAAAGATATCCCGCAAAGGAGTTCGCGAAAAAAAAATGATTATCAAACATAAAAGTGAATTTATAGCGGGGAATAACGTTTTACGATCATCCCGTCGCGTCTGAACTGATCTGCTGCCGTTTGGGAGAAAAATACGAAAAGCTTGCGAAAAATGGACTTTGTTGAACTTGAATTAAGTTTGTTTACCTGAACGGGGCTCTGTATTCAAGTAAAATTGAAGAGCCCTACACAATTTATATTTAATAAATGGAGAGAAATAAATATATTTCAAGCACTTTTACATAAATAAATGATCAAACGAGCATCTGATACATAGGTCTCTTCAGAATATTAGCAAATATGTAAATTGAATGTTACGTATTTACTAAACATTAAATAACGTGTTCAATATGCATTAAATATTAAATTATATGTACATTAATTATGTATTGAATACATAAATCAAGAAACAATTATCCAATAGATATTTGATATGCATTTAACATTTAATTTACAATCTAATTAGATGTTTAATTCATATCAAGATTTAGTACACTTCTGATGCATACATACTAGGTGATATATTTATAACGTCAATTAATATTGATTTGAAGTGGCAAGATTCATTCAAAAACTCCAGAATATAACAAAGACAATTTAGTCGTCCAAAAATTACCTTGCATCCCCGGCGTCGACCACATAGGGAGTTCCGTGAGTTGATGCAATGTACTGTGCACGGATGCCGTGCTTGAGAGGTTAACGCGTTCGCTGCCTAGGGTATTTTACTTGGTCGTCCCAACTCCGTTGCGGCTAATTCTCCTTACTCGGGACCTATAACTCGATTAAAATATTAAGTTCGACGAAACCATGTTTGCCGGTGCGTAACGGTACACTTGCTGCTGCGTACATTTACTGCGCCATCCCCTTTAAATATCGTCTCTGTACCAGTTCCATACATACTCATTATACCATTATTCCCTTTTGATAGCGTTTAAGATCTATTTAAAATAACAGACAAGATATTTAAACCCTTTCAAAATTAATCTTCAATAAAATTACCTGTTCAAAAAAATACCTGTTCCTTGCAAACTCATTATACCATTATTCCCTTTCGATAGCGTTAAAGATCTATTTAATTTAACAGACAAGATATTTAAATCATTCCAAAACTAGTATTCAATAAGATTGCATTCCAAACAGCACGTTCCAACTACTTTTCATACACGTCGAACATTCTCCTCGTAACACAAAATACTACCACTTCTTCGCGAGTGCACTCATCAAGAACAGCTCCCTGGTTAACAAGATAACCAATCAATCATCCCACAGTACCCTATTCCCTAAAAACTCCTCCCACATTCACAAGAACTCCCCTCCCTCCAATCCTACTAGCTTCTGAAAGGACCGAGGCGGGGTTTTCAAAAATCTTCGCGCGCATCCCCCGTCCCGTTTAGGTGTACCAGTTCGAGTGTCGACGCATCTGGCGGATTCGAGAGCTCGCAGCCGACCGATGTACTCGCAGGAGAGAGGAGTACATGCATCCTCGTAAGCCGCGACAAGGAAATCTCGTGGCTGGCCGGGGGCCCCCGTCGGCGTTGGTTGCCCTGCTGTGCTCCCGAGTCGTATTGGTTCTCTCCAGTCGTATTGGTTCTCGCGCCGCGTTGCTGCTCGTTCCCGTTCGGCGCTGGTCGGGCGTTTCCGGGCGCGCTCCACCAGGGAAGCGGCGCGCGCCTCGTGTCCCGCGGAACGCGACTCTCAGTGATTACCGTGCAGTCCTTGGGACACGACCTCTGGCTTCCTGTTCTGCCTCCCGACGGGGGTTGACCGCGCGCGCACGACACACGCACGTAGCCTTTAGCGACAGTGGGAAGTTTGCACCGCGCGAAACCGCTTCCGCCGGTCGTCGCGATTAAAACCGCGTGATAATCGGAAACCAAAGGATTCAGCGTTTACATAGTGCGCGTTTACGAATTTCTTGGTGTACAGTTTGGTTTTCTTTGGGGTTCGTTTAGTTCTTTACGCTCGACTAGGTCCACTCAAGCTTTCTCGCGTAGAGGAAGGTCAGGTCTCGTCGAGAGCACGCGGAACTATCCCCCTGATCTCTGAGCGACCGAGGGGTGGGTATCTCGTTGGCTGCGGTAATATCACCCTGTCCGAGAGGATAATGGATTGCTCGCGTGGCGAGGGGCGATGGACAATAGCCCCGAGACCAGAGGAGGCTTGACGTCCCCGTTTCGCTGCTCTACCGACGGACACCGTAGCTATGTGGATCGCGCGCGTGTCAATCGCGCGGAATCGATCGTCGAAACTTTTCAACAAGTCGTAACGCACCGGGCCTAACCTGTCCCAATAGGAGCGTAACGGGGAAGACGTTTATCCCCTGAGTGAGTGTTGTGGACGCGTGTGTAGTGGAATCGTTCGAGGATCTCGGACCTGTGGACCAAGTGAATCGGAAGTGATCAGTGACTTTCGACCTGGAGGGTCGCCCGGTGAGATTAACGAGCCGTTAATTGGCCGAGGAGCACCAGGAGTTCGTCATTTGCGTGGTCGCCACCTGACTGTATGGAAATTATGTAACTCAAGCATTGCTACATCCAGCGTCGACTTTTCCAGAACGTGGAAACGATTCTCCGAAGATACAGGTGAGCGTGTTAGCAACTTGTCGCGGGCTTCTGAGAAATGACGCTCCTTTTTTTTACCGCTAATGGGAAAGCCTGTTTTTCTCATGATAGTTACGTTTAGTGTCACGCGATGAGTTACCATAGGACGCGACGTCACTTCAGGTTTTATCAGAGTCCGTCGTTAATCTTTACCACGTCCGACGGTTCGTCGCTTTTTCTCTAGATGGAGGACAGGCTATGGACAAGTTTTCGCTTAAGTACTGTCAACATCAGTACCGTCCTACGCCGCGTCGAACGCGTTAAACTGAAATTCATCATCGCTGTCGCTTTCGGAATCGATTGCCCCCTTTTTCTTTTATGCGTGGCGAATGCTGAAGAAGAGAGCTCTTTGAGAATAGCAATGTGAGTCTTTGTTTCGGGCTGTCACTTATAGCAAACAGGTCTATCACTCTCAGGATAGATGTTTCCATCCACTAGCTGAAGCTACTCTCGGACTACCTAGCAACTCCATTCCCAACTACGATTAGATCTAATATAAGGAATGCTGAAGCTTTTTGAGAACAGCGAGGAGTCTTTGACTCAAGGTATCGCTAACAGCAGCCAAGGGGTTTATTAACCTAAGAACGCAAGTTGCCAACGCTGAAGTTAGTTACATTTGGAACTGGGTAGGAAGTCCCTGTTGGCGTTAGCGTTTTAGGAACCGTCTAACGTCGCAGTAGGTACTCGGGTTAATTACCGTGGCGGAGTCTTTGCTGTTTGCTCGATAGTGCAGCATGTGTGTTTTCGAATGGGCATCAATAACAGCTGCTGAAGCAGCGTGCATAGTGGAGCCATCGACTGGCTCCAGTCTGATGATCGAACTTAAATTGGATATGGTTGGAACTTAGTCGAGAGACTGTGTGGGAGCTACGTGTACTCTTGGTGTGTAAGTGGTTTGCTAAAATTCTAGACGGATGTTGTCAGTCAAAGTGAGCACTGTGAGTAGACTTTGACAAGGTATAGATAACAGTGTAGGAAATTGTCTGTGACTTTGGCAGATTTAGGAGATAAGCTTCTAGAGCTTTCTCTCAATTTTAATTCAGGACTGAAACTGTATATAGACCACTGTAAATTGTTTACCATTTCCTTGGTGTTGCAGCCTGTACAGATTCGAGTATCTATCGATGACGGAATCCAAATGAATCGATCGATTTAATAGGATTGCGGAAGTAGGTTCCAGAGCCATTTTTAATTCACACGGTGTTAGGGAGCATAATAGTATGCCGATTGTTTGCTTCATAATGTAACGTGACCTCGATAGTTGGTAGCATCAGATATGCACAGTGTGTTCACCATGCATCGATGGAGATAGTATCGATTCCAGTCTGATCGCTGAGCTTAACTTGGACATAACTGTTCAGAGCTTACACGAGTGACTACCTGGGACTTCCAAGTGCTATTGGCACCGATTGCTTGATATCATCTAGAGCTGTCAGTAGATTATGACAGATGTCAGGGATCACGAATCTTTGCTGCTGTTTGGCACGCACAACCGTTGTGTAGACGTCGATAGGTATAGGGAACATCATGTCGTATCCAGGCAGAGATTATTAAACACACTGACATTGTTAGCTTGAAGTATATTGAACCGTGTAGAATGGTAGAATGTAGAATATACTAAAAATAATAGAATCTTTCCTGTTTGGAAATATAAAGTTTCTCTGATGGGTATCAATGATGAGATTCGAACGTTTCAGTGATTTGACCTTCTGGATACAATTAGCTCCACTTTGATGTCATCGAGCTCTAATTGGACAGAGTTGATTTGATTGGTTGATGTTTTGACAAGCAGTGAGGACCTCCAAGTGCTGGAGGATAAGATATATTTTCATTTAACATGTAGAGACTTCCATAGCTGTCGATGGTAACATCAGAAACAGTTGTAGGTTTCCCAAGCAGTACTAAACATTATGTTATTCTCAGTTTGAAGCATACTTACGTTGCCCGATTTCCAAGATAATATCTCCAGTAGAATCTACATTGCATGCTTCGTGATATCTCTTTAAGAGGCATCAAGGACAGCTTCCGCTCACCAAGCGAGTTCGCCATGAGGACGGATATCGCTCTTTTGTTAGGAATGGTACCTTTGAGATACCTCTAGTTTAATTATTAAAGCCAAGTTCTACACAGTTTGCTATTGTCACGAGTGGTTTGGAGCTCATCTGAAAGCGTACGCTATGACAACTATAAACAAAATTAGACATGTCTTTATCCTCATAATCAGTTCAAAGCACAACCTGTAGATTTCTAAGCCAGTCTTCACTTTTAATTGCTTGCTCTGCAATCCCAACCCGGACCTATCTTCAACGGCTATCATCGACATGCCCCGAGTCATCAAACGAATCCACCTCACATGTAGTATCGATTCCATTGCGTTCATTGAGCCTGAATTAGATACAAATGGTCAGAGCTTAGACGAGTGACTAGCGAGCTGCTCCGAGTGCTATCGACCTTGGTGGTTTGGTGCTCAACTAATCGTGTAAATGGACCTTAGTAGATGTCAGGGATCATAGTAGAATTAATGATACGCGTTGGATAGCGCTACACGTAGGCTTCGATAACTATCAGTGGCAGGATCACAGTTGGTGGCTTTCCAAGCGGAAATTGCTAAACATGCCTATACTTGAAGTCTACCCAATCTGTAGGTCTCTGGGGTAGAATCTTCATTATTCATGGTGTCCCTTTAAAAGCTGCAACGACACCCTTCTAATCATAAAGTCGCAGCTTTGATCATCGAGCTAAAATTTTCCAAGCTCACTTATAAGGGTGGAAAGGCGTTAGTAGGTGTCATTGATCACGGTAGAATTTTTGGTCGATGACAATTCCAAGGTGGAAGTATACATTTTCTATTAATTTTCTACTCATTCCGCTTCGTAGCATAGAGAATCGTAAACAAAATTGGAAAGGGCACAAAACCAAAGAACGAATCTCACCGAGATGAACGATTAAAATAGATAGGAACTCAACGGAGTAATTCGCCATACAATAAAGAATGTAACACTCGAAGCAACAACAGTATTCGCAACGTCTGTCGCGAGCCACGCGGAAAAGACATTTTCATTCTTAGCTTTCGTTGGGGAATGCCGGGGAAAAAGAACGAAAAAGGAAGAAGCAACCACGCTAAATCATAATTACATTGGTCGTCTCTCGACTCTTTTAAACTGGGTCGTGAGGATCTTTGCGCCATATCGGACGCAACTGCTGTAAAAATGAATAAGCGCGACAGAAAAGCGGAAGCGACGTCAGAAAGACCGACGTGAATTACAGCCATTCTTTCTTATTCAATTCGCTTTGGGGCGCCGTTGAATGGAACACGCTCTCCTCCTCGCTTCGCTGTTATTATTCGCGCTGATTGTTTCCGATTGATCGACACCTTATTGTGCGAACGAGCCCAGCCACGCCGTGCTCGCTCCATTAACGACACCCTAAATCGAGAAAAGCCCTCTGTTTCGAGCAGGTGTTTCCAGCCACGTCGAATGATTCCGTAATTAAAGTTTTCCCCAAACCTCCGACTCGCCTTCGACCGAAACCATCCGCGCGAACGCGTCCCGTTTCGTCGTTTGTGGTCGACCATCGTCTACGATATCCATGACCTGTTTGCAGACGTGGGTGAAATACGACTGGAGTTGCTAAACGTTCATTTCTTTCTTGATGGTAATAGTTGTCGACTGGTAAGACTACTTAGAGGTAGAATTAGTTTTAGGGGAACTCGGAACTGGCACTGATACGTCGAATTGTCGAATGAGGGACTATCAAAGCTTGGAATAATTCTGTTGGGGTTGGGATAGGTGGAATCGAGAGTTATTGGGTGGTCATCGAATGTTGTAGGTTTTGACGGTTGTGCTCGTGAAAGACGTATTGTATCGCGAGACAAGCAGGGAAAATCTTTACTGTGGATGTTGCCTTAGAGATGTACAGTTCAAGTGGATTGTTTACGCTTACTGCTTGGCATCGTCATCGACTGTTGCGTCTGTTCGATTGTGATTAACAATGCTAAATGGATAGCTGGAGTTTCATTGTGATTAAAGAAGAATTGAAATAATTGAAATTGTAGTATCAAATTGATTAATTATTTGAATTGCTAAGTATTTAAACGATTTAGGAATAATGAAGTATACGTGTAGCTAAATATTCAATGAAATATTAGAACAGTTGAATATTTCATTAATGCCACAATAATTAAATATTCCACTAATTTATATTCCTTAAACACTATTCCAGCTGCCTATCATCTACAACAGAAAAATTCACCAACTCCTTCAACCTGCCAGCGCTATATATTTATCAATTTCTGATAGGTTCAGTCACGGAAACCAGTTTCAAGAATCGTTTGGTGTTCTCCTTCGACCACGTTCAGGTATAAACGCGTCGACAAACGGCCATTGTCCTTCGACAGAGGCTCCCTTCTCCTCTGTCGGACCGCTGCTCGACTAAACTGTTTCCTCGGTGCCTTTTTTAAGATCACCGATCAACGACTGAAAACTGTTTAATTTAGGTCTCCCAAAGCGCGTCTGTGACGGTTCCTAAAGACGCGAAATCGGGCTAAAACGAAACGAAACGAAATCGAGCCGGGGGATTCGAGTCGTTTCCGCGTCATTCATTTGTATTCCCTTTAATATCTGACGAACGCGTCGAATTTTAGGCACGTTCTGCGTGCGCGGGGACCGCTGCCAAGGCGCGTAGCAACGCCATCTCCGAAACGACGGCTGCCCCCTGAATCCGTGTGAATGGGGATCGTCAAAAAGTGCATTAAAATTCCCAAGAATATTCATAGAGCGAGAGGAGTGGCGGTGGCGAAAACGTGGTATAAAAGGTGGATGCTTACGGTGCTCCGGGGCTTTTCCTGCAGCCTGAAAGACTGACGTTGCATTTGGAGTGCATATCTGGCGCAATCGAATTCCCGTGGCCCGTCGGATTCGCCTATTGTCAAGCCCGCTCTTATTGCGCGGGCACGTTTATGGGCGTATAGAGATCAGTGAAGAGAGGATCGTTAGGGTTCAATCTCGGCCTCGACGCTGACCATCGAATAGTTGCACGCGCGTCGATTCATTTACATAGAAATGTACGGGTTACCTAGTCGATTACATCCCCGGCGTTACGGCGTTTTCCGAGGAGGATTCTGGAGAGTTGATGACTGTTTAGGGGGGTAGATGTTTCTTCGCATTCGACTGTGACGTGAGCGCTCTGGAATTTATTCCCGCTGAACTGAAGATTTTTAGCATTTGCGATGAATGATATTTGGGTGTTTCGGAAAGTCTAGGGATGATGTTAGTTATCGCTTTCATTCCATTCATAAGAAATATTGGAAGTTTGCCCATGTTTGATTACGATCGTTGGATCATGATTGAGAAACACTGGTCCGAATGTTGAAACGCTGAAAAACCTTACCGACTGTACGGGGTAGAAAAGATTCCATCCGACGGCACTTCGGGCGCAGTCGAGCATCGTTTTCGAAAAACCAGGCTCGCGCAGCGGTCGACAAAAACCCTGGGCGCGATTACAACGAACGCATAACGTCAGCAAGCTATGCTCCAGGAGGTTTGAGAGTGTTTCTGCCGGCAGTGGTAGATTCGAACTCATCTTGGAAGGGCTCTTTCTTTTCTGAAATGGTTTGACAAAGACTATTGTTGGTATACACACAGAAATATTCAAATTGTTATTCAACAGTTGAAGTAAATTAGAAAGTCGTAATTGATATTAAAGGAGATATTTAACTTGAACTAAAATTAAGAAAATAGTATATTCACAATCAAGTATTCCAACCTCTACTCAAGATTGAAAAGAAATTAACAGGTCTGCATAATCTCAACTATTTATTAAAAATAAAAAATTTATGCATCCTCAGGGCATTGAAATTTAAAGAAATCAATAAACATGAAGCCCTTAACGCTTCTGCAGTCGCTCTGCAAGGGCTGGCTGCGGTTCCACTTCTGTTTGGAGTCAAAATCGCAAGCCCCAGCGCGCGAGAAAGGAAAATCAGCAGAATGGGATTCGCGAAGGGAGAGATGGAGGAGCGAAGAGTGCACGTTTGGCTGAAGGGTGGAGACGGTTGGGCGCGAAAGGGCGAGGGCGAAAGACAGCGCGGAGTGGGAAGCATGAATGGGTGGGCGCGATCAACTGAAATTCACGTGTTAACGCTCGCAGTCGATATCGCGCTCGCGATATTCCGCCACGCGGAAAGAAGCGCATTGAAACGGGCCTGACGCGTCGCGACGTGCTCGCGAAACACCGTGATAACGTTTTATGCGTAGTTTTTGACTGACAAAAGGACCACGCGACGCGACACGCATTGATTTCAAACGAGCCACCGATACGAAACCGAAAAATATTCAAGCCTCCAGCCAATTGATTGCTCAAACACGGAATCACTTCAGTCACTTTGGGATCGGAGTTGGAAGAATTCGTATGAAATTGATTTTCTACATTTTGTGGATGGTTTTGTACAATAGTCAATTCTTCTCCACTCAGTAAAACAACCAGTTCCCGTTAAAATTTGAATTCCAAATGCAAACGGTGGAATTTTAATTCCAAGTGTTTTCAAAAAATGGGATACTTGTCCCGGCGGACAAAATTTATGCGGCAACCCAATGTTTAACTCCCCGGTGGCGGCTCCTGTGAGTGGAATAGTCTACCATTTCCTCGTGTAGATAATCATACATCATATCACGCAATGGGTAGTGCAACCGAGAAGAAGGTAATTCCACGTGCAAACACAAATCAACAACGTTGAGCAAAATTGCTTCGCGCCATGCTCAGTTTACGGAAATATCGCGTTGGAACGTTAGTAATGGTTAGAAGTAGCTAGTGACGGGATCGAGGCACGTTGAAAATAACACTGTTAAAATATGTCATTGTTACACGTATATTTGAATTTTTCTTTTGAATATTTTAATATTTGAACGATAATATTTGAAATTTATGCGTAGCATTTCAGTAGCTGCGAAAGAATCGAACATCAAAACGCTGTGTTAAAAATTCTATCGGTAAAATTTGCTAATACGACGAATACATTTGCGAGCAAACAATTTCGATGTAGAAACCGGTCTGTGAACGAGACGGGTGTAAAATTAAATACGTCAGTGAAACGACGCACAAAGCAAGAGCGTGTGTTGAACGCTAATTTAATTCAAAAAACGAAACGCTTTTCGAAGCGACAAGGGAGGTTTACTTTAAACAAAAACACGAGTGATTTTTGCTCTGTCGCACCTTAAAGCGAATTTCAACTACGAATACTTTCCACGGGCGTAATTCCTGTGACATTTTCTAATTACAATTTCCATCAATCCTGTTACAGGTTTTGGCAAGACTTCGAAATTTGATGACTTAATTTTAGTACAAAATATCAGTGATGAAGCAATTACTACACCTTCCTAGACAAATTATTAGGTGTGGGAATTAATTCTGTGTCTCTGTATTCAATCATATTTAATGCTGCCTCGATAAAATCCCAGGTTAGCATACAACAAGAAGCTTGCGACTAAAACCACGACGCATTCCCAACGCAATCGCGCGTAGTCGTTGCAGCGAATAGTTTTCGATCACGCTTGTCACGTGGAGCGCGTCAATTGGATTCCATAAAAGCCACTTGTGTTGGCTGGGTCGTCAGCGACGACGTTTATAACACATTGACTGCCACACTAATACTCTTAAAAATGTCTACTTAATTAAATTTTATTTACCGACTATTGGAAACCAAATAATCAAACATTTATTGTGGTATCTATTCTTGCAATTTCATCGAAATTCAAGTATTCCATACAAATTTATTTTCTTTGACATTTAACTTTTAAAATTGATTCATTTAGTTCTTCAGTAAAAGCCACCGTCATCCATGTACGGGTGAATGACGACCAACGTGTTAATCGTTCGCGGTCGAGGTAGCTCGCGAGCGATCTTCCTCAAATCGATCTCCACTCTTAACGAGACGATTTTCTGTTCGAAGGTGACGACCCCTGAGGACCACGAAAAAAAGAAGAAACAAGGTTGGCTCGGGAGGAAGAGGACAACGGGAAAAGCTGGACGAGAGCTGGTGGCGAGAGGGTGAGAGCGACCAGAAAGGGGAAAGAAACCCCCAGCGATCGACAGATGAGAGCTCGAGTCGCAGAAAGTGGTTTCGAGGGAGCCTGGGCCGAGTTAGCTCGGTGAAAAGAGGAGAGCATCGGAAGCTCGAAGCTAGAGGAAGCTGCGGTGGAGAAAAAAAGTAGAGTCCACGTCGACGAGGGGTTGGCGGTGCCCTCGGAGAGAGACGAGGCTAGGGTGAAGGACACTGGTACCGGTTGGAAAGTGAGAAGCTGGAGGGACTCGTGTCGCTGACGCGACCAGGAGTGACGTGACGTGACGTGACGTGACATCGAGGCGTCGAGATGCCTCGGGATGAGATGGCCGCCTCCGTTCGCACGCTCCTGTCGCTTCTTCTCGTCCTTGGCGCTTCTGCACCGTGCCGCGGCAGGATCACCAATGAGGAAATAGGTGAGTCCAATGATTCGATTTAATTATTTTATTCTTTGCTCCACAATCACGCCTGAGACTCATGGTTAGGTTATCAGGCTAAAAATAAGTATCGCGTGTGGATTTATTCAGAAATTGAAATTAAATGGTATTGATTTATTATTTATTTCAAGATGATAAATCTTGTGTGTTTCAATTCACTCATCTGTACAATTATAAACTGCACCTTACGAAAGAAAAACTCTCTACTCCCCTTACCACTTGACTGGAGTACAAAAATCTGATGTTCTCCATAAGCCTTCCAATTTCATGACATATTCTACTATTTCTACTTATTCTATTTTCGATACATCCACAATAGCCTTCCACTAGATCCTCCATTCTATTGTTGTCGCTGGACAGTTGAAAAGTATCCTTATCGAAAATTGATACCAAGTACCACGTTTTCCATGTTATCCTTCGATGGCCCCTATTAAACGCTCTGGTCTGGAACTGCTCGAACATGATCAATGCATAATGACGTCAGTCTTGTCGTTACTCGAAGTTGCTCTCGACGGAAACTGGACGAAGATGTCAACGATACGCGTGCGCCGCGCAATCTCCGCTTCTGCTCGGAGCGATTCGGACTAACTGGAATTTCGCGTGAGCACGGCGTATTACGCTCGCGATACGTTTTAAATCGGCGGAAATAGGCGGGAATATAAATTTCCAGTCGTTTTGCGTTTCCCCTCCATTCGGAATGTCGGCGCAATTACGATGTGCCGTGAGATCGCGATACACAAACACGAATGTTTTATTCATGGTATTGTCGGCGCAAATTGCTGGCGAGCGATTTTGAATTACGAAGGGTCTAATCTCGCGAATAAACGAAATGCGTGATCGATTATGCAAAAGAAACGAAATGTGCGATATTGGAGATGCGACTTCTTTGTACAAATTTTGGGTCTTTTGCAGAGATGAGTTCCATTTTTAATATTTCTAGAATTAATAAAAATCTTTCTAATCCTCTCTAATCTTCTGAACTTATTCTAATTTTAAAAACTTCCAGAAGAAGAATACAAGGAGTGCGTATTTATAGTATTTAGTACCGCGGAGGTTCAACAATTTGCGGGTGCAGGCAGGGCGAAAGTTATTTAAAGGAACCGTGGAAAGCGAGAACACTCCCGGTTTATTCGCAGGAAGTTTACATCTCTGATTTTATAATAGCCGTTCACTGACACGAAATATGAAACTCTTGTGATCCTGGGTGATTCGAAAATAAATGGGGTTACATTAAATTTGTTTGTGTATGGTTAATGATAGCCTTTGTTCTCATTTCTCAATACCCATCGTTCCATTAAACTTCGTTTCATAATGAAAATTCAATTAACTTCTTAAAGTAATTATACAGTTGCAATGTATACTGGTTCGTTGAGAATTATTATTTATTATGTGAACCATTTAAGGCAAAATTACTGTTCATATTTGTTTTCCATACGAAACTTGATTTTTATTTGCGTATTAATAATTAAATTTCAATTTATTTCTTAAAATGAAAAATTCATTTAGCGATTCAACGACTATACTGTTCCATCAAAAGAACGACGTAACGCCAGAAGTAATAACAAAAATAAAAAAATCTCTCATTTATAAAAAAAAACACGTTACTTTGTTAATCCAGAAAATTGTTTGCAGCGAATTGAAATTCTCCGTTCTACTAGTTTTTGGCGAACCGTTCAGCGTCGCTTATTTTAACGCAGATGGGAGCTTAAATAAAAATCACCCCGTTAAATTAGAAATCCGTGCCAACCTGTGGCTTCCCCATATCGCCTGACCCTTGGTCCCCTTACCGTTCACCCTCTTTGCACGATTTTGAACAAATAATGGACCGAAAAACTGGTTTCGAAGTACAGGGTAGCGGGAACCGCGTGCCGTATCAGATGAAATTCATTTAATTATCGTATGACGCGAGCTGTCCGTGTCGGCGATCGCCTCATCCCGCGGCGTTTCTCGCGCAACGCGTGAAATTATGCCAACTGGACCTGAGTCCCCGTCACAAAACGGAATAAAATTCGCGTACGTGTCGCAACACATTCCCACGGGTTTAATTAGCAAACGAAACGGCCGCGCTGTATTCTTTTATATCTGATTTCCTGCGTCATTGTTTACCCCTGAGGATTTATCAACAGTCGCGCACACGGTCCGTTGTGTGTCATGTAACTGTAGTTACATGGGACGGGGGAGGTGATTCTACAGTACAAAATGAATCGATAATGTATCGGAATGTATTTGTGCAGGGGGCTTTGTTTTAGAGAAAATCGTTTTCAAATATTGAGAGTTGGTAGGCGGGTCTGATCATTACTGGCTGTTTCTACTTGGCGCTATATCAACAGTGCACTCAATTTTCTCGTGAATAAAGCTATCTATTTGGATGTTTTCATACATAGAACATATTACTTTTGCTGACTTCTAACCTTAAACAATGTTCAAGAATATCAGTTTAAGTAGAAGTGGCGAGAAGTGGCCAGACACGACTGCCAAGGTGGTCTCTATTACACTCTATTTCCGAAATCAATTTTCTCGCGAATGGAGCTTCTTATTTAGATGTTTTTCTGAACAAATACTCTCTTCATTTATCGCTAGAGTTTAATTTACAAGAGTATACTGCTTTTGCTGATTTTCAATTTCAGACCTCACGATCCTACATCTTATTGTTAGAGTCTGTAACTTTCTAGATCCGAGTACCGCTGAGCAGGACACGATCTTTTCGTTAGCTACATTTATCCAGAGGTGCTATTATTGCAATATATACTATAGCATACAATAAATAAGTGCTTGCATCCCTATCAACTCCAATCTCCAGCAACATCAAGAATTCATCCCCAATACCAACGTTTCCTATTCAAATTCAGCACAATCCCGCCACCGTAAATAATCTGGAAACCGATCAGAGTACATAATCCTACCGATCGTTCCGTCGATTGCCTTATTAACGAGCGTTTCGCGCCTACCTAAGGGCCGTAAGAGCGAATCGAATCGACGCCGCGGTCATTTGTTGGCCGCGAATTTGCAGGATCAAAGGCGGTTTCGCGTCCCCTCGAGGGAGGGGGGGGGGGGGGAGTACGGTCACGATTCGCGGTCATAACGTCATTTGCCAAACAATCGGCCGTCTCTGAGCCAACGTTGGCTAGGTGATCCGTGGAAACGGCAACGAGCGACACGAAGGCCTCGTTAGAACCGCAATGAGTAAACGAGTTAAAAACCCACCCTCGTCGTCCTCCGCGTTACCTCCTAACCCCCCTACCCCCCTACCCCCTACCCCCTACCCCCCCGCCCTCCGAACCCCCTATTTTGGCTCGCGAGCGAACGAAATTACGCGGTCGGTATACTCTGCGGCTTTTGCCGCTGGGCGATTCAATTTGTGCATTAGCTGCAACGACGTACAATGGATCGTTCCGTGTAAATAAAGCGGAACAAAAAAGACGGTAAAGCTAGCCGAGAGCAACCTGCTCTCGACGATATCGTCGGGAGTAGACGCACTTTTGCGCGAACCTGTGTGCTCGGCGTGGCTCTATGCGCGCGCTTGTGCGTGCTTAACGCCGAACGATGGCTTCTTTTGTCGCGGGTTTTCGGTCGCGTTGACACGAGAACCGCTCCGGAACTGGTTCATTAATCGGATCGCGCTGGTTTCGGATGGTGGAATTTTTGGCAACGAGGGGCGATGGGACGCGGGGTGTACGCTAACACGGGAAGGAATAATGAGACTCTGTTTATGAAAGCGAGGTGTACTTTTAATGATCGAGGCGAGGTGATGCGAGGTCTTGGCTTGGGTGATAATGAAACTGTGTAGAAGACTTCCTGGGGTATATTTTTAACGATCCTGGGCGATTCTCTGTCAAAGGGGTGCGCGACTTTTTTGGCGCGTTCGAAGCTTTGGGTTGCGGAACGGAATTTTCTCGTGAAGAGGATAGCTTCTTGGTTATGTTAAAATAAAGTGTGGACCAGTTGCTTATGCTGGAATTTTTATTTGAAGAAGAACCTTATTCAATGTCCAATATTTATATACATAGAATGTTCTTTTTTTTTTTAATCAGGCAGTTACCTTGACGAGCTAAATTCATTCAGCAATTTTTATACACGAATAACAGATGAAAAAATTGTTGATCTAAAAACCTCACCCAGTGTGAAATTTAATTTAATTTAAAATCTCCTCTGTAATTTTCATATCGACCAAATAACAAATCAATCCCAGCTCAATTTGTATCCAGAATCCCCTGAAGAATACACTGCAACCTTCCGAAAAAAAAAGGAAGAGCAGTTGATGATGGTTCACGAAGTCTCGCATTAATCTCCAGGCGCGAGATCGAGAAGAGTCGTTGAGCGCATTTAGGCCTCATCCCAGAGGAGGCATCGAGTGGGGCGTTAATTAATATCAACACGGAACCGTTGATGCGATTTTAATCGACCCTTTAATTACCGAAATGCTTTCGGTTTGCGTTGGCGCGGTCAAGTTGTCTAATCACCTGCTCAATCAAGCACCAGTTTCCCTTCTCTGTACACTCTTCGACTCCCTTGGTTTCACGGCCTCAACCCCGTAACCGCACGCCCCTCTGCTCGCCCTCTCCCCCTCGTGCCGCAACCCTTCTACGCCCAGGGCCTTCCTTTACGTTTCGAGGAGCCGTAATTACTTCCGTTTCACCTTCAACATTAAATAAAACACTCGACGTCGCTTAATCGTTCACTGAGGCGTGCATAACACGTCGAATCGACTTTGGTTTCGCCTATTTAACCAACTCGCTGCGCGTTTAACCCTTTCAACCGTGTAAATAATTGTGTCGTCGTCTTCGGGTACACCCCCCTTCCCCCGTTTCGCAGCCGGGACCCACCGGAGCGCCGTAACCTTTATTACCGCCAACGGCTGGGTAATTGGGCATCTCGACTGTGAAAGCGTTTATTTTTACGCGGTTTTAGACGCTCGCGGTGCATTATACTGCGGAGTGGAGGTTCGAGGTACAGTGAAATAACGTCGACAATGTATCTCGTGAGGGCCACTTACGAGGATCAAGCCGAAGGAATACTGTCTGCACGTGTGAAGGAACGTTTGCATAAATGCGATAGCATCTCTGGACTCTTGGGTTCGCCGATGCGGGTATTGGGTAGCCTATCAGCAGGGGATGTAAGTGCTACCGGCATTGGGAAAAGAAGATAGGAAATGTGATTTGGAAGAGGAGGTATTTTCGAAGTCTACCAGGTGTTGAGTATCTAAATTTATTAATTGAAATGCAAGGGTTGGAGCAGATGAGTCTTCAAGCTTTGATAATTCTGTTTGATTCGTTTAATATGTTTCTTTGGGGGATTTTACCAATTGTTGAGTACCTAAATTCATTAGTTTTACTCTACTGGTAACGTAGAACACATGGCCAATAAGTCAGGTCATTCTGTAGGCAATGTAGAACACTCTGCTGGTACCCAACCCAGACAAAATGATCCTTTTCTCCCCTCTAGCCTACTTATGGCTCCTCTAGTTCATCGCTAACAGCGAGGAAATTTCGTTCGCGTTTCGCCTGAAGGTTTTTTCACGTTACAACACGTAGGTGGCGTCCAAGGCTCGGGCAACTTGAAAATTACTTCAACACGAGGCGCATCGGAGATCGGGGTCAGACGAGCGAAGCTTTTTGATCGTAATCTTTTAATTACGCCAAGCGGGAGAGTGTGAGAGAGATAGGTACGCGCTTTTAATCCGGCAGTGGAAACAGCCCGAAGCTCGGACGAAAGGGAAAAAGAGGAAAGGGACGAGAAGAAAGGGAAACGACGTCCGCGATACTCCCCACCTCTTGTCGTTCTAATAGAAACCGTGATTGCGTCGCGAAGACACCCGCTATCTTCGTCCCGATCTGAAATAAAGTTGATCGAGGACGGAATAGAAAAAGGTAATCCAATTAATTCCGCAGTTCGCGGACCTCAACGTTCGCGGGTCGTGTTAGGGTTCAATCATTGTATCGACATTTTCGTTGTAGGATAGTTACAAGAATAACAGAGACGATAGAAAGTTTTTAGAGGCCAGTGGGTAAGTCAGTGACCTCTGTCGATAAGGCTCGGTAGTCTATGACAGTTGGTTGATGAGGCAGATTGCTGTGCTGTCAATGTAGAGTATTTAGTTGGCAAAACAGGTCTCTTTACACAGATCTATCCCTACATGCAACAGTAGACAACGGACAGTCGATAACGTAGTTCGTATTATTTCCTGACTCCCTATATTAACATGAAATGTGAATATCAGACTACTAACACCAAATTATTCTACAAACAATAATATTTTCTGTTGATACATCTCTGTCCCTAGATCTCTAGCGTTACCCTAGCTTGCGATTCCCGAGGGGTGACAAAAACTCGTTATTCCTATAGAACTTCAGTCGTTTGGCAACTGGCAACCTTTGGCACCCGGGCTACCTCGCATTCGACTTATTTTACGCGCCGACGAAACGCTTCGCTCGGCTTGTATGGAGCTTCCCTCTCCTCCCCTCGCCCTCGGTTAAAAAAGTTTCAGCAGTCGTCTCGGTAAACAAACCGCCGTTTCGATGCGCCGCGTTCCCGTTTCCGCGTTGGTTCGTCCAAGGTGATTAATCTCGAAGCGAATGCGAATTTTCCACCGTAGTCCGTCCGTTCATTGGACGCGCGAATTGGAAACGCTTCTAGTCAATAGCTACCTCGCAGCGATCAACACCTCTTCGAATAAGGGTTCGTTATTCCTTCTAAATTCGATCCTAGTTAGCCCGCCTTGTTTCCTCGGGAAAGTTTATTAGAAACTCTCTTGGACGACACGGCGACGCCGCGCCCGAAAGTTGTCCGGCGCGAGGACGTCTAACAAAATGAACGTAGCGTCGAAAGAGAAGGGGTAGCTCTGTACTGTCTGATGTTCTTCTCAGTATTCTTAGTTTTTTAACACTTTACCGACCGGTAGCCGATTAATCGGCTTTTTGTCTCCAACGCTCATCGACCGGTAACTGCTACGGTAACTAGCAAGTATTTGTTACTTTGAATTGAGATACAAGTTGCTTTGCTCTGTAAGCTCTCGTATTTTTATAGAATTCGCGGTGCCAGGGAAGATATGTTGCCGAGCGGCCGGTGAGAAGGGCGTAGGATCTTGAACCGCTACCGGTCGGTAAAGTGTTAAGTAATTGAGCTAGGATAGAGAATAGAATGGCTAATAGTATTCGAAAATGCAGGAAAAACACATTTCCCCCCAACATCTTCTAGCACAAATATCTTTACTCCCAAGCACCTTCTTCCCTCCTCTGACAACTCTATCAAACATTTCCTCGTCCCTCACGCAAGCAGCGCCATTCCCAGCGACTTTTCGCCGACGGAGGGTCGCGTTTTGCTCGAGCCAACGAACCGTGGTCTCTTTCACGACTTTGCTTGCGCCATAAGAGCGGCACCCAGACTGTAACTCTAGTCGGCTTGGCAATGATTTATGCGTCCACCTTCTATCCGATTGTGGTCAACGGGAAGACCAGGACTGGCTGTCCACTGGGCCGCGAAATTTTACGATACGGAATTAGACTTGGAGAATGAACAGCGGGGAAGACGTAGTAACGTTGCCTGAGGGGGGATCGAAAGGCGAAAGGGCTGCGTTTTATGGCCACCACGTTCAATTGCCCCATTAATATCGGCCCACGTGAGCAGCGAGTTATGATTATTAACGCGATAAAAATTTTGCCTCGAGCTCGAGAGAGTAGGGGACTGATGGGGTTTATTGGGCAAGTTCGCGAGGTCCCTGAAGGGACGGGGTGAATTTCCAAAGCGACATGTGCGCGGAGTGACGTGTAAATCTTGCGTGGGTGGCAGGGTTGTGACAGTTTAGAGGTAGGAGTAGATAGTGCACCCTGGAGGGGTAAAAGATATTAAATTTTGTATTTTGGCACTTTGAGTATTATTTCTGATTTTTTCTAACTAATCGATAGTAAATAATGTAGACGTTCGAATAAAGTTTTTGCAACGTTCAAACAGGCATAGTGAGAACCCGTTAGTAATTTATTTCGAAGCATGAAATACGCTCGAGATTGTCAGGATTATTGGTCAGCGAATATTCGTTCATATTTAACCCAGCACACGGTACGGATTTTTCACGAATTCCAAGCGAATATTTCTCCCTCAAACGGAATCAAAATATGACGCGAAAGGAACATCCGCAGTGCTAACAGCGATATGAAATTTTTTACGTACTCGATTCGTGGACGATTTCAAAAATTTTTCTTTGAGACGCCTCGATACAGCGCCAATGAAAACGGAATATAAATCGAGCAGGCGCCAGTAAAATTTTGCAATATTCGAATGGTTGAATGTGAAACGGTACGTGGGGCGGTGAAGTGTGCAATGACGCTAATGTAGAATGTGAATTTCGGATTTATATGGCTGGGCTGTTGTGTGGTATTAAAAATGTCCAACATTCGAAAATTTCGGATGTACATTCAGACCTGTTTTCAGCGACGTTTCAAAGGGAACTTCCATTGTTTTAAAATTCAACATACAAATTTAATTTTTCCCTTGCTGGCCAATATTATCAGACCAAATATTCATTACGAATAAGATTTTCATTATTTGATACTTGGAAAAAATTTAATAATTTACTCTTTGAGTAAAATTGCGGAACATCACCTACATAAATACATCGAAATGCATAAAAGTGCATAATGAAAGATTGAATCACCATCAGAATCGATTTCTCGCAGATCATAAAATCAACGACGAACGCGACGCGGTCGTAGCTCGTCGAATTGAATGTCAGCTGTTTTCAGTGACGCATAGTTTTGTAATTAAATGTCGACATCAATCGAGAGCAACGAGCGCCTGGCCAGGAACGAATTTGCACTGCGAGGAAGACCGGAATGCACGCGAAGAGCGTTATACACCAAAATGATTAAAAAAGTTCATACAAACGTGGTCGCGTACGACCTTGTTTCCAAATTACGGGAATTTTAGGAAACAAAAGAAGAATAAAAAAAAATTACTCAAAGCGACCAGCATAGTCTTTGCTTCGAGGAGTTGAACGCGCAGGTCCAACATCGATATTTACAAGTAGCTTTTTACCTACAGCCACCAAAGTGTTACGCGGAGCGTCGATGGCAAGGGTGCCTTGTGGAACCAATTACGCCACCTTTGTATCCAACTAGAAATCATGGAAACAAAACCGTTAAACAGACCCCAACATTTGTATAAACTTTTTTCATTATTATTTGCATGCTGAATTCTGCTGCGGAAGTTACGATCACTTCTAATGAGATTCTCGACAGAGCCAGGTGCTTCTTAAATTAAGGTTAACAGAACAATTTTTAGAAACATGTTACGTGTTATATGACACGTGATACTATCGAAACACGATTCAGTTCACATTCTTAATTTTTATTCTCATCTTATTATTAATGTTATAATTTTGTTTCATTACTCCGATCAATATCAAAACATTGTTCTGAAGAAAACCACACATCAAGTCGTCATTCTTACAAGACACCCTTGCCAAGTATACCTAAACAAAGTCCTCAACCATGGATTCACCTAAAAGTCACTCATACTCCCTCCAAGCAAAAGATTGAATACATTCCTTTTCGGTCACTAAAGTACGAGAATCGTCTTCTAATATCGATTGGTATTCGAACCCAATTGCTGCCAATCACGCGGTCTAACCTGTTTCCGTTGGCGATGTCTCATTGTTTCTGTCCCAGTTCCGACTTAACTCGCCAATCTTCCCTCCCCTACCCCCGAAATCGTTCCGGAAGCGTTGAAATGCTCGGCTACAAGAGGCAGAATAAATACCGAGACAGTTGCGAGTTCGTAACAGAGCCCCGTAACGATCACGATCGAACTCCTCCGCTAAACACGTTCCCGTTAAACTTATCGAGCACGAAAGTTTTTCAATCGACCACTCCCCTGGTTCTTTCTTCCAGTTTTCCGACGCGAGTTTCACGATACGATCCGTGTTCACGCGCTTCGAGCGTTCGGGAGACGCGGGGGAGCTTGGATTTAGCGAGAACTGCCATGGAAACGCGAAAATATTATAGAGAGATATGTGGTGTATCAAATCCCTAAGGTACATGCGAAATATGACTTGATTAAAAGATACAAGACACTGGAATAATATCTCGCGAGGTACGATGTATAAAATTAATAAGAAAGCCCGTCCTAGAATCAGGTATGCAAAACTGCATATAAATTGCAATAATCCGGACAACACGAGGATCTCGATAATCTCGTAGGGACGAAAGCTTGTTTGCCCAGCATATTCCCTGAGCGTTGCACGCTCAATGGACCCCATTCGAGACTGCGAAGCGATTAAAGACGCGCTCGAACAAAGGCGATTCATTGACCAGTCGGAAGGATATACGCGCCTATAGAACTCGCCTCGCGTCGAAACTGAATTGGCATCTCCTCTTTGAAACGACTGCACGATACGATCGTATCGATCATAGCAACTCGAGACTAAACACGCTCGATCCTCCAGCCTTCGGTGCAGCCTGTTCTCTTGTAATTAGCTCTGGAAGGGTGGCGGGGAAGTTGTAGCAACGACGGCGGGTGCGTTTATTGGATTCCTCCAGCCGCGATCGCTCGACTGCGCGCAATTTTCACGGTGGATTCCCTTCTTGGCCCCGATTCGACGATCTCCAGAAAAAAAAAAAAAAAAACAAATCGTTCCGAGTCTAACTTTTTCATTTTTATTTTAGGTAATCCTTCCACCTTCCATAAGTCGCGGCCCTTGTTTACAGATTGAATTTCTCATTGGCTCCCGTTTAATGGAATGCATTTACCAAAACGGGAGGGAGGGTAGCTCTGGCAGCGGTGCTTTTTAGGCCATCCAACTCTCTTTGAGCGAGCGGCATTAACGAAACGGTGGTGTACAGAACGAATAGCGGTATCGATAAGACTCCTTTGTGGATGAACGGGAGAAATGGGGCTGGACGGAATTTACGGGGACGCGAGGCGAAGTTTAGCGCGACGAGGAGTTGGCTGATGGGATTTTTTCGGCGGTCGTTCTGCTGCAATTTTGCTGGCAGTCATCGCTCCCAGGTCGATCGAAGTCGTTTCAACCCCTGCGCCCTGGGAACTTCTTCGGTGGTTGGGATTTCCGCGATTCCTCTCGGAGATGACTCTTTGAGTTTCTTGTTTTACAGTGTAACAATCAACACAACCTTTCCTATGATAACCTCCATCATTTAACCAAAGTCGTCATCACTGCTTTCTCCAATTCCATTCACAAATCCAGAAAAAAAAAAAAAAA
>NW_026535284.1:10571749-10813541 GCF_026225885.1 Hylaeus anthracinus
TATTTTAGGTAATCCTTCCACCTTCCATAAGTCGCGGCCCTTGTTTAGAGATTGAATTTCTCATTAGCTCTCGTTTAATGGAACGCATTTACCAAAACGGGAGGGAGGATATGAAATGCCTAAGACACTAACTCCTCGATCGCCATTCGCTCGGCAAAGACTCGAACGTGGATGACGACCGTCATCCGCGCCAGCGGTCCAAGTTTGAACGGAGGCAGTCGCCGATCCCTTTGACCCCGTAATTTCGCATCAGCGAGACGCCAAGCGGTCCCTGTAACGGGGTGACGACTTACCTCAAAGACATCATCTGTTTCCCTCGAAATTCCTCGCCCTCGGCACGTTGCAATTAGCCGCGGGTCGCAGCAACAACGGAGTGCGTTTATTGGATTCCTGCGAGCGCAATCGTTCGGAGTCTCAAAAAGATTTCTAAGCTCTCCGTTGCTCGCGAACGTGTCCACGCTCGCCGACGAGGCTGTAAGAATCGTAGCGAAAAAGGATAAGGGTTGCTCCGGTTGGTGGAGTGGGTCGGCTGATAAAAAAAGGAAGGTAGAAGCAGAGGAAAGACGAGAAGAAAGGAGAGGAGGGGCCTGAGGTTTGAGGACAACGCTCGCAGGGGATTGGAAGAGGATCCGAGAGGGGAAAAACGCGACATTTTTACCGCCCCAATATATAAAATGGGTTACGATCAATTGAACTCGGCGATATTGAGAGGTACCACGGAGGAATGCGGTATATCGGTAGTACAAGGCGAACGAGGAAAACCCGATGCTCATCGAACCTTAAAATACGTCCTTATCATATTGGCCTGCCGCGGAAGAGTCTACGTTGGCCCACCAGACCTGTCCCAACCTACGGGGAATTGGTCTCGGTCAGGGACGCCCCTAGGACACTCGCTGTCTCATGCTATTGATGTTTGCCACCCCTTTGTTGACTGAAACTATTTCGATCCATTATTCTAGCTTTTGGTAGAGTCGAGTTCCATACATTCTTCGAGGATGGCTATTTTTTGTTGGGGAACAGATATTATATTGACATTTAAATATTTAGGACTATGATTTTGACTTCTTTTAAAGTATTTGTAGAACTGAAAAAATCCAAATTCTAAGTAATTCAACTGATAAATTGTCTCTAGAAACGAGAAAACTTAGCACACTCGAGTCTGAAAGCATGAAAAATCAGCAACCTGGCGAAATAATTTAATCCGACAAAGAAATCCTGCTTCCCTCGTCCACTGTTCTCCGAGTGACCAGCGTCCGAAGGCACCCTCTACACCCGCGACAAGGGTCGTTCCTGGGTTCTCTCGTTTCTCCGTCGGAAACTGTGCTTCTTCTTTCGTTCCGCGGGCACCCGCGGCTGGGCAATTCTACATGCAGAAACGAGACAAAAGAATGCAATTCTAGCAGCGGCACCGCTGTTGCAGTCTTTGCGTTCAACCACCCCCCGTTCCCCCTCGCTGCCTCGCCTTTTATCCACAGTTTCGCGAGACGTACGATGCCAAGAACCGGGGGAGGCTGCTCCTGAAATATTTCCAGGACGAGAGGTGGTGCTGGTTGAACGAACCGACCTCGCTGGGGGGGGGGCGAAGGAGGCGTTTGCACGCGGGGGAGGGTTGGAAACCCCGGAGAACTCTAACAAATTGTCATTTGCAGAGCGCAATACTCGTTTCGTCCGCACAATACTCGAGCGCGACGCTGGCGTTGCAGGCGTCGACGGAAAATCCTTATGTAGGGTGGAAAATGGCGAGGATCACGGCTAAATTAGACATTGTCGCATCATCCCCCTGCGATACACGCGTGGCCTGTTACGGGGATCTGCGTGTGGTCGTGGTCTCGTCGGATGGGAAATGCAGTTCCTTCTATGCTTTCTCTTCTTTAAACTGGTGTTCAATACTCAAATCACTAGCTTATTACTCTTATATCATTTTTTAAGCTTTACATCTTAAGAATCTGACGTGCAAAGTATAATAACTGTTATACCAATATTTTGATCCTTCGGAACAAAATTCTAAATAATTCAACTGATAAAACGTCGAGTGGTATGTTTGACATAGCTGAACATAAATAAACATACCAAAAAAACATGAACAAAGTGTACATTCGAAGAAAGTAACGGAATAAAGTACTCCTTCAAAAAAGGAAGGAACATACACGAATTTTATCTAGATCTAGTAATAGTAGTTAGTAAATGTTTCTTGCCATGAACTTTAATTGATAAAATTTGCTAGTTCAGGTTTGCCGATGGGAGGAATTTCTTCTTGTACCTTTCGAGAACCGTAGAGTTAACCGTGGAAGTCGCGGAACTTTTAGTTTCCGTTTCAAGAAAAATATTTTTCTGCTGTAATTTCATGCAGTAAAGAACGTTTCTTCTAGTCCGCGGCGCGGAAAAGCGTAGCTCGTTACGGTTCGATTGAAATGAAGTGAAGTTGGCAGTCTGGTCGTTGTACTTTTAATGAAGTAAACTCAATTCACTTTGAAGTGAGCCTCTCGTGGGATCGTTGATTGTATTAACGTGATCGCAGATAACATTGCATTATGTAGTAGTTTCTTTGTCACGGAGGTAGAGAATTGTTCCGATGGGGTTCCACTAATTCCATTTTCCCATGAACGCCATTAATGATGGACTATTTGAGTGAAATTAATATTGTTTAATATTGGTAAGTAATCAATTGTCGTTTTTGTATTTTGTAGCCATACACCTCCAAATTTCTATCTCCATTCACTTATTCCTTCGAGCAACCAAAAATAGTATCAATCAAAGAGACCGCAATTTTCGGCCCAAAGCGCCTTTGACGAATCAGCCTATCGTTTACAATCGTCAGCAATCAAACGCAATCAAACGCAATCAAACGGTTTCCCCACCTCCGAAAATCGACTCTCGTTCGTTGAATCTAATTCAGCTGTTTCGCGCGAGTCCTGTTCTTTGCGTGACGCGTTTTAATAGCTCACCTTTTCGGATGAGAAACGTACTTTCCAAGCCTGGCGGGTTGGACGGGGCGGAGAAGCCCCCGTTCATTACACAGTCCCTTATCAGAAAGGAGAGTATAATTTCAGCTGAAAACGCGAGTTTCACGGCCAAATTAGATGTCACTGCGCTCTAGCTTGGAATACGCTCAGACAAAGTGCGCGCGTGTTGGTGCGTGGACGCGTGTGGGTGGTAAATACTCTCTGATATCCAATGGAGGATGTAGGAGTATACTGGAGGGCGTGATAGCACGGTATCTTATGAACGCGAGTTGGAACCCAGGGCCACGAACGAGCGACTCCTTGTTTCAAACCGCGATTGTCGTTTCGCCCTTCGACCCCAGACCCGGCTACGATGTAATAATCTGAAAGGGCTTTCGCGGTACGTTAACCCCGAAGATAGAGGTGAATTAATGCGGCAAGAATTTTCCAGAAATTAAACGCAACAGCGACGGGCTAGAGGGATGGAGACGACTATGGCGAGATAATGCATTGTGGGGTAAAAAGGGCATAATCGGAGAAAAAAGATTATGAAATTGAAGGTTTTTGGTATTTATTTTCTTTACCTGTGAGTGAGTGAGTGAGTTGTATTTATAAGAGGTTTAAGACCTTCTTAAATATTGAGATTCTAGTACCAGATTTTCACCTGAGGGCCCAAAAATTCCGATAAGTTAAGTTCCACGCAGATCTGTGGACTCTTCCCACTTTTGGCCAGTTTTTCGGGGATTCTGTCACACCGCGTGGGAGGGGAGCGTTCGAGAGTTTTTGAGTGCTCGCGCAGATAAGCCCGAGGGATTCGCGCGAGGATCGCGATAACCTACGGGATTCTTTGGTAAGCCTCGATAAGCCTACCTTCGAGGATTTTTGTTTAAGAGTCGCGATAGCTTTCGACAGACTTGCCAGAGTCGCGATGGCTTCCCCAGGACACTTTGAAACCGTTCCCAGTGACTTTCGAGAAGTATCTTGGAAAAAAAGTAGATGGATTTCTTTAGACACCTTTCACTGGTTTTAATCTTCAATCGTCATACTATCATCACTCGTCGTTAATTATCATACATACTTCTACCTACAAAAAGTAAATTAAAGCTAATACACAGATGTTTCAAAGGAACCTGTATGTTGAATATATTCAAAGAGCATAAACCTTAACTAGAGTATTTTCAAAGAACTGTTCAAAATAAAACCATTCATGAAATAGTACTACAAAGCCAACTTATATTATATTATTCTAAAATTTATTTAATAATCCCCTTAAATTCGCAACAAAACAGTCCGATTACGATGAAAGTGCAAACACTCATTGCATCAATTATTTACAAATCTCGTCGTAAACCAGAAATGAACGAAGTCAGCAGCAAAACAAGACGAAATTAAAGTCCCCGAGAGTGACTCTGAAACTATTTATATTACAACAAAGCATAAACCAACGTTAGGGACATAAAAGAGACTTGTCATTCCCCTGCCCGACATTCTTATAATAACTTGGCGAAACTTCCCTTAAAATTGCATTAAACCAACTTGGCGAAAGACGGTACACACCACCCCATATTTCAACGCTTTCCTCCCTCCCAGCTCCGCTCAGTTTTCAAAATGAAATTTCGTGCAAACGTTTTAATATAGCATCGGGAATTGCTTGGCTTGCTGATTACCCCGCGAACAGCAGTTAATTGGTTCGCCAGGGCCGCCTTTATCGGCGTTTAAATAACTTATTAATTAATTCTAATAGATTCGAACTCGTTCCGAAATGATATTCCGGGGGCGGGGGAGAGGGGGGGGGGGGCGAGAGTGCATGGCTCGTTTACGGTGCAGCTGGCTGCTTCGGTTTTCCACGGAACATTGAATTCGAGGATCAGCTTTTCCCACCAGTTAAAGTGTCGGAGGGAGAGAGTGGTGGCGTGGGGTGGAGAGGCGGCGAGTTTATTCCCGTGTTATTTATTTTAAACTGTGAACGAAATATTCCAACGTTGCGGAGGGCTGGCAAGTTATCGACGATCGTTTTCAATGTAAAATCGCGATTAACGGTATCCGGTAATTTCGAGCCGTCGCTTTCGAGCTTTCAACCCCTGTTCTCGAATGGAGTATACATACATATACATATATATGGTGACCAAGAGGGTGGGGACGAGTTTGCCGCTTGACGGAGACCTAACGGAACCGTGCAACGATTCGTTACGGGAAACTCGAGCTTCCATGAATCTTTGTTCGAGGCCCTCGCGTGACTTTCCATTCAGGACACGCCCGCCTCATGCAAGTATAATAATTCCTGTAATTCGGGAAGCCCGCGCCCCGGGTATGGCCGAATATCTCTTACCTAGATAAAAATTTCCAAGGACGAATAAGGGGATGATCAGCTCGCGTTACCGTTATGCGCGTGATAAAAATTAGAATTTCAATGCATGGAAATTGGAAACTGTCCTTTTATCTTTCTTTGGATAGATGTGTTCTAATCTACCCAGATCGGTGGTTCTGAATATTGCACGCAAATTTTGGGCATTTGTAGAAATATTTCTAGATCGAAGAATAGGGTAGTATTCTTTTTTTATGATTTATTAAGGATTTAATTTTATATTTGTAATTTTCTTAAAATATTACAAAATATTTTTCATTCACCTGCCATAGCCAGCTTTGGTCACTAAACACGATGAAATCGAAATACTGGCCCCGTAGAAGTCGAACGCAAATTAAATTGTATCGATGGTTCCGCAACAATTGCACGAGCTTGAGGGCGGTAATTTTTAATTGAACTGTTTTCACCAAGGGCTTTCTTAGCCCGCAAGACAAAAGTTAATTGAAGGGGAATTCGGTAGATTGGACTCGAGTTTGCTTTTTCTTTTTTCTATCGATCCAGAAAGTTTGTAAAGACCTCGTCGAAGTAAATTATAATCGCTGCATTGTGCCGGGAAACGTCGAGCGATCGGAAGGGAACAGGATTTCCCTTTCCCATTCTTTCAATTTTAAGCTGGTTGATTGCAACGTATCGACAAAACGGGTATTCGGCTATTGTTTCAGTAATAATTTTCATTTCGCTCGATATCGACGAACCATTGTATCTACCGATGCTGGAAAACATCCTGTTTATTACACAAAACAGCTTTTCACGTTCTCCATCGTTTATTGAAACATTTACGCAAAGTAATTTGAAATTTTCGAGTCTTTGTTTTGTAAATATTTTGAAGTTTATAGTAGCGCAGGTTAACAGAATTACTTAGACCTGTCATTTCATTATACCAACACGTATACACGTAAACATTTTTTTCTCTACCAACTATACTAACTACAAATAAACTTAAGTAATATAATATTTTAGTGCCCATGAAAGTTTAATTTTTGAAAACGCCTAAATCAAAAATCCAAAATTTTTGGAAAAATAGAATTTGACGAAACGCTGTTTCGATTGATATCCAACAAAGCAAAAAAATATTCCTCCATTTTACATAAAAAATTCCTTAATTTAAAGTGGAAATTTTTCGACTCGACTCCCCCATGCATTCGAATATTTGAGATTTTAGTGCCGATTTCATCGATGAAAAAGCAAAAAAAAAAAAAACATAACAAAACAAAGTTTGTAATACGAGCGTTTATTTGATAGAATATTTATGGTTGGTTTAATGAGAATTCAACTGAATTCCCGCGTCGGTCGTGAATCGGAATTGACAGCGTAGCTGCGCGTGTTCTGACACCGCCATTGTTTTGTCGCTTTGTTAAATAAATTCCTGTTAAACACGGAAAATTACGCGTTACCACCGAACTGAAAGAATGTTTTTTATCCGTGGATGGAATCCAATTAATTAGCTGCGTTGAAACAGATTAAGGCTGGGAAAGGGAACGCGTGTAATTTGTTTCGGCTTTAATTGTGTTGAAAAGTGTAATGTACATTCGTAAGAATTCACCTATTCATTTTCATTTGTTTGTAAAATTATTGTTGTATTTACTACTGCGTGATTTAAACACATGTTTTTTTGAAAAGAATATTACTCGATCGTAGTTAGAGTTGTGGTCTGCCATACTTCCATTTTCTGTACCAACCGAGTCATCCAACGCCAGAAAATAATTTCCTGGCCCTCTGTGCAACCTTTTCCGCCCCCCTCGCGAGGCGAGTGATAAACACAACCGGATGGCCGACCGACCAGGGGCCAGAGACGAATCCACAGACGACGAAGGTCGGTTGGAAAATTACCTGGCGCATTTAAGAGTTAATCTAGCTACAGCGAAACCCTCAGATGCGGCGGATAATGCGATTATACACGGGGCGGGGGATCGGCGGGACGAAAAACTTGGCCGCGACGAAAGTTGGAGGGTGGAAAGGGAATCAACGTTGAACCACGCTAACGCTAACGACCGCCATAATTAGACTCTCGACCGAATTCGGCGAACTTTACCGTGGCCGTGTGTTCGTGGCTGACTTTTCAATTCCCTTGAAAGATTCTTCGGTTTTCGTTCGATCTTGCAACCCCTGCAAATTGAATCCTGTACCAGCCAGCGGAGGGTACGATTGGAGTTCTGCTTTACCAAGATCTTGTAAATTTCTTCCTACCTTCTCCTCGTTTTTTATGTATTGCACTTAGTCGCGTAATTCGCGGTTATTAACTGTCCGATGCAGTGTTTCTTGTACTTTAGGTAAACTTATAAATATTGGAAAATGTTTTCGGGGGTATTTATGAAATAAACTCAACGAAGTTCGTGATAATTCAAATGTTTGCTACTCGTAGAATTTATTAGAAAAATGCGGATGTTATAGTACAGATTATAGAGAACGAAATGTAATAACAAAAAATGTCGTCCCTGAAGAGGTTAAACAAGTGTTATATTATGAATAGAATGCTTGTTCGTAAAAATGCCTAGAACTCACTCACACCCTCTATTACTCTAAATGAAGAACGACTCGGTAGAAATTGTTTCACTTACCTCCTACTTGATTCTTGACATTATTACCAAGTAGAATCAGCCAGAAAGGTTCTTAAAATTAATTTCTCTTGTCTCCTAAGAACACTAGACGCGACAAATTTGTGACAGCTACCCCTGACCTCACCGTCGCGACGTCGACCATTTTTCGGATCAAAATTCTCTCTGGATTTCATTAAATTTTTATTACTGTCTTGGCTCGAAAATAAATCAAAGAATATCCATCTTGATCCCGACCCGAGTTCCGCTGACATTCAAAGCGAAAAGTAATTTAAAGGAAGTATTTTTTCGACTTCTGCCAGCTATCCTCGCCAAAGAGGAATAACTTACGTCCCAGGAGTAATTGTTTCTCGACTCTATTTATCTTTCATCGCTGGGTAAAGGTTTCTAAATACAGCTCTACAGAGACATTTTATAATTAACGATTGAGATGTAGAAAAATGATAACGAGGCAATTCGAGTGATTCGTGTTCAACGAAAATATGAAACAAAAAGTATTTGGTGTTTCAATAACTGTTCTGTGTGAAATACGAGCGATATAAATACTTCTGAAATTAGTTCGCGAATAAATTCTGTCTCTTCCAATTCGCAGAAGAATGATCAGTCTATTCAAGTTCGAATAAATTCCAGCTTAGCCATTATTGGAAGCCATAAATTAGCTACGAGGGTGGAATTCGATTGGACGAGGGTGATCATTCCATTTCTGGTGTTTTGAAGGCTCTTTTGGGGGTAATTAAATTTTTGTAGAGAAACGCGTTTATTTTAGTCCGTTATTCGCATTCTTCTTGAATATTATCTGCGTCCGTTCCGCGCAAGTTGCGATTGCATTCGTGGAAAACAGACGGAAGCGACGAAAGCGCAGCAAGGACCGCCAGGAAATTCGTTTTGACTTTTAAATAGGGCCAGCTAGTTAAATTCGCTCGACGGTAATACGCGGCGACGCGTACATCGAATTACTTGGAAACGCATTAGCCGCGGTATTAACTATGAATCGGAATTAATTTCCGTTCCGACGACAGCCCGATCGCGCGCGATATGCGTCGAGCACGCTGCAAGGGATGCACGCCCTGCCCACACCCCCTTCGTTTAAATTAGAAATACGTGCTAGTTCGCCAGGGAGTTGGTAATAGATCCCTTCTCGCGTTCACGCAACCGCGGAGAAATTTTGTTCGATAGTTCCTTTTTGGTTTCAACTGGACACACTATTTAACTGGGGTTAGCTTTGGAAACTCGTCTGGTTTGCAATAGCGTTCGTACGTCTCGTTTTTCGGAGGTGAACGTCGCAATAAATGAATTCTCTTACGTAATGATTTTTGAAGCTAACAATTTCTTTGGAAAGTTATTTTACTTTATAATTACTTTGAAAATTGATTTTATTTTTATGCGATGTATAGAGTTAATAATGGTAATTAATATTTCTACGTAATAATAATAAAAGGGAATTCTGTTTTGCTTATACCTCTTGCATACTTCTATTCTCTCGAAGGTGTTCACTTCAAAAATTCATTACCTTTTTCCTTACCACTTTTCCTACCACCATTACTTTCATAGCCCCCCAAAAAAGACTAAAAGCGAAGAGCTTCCGAAGAATATAAATTATTTTTAGAGCTCTTACCGACATAAACAAGTCGTGTAGTCGTCTGGTTGGGGCCCGACTCCCTTTCGTTGACGCGTCGTTATTTAAATCGCGACGTTCCAGTGCTCTCTCGTTCGGGCAATTTCGAGGCAGGAAATATGAACGAGATTTTACGAACTGGGCAAGTTTTTAACGCCGCGGTCGTATTGTTCTTCGAAAATGTCGCCTCGTAGCGATGACAAAAACTCCCACGCACATCGGGCGGAAATTGCGCGCGACACGGGAAAATTCATCGACGCGGCCAACAATCAGAATTTTCATTTCAATCATCTAACGAAGACATTCCCTCGATGGGCGCGTCGATATTTAAATGAGCTTAAATTTCGACACGAATGATAGATAGTTGTCATGATATTTATGATTAAACGTCCAGCCGAATTTTTCCAGTAAATTGATCGGTGATTTCTCTTTATGGGCACGATTCTTTATGGATTTTCGTCGCGTACCATCATCGTTTAAAAATACGTAGATTACCTTAGGAATGCAGAACAGTGTAAGCATTGAAGGCGACACGATTAAAAACGTGCCAGGGGCGAGAGTGCCTTATTTAAAATTTCCCACGAACGTTGCGTGTTATAAAGCGACAGAGGCCAATAAAACGAGTCCAGGAGATAAAGTACAAGCGGACTGCAAAGAGGCTCATAAACAGGGTAAAGAGATCAAGAGGGCTATCGGTCACGTTCCTGGCCAAGATTAAAGGGACACCCTTCCACCCTCCCCCTGCTCCTCTGTTGGAAATCAGAAGGCGACGGTGAACTTCCGCGCGGACTCGTTGCACATCGGCACTGGAGACGCTTTCCCCCGGAGGGAAAATGCAGCCGAGCTGAATATGCGGACGCGCAAACAGCTAGGCAAGTAAATAGTGTTTATTGCCTTTTAGAAACGCCTCCTACTTTATACTGTCGGGGATATACGCGCGCAAAGAGCGAGGCGAGGAAGGCCACCGGGAGAGCTAAGAGTGGCAGTTGGTTAAGTTTAAATTATACAGTGCCCGCTGCGAAACTCCGAGGCTGAAACTTACACTTAAGATTTTAATTACTGCACGGAGGCGCGCCCCGCAATCGCCTCGCATAGTATTTGCGAAGAATCTTTACGGAAAATGAACACGAAAGGGATCGCCTATCACGAGCCTCGATCCCTAGATACGTGATACGTATCTCGATCGTTAGAGGGATCCTTCGTCGTGAGATCCTTCCTTGGCTATTTAAATGATATTTAACACGTAACCAAAAACTGCAATTCTGCAAATAGGAAAACATTTCTATATGTTTGTCTAACATTTCTCATATTTATGGAAACAGATATATTGTTCGGTGGCGCGAAGTGCAACGCTGGGAATAATAAAAGTGAAATAGCCGTGAAGGGTCTCCGTGGAAACTTTTCCTCGGCTCCTTCGTATTCTTCTGTTAGACCGTGGTCATTCGTGTCGTTGCTCCCTTTAAAGGCATTAGCTCCCCTGAAGAAGGTTATAAGAAACTTTTAAGATGCTTTAGATGAAGTAGAGTACGTAAGTACCTCATAACGCCACTTTAAGGTTAATAGACCGGACTCTAGTTTGAAGCAGTCCATAACGCATAATATGAATGTTAAACTCTAGCCTGCTGACGGAAATATACACTGTAGCTCAAAAACATTTGATCACTCGTTGTGGTAACAGTTCGATTATTCTTTCGAAGAGATTATCCTTTCCAAATCGATCCTAATCCCTCCTTTGTTTTATTTAATGTTTCCAGTATTGAATTATGGAAGGTTTTTAATATTTGAAACAGCTGCCATGATATGTCGGGCTCAAAATTCGAAGCTGTCCTGAAAATAAAACGTAAACGGGGAAACTGTAGGAAAAAGATGCATTGGCTCGAGTTTGTGTCACGTACGCGTCTAACCCACGTTCATATCTTCAAAATCAATTTGCTCGAAACCGAAGACACGTACGAAAAAATTTCTTCGTTCGATCGTATCTACTTATTCGGAAGGGCCCCTTTCTGATTCGCTTGTCGTTTTTCCCCTTCAGGAAATACAAACTTAAATATAAACATCGAAACGAAAACACGATAATAATTCTACATAAAAAATCAAATGTATTTTTTACTTTCATTCATTGTCGTTCAGTTTTATTAACGCGAAATTTTTTTTATGTTTCAGGTAAGCCACGATGCATTCACAGAGACGAAAACCTCGGAGTTAATGTCTAAGAAAATTTCGTATCACAGGTATTTATTAGAATTAGGCTTTGAAGAATTAGAATATCTCGCAAATACGTGACTTTTCCTCGCTTCTACGAAAAGACATTCGCGCAAACTCCCCTGCAGTCACAGAAGACGCATGAGTAAAGATAGCAGATATCCAAGAAAACGTGAAACTGATATCAGAATTCTCTCGGATATCTTCATTTTTCGGCGCTTGTCAGTTATTTATTGGAATCGTGCAATGGTCCCGTTCTGCTCCATAGCGTTTCAAAAATTGTCGCGTCGCGAGTCAGAGCGGGGGGGGGGGCGGGGTGTTCGTAGTTATCTTAGACGGAAGCACGAGAATTTCCTTCTGTCCTGTACCACCCGCGAGAGAAGAATCTATCCGCTAGGAGTCGACGACGGGGTTTCCCGTGCCCGGCGACGAAGAAGAAAGTCTGAACGGAAGAGGTTGCGAGCGGAAAGGAAGAGAAGAAGCACGAGAGAGCTATTGAGAGGACTTGGAGTAGAAGAAGGAAGAAAGGGGGTAGGTTTAACACCAGCCGGGTTTCAGTTGCCGCCACTTGAAAGATAAAGTTTGCTCGAGGCCTCCCTCTGGAAATCTTTAGGCGAAAGTTGCCGGCGGAGTTACGCGCACGCATACCATCGTCGCGATACACAATAGGGGTTGGGAGCAGGGAGGGATGGAAGGCCTTGGCATCGCGGGCGGATCGTGCAGCTGGTTACAATAGCGGGTAGTAAACTAGCGTGGAAGTGTGTTTAACTCGCGGAGCGAAACTTGTTTGAAAATGTCGAATTCCAATTCCCAAAGTCCCATGCCTGTCGGGGCACACCCCTCAACCACCCTCTGCTCCGTGAAAAATAACCGATACGGGACCCCCACCCGGAAAATCGTTTGATTGAATTAGATTTGAATTCGGATTTATTGTGACAGGACGGTCGAGCGCGGTTTCGTTACGGTGTGCGCATCCATGTATTCTATGTCTGACTACGTATGGGACCTATTCCACTTGATTGGGCAGACACCGCGGACCACAGATGCAGCAGCTGTTTTCTTTGAGTATATGCAATTACTGTTCTGCTTGTTTCGTTATATGTTGTTACGATTTCTCTTGTTCGCTTGTTATCTGTGGTTTCGTTTCAACCTAGATGCGAAAGTTTTTTGAATGCCAGCCGCGCAAACCGCATTTCCTGTAAAAATTCCGCTGCCAGCCGGAAGAAGTTTCTGGCCAGTCCGAAAGCTCGAGAACGATAAACAGTTTTTGCCAATGTCTAATTGGTCGCAATTAGTTTGAAACACGCGAATGGAAGGTTGTTACTAGCCGAAAACGCTAGTGGCGTGCTAGGTGCCGAGCCCTTCTATCTCGAACTTCTAAACAAAATAGAAAGTCGCAAGTTTTTTCCACGTTCGGGGAGGGTAAGAACTAGCTTTGACGTTAACGGGAACACGCTCTCCTGGTTCTCCCGGTTGAAAACTTGCCTTGCCTAAACCCACTGGAATCTGTTGGATAAAAAACTAAACGGCAACAGTGAATTCAGAGTCCCGCGGTGCCGTGTAGACACAATTTCAGAAAGTTCTTTCGACTAATACACAACTGTTAAGCTTGTCCCGACAACGGGGCATATAGGGCGATTTTTCGTAATTATTTCCACGGTTTTTCTATTTTCTTTTCGCCAGAGCAGCGGGCGCACCGCGCTCGTGACGAGGTCAGAAAGTTCTTGGGGCTGACCTATAATGGATAGGTACAGCAACTACTGTTTATCTGGATCATCGTCGGAGAGTTAAGGGTGCATCCCTAGAGTGAACGCCTAAAAAGTGAGGTCTCTTTGAGAATTAAAAAGAAAAAAACCGTTGTAATGGCTATGGTATCTATTTTTAATATTTTCTAACAAAAAAAAAAAAAACAAGTCTTTCTTTTTAATTTCAAAACAAGCCTCTCTCCTTAGACGTCCTGAGACAGTTCTTTCGTGGCCGAGACAGGAACATTCGGAGCTTACTTTCAGCGACAGACCGGCATACGGTAAGAATCGATGGACCACGTCGAAACTAGATTTGTCCAGCTGATTCCATTCTCCTCGGCTCCTTTCTTTTTGCTCGTCGTGTTTCTTTCCATTTTGTCGGATACACTTGACGCTTCCAACAGGCTCGAAATTGATTCGATTCTCTCATACCAGAAACAATTATGTCAGCACATGGCGCAACTGACGATCCCTTTACAAAACAATTCTTTTCCACGATTCTCGGGAAAAGAAAGATTTGTTGGAATGAATTGTCAGCGCTGGATACTTTTTTTTCTCAAACATTAATATCTTGACGAATCCCAGTTCCGAACTTCCACATCATATTAACTATAAAATATTGAGGGATGGAACCCTCAAGAATGAGGCCCAAGAAAACATTCTCCTCTTAATAAGATCATTCGTTCTGCCAGCACGCAAAAAGTAGCACACTCCTCGAAAATTGTTCTTTGCAGCTCGCGACATGATCGCGAAGAGTCATAGATTCTCGTTTGGAGCTGTGATCGACGTAATCGGCCGAGCTAATTGAAAAAAAGGAGTCGGCGCTCGCGCGTCTCTATTTTTCCTACGTCCCGGATCGCTTTTTTTCCCCTCTCTCTCCCTCTCTCCCCACGTCAGAACGATGATCGTTGACGCGATATCAAGATCGATGAGGTCGCGATAAAGCTGCTCAACTGGTTTCGTTTGGCAACGGCTCCTCCTTTTTTCTCGGTTGGCTGCTGGAAGTCACGTACGATACACGGTGCTCTTGCAGAATCTGTCACGCTTTTGTTCCGTGGTCGCCGTGCACACGGAATCGACGTCGACGACTGCGATATTAACCCTCTACCGCGTGAAATTTATTTTATACCTCGAGAATTATTTTCTTGGTAGACATTCGATCCTTAATTAATTTTAATTAAAATTGAAACACAATTGTTTGAGTTGTTTCTTCGTTATCTACGTATCGATTTAAATTCTTCGCTGCATCCCTCGGTTGTTCGCAGAACATTTTTGAACGAAGAATCTTGGTCTTCTTTCTTTTCTTCGATCAAATATTTTTCAATTTTCTTGGACCCAATAATGGCAGTCGAACGAAACTCAAAATGAAAGGTCCAACTTTTACGTTTATGGCAGACCATTCCACATATTGAATTTAGCAGTCTAGTAGCAGTTGAAATTGAAAGTATATACTAGGTTCAACGTTAGAACACTGTTTAGGCGCGACTCGATGGCGAGCCTCGAGGAAGACATTGAGATAGCGCAATGAGCGCAGCGTCATCCGCAGAAGTCGGGCAAGATCGTATTCATTGAGAGGTCAAAGTGTAACGCAGTCTCATTCGTGCGCGGAAACGGAGGTTAAGTCGAGGCACGATTCGTGACGTATCGAATCCACGACGAAGAAAAGTGGTTTCGATTGCTATGGTCTTTGGGTGATGCAGAGTCACCTCGAAGACCAACGAGAGTTTCATTACTCGGCCCGTTACACCTCCTACAATTCAAAATATTTCTCTCGCCATCCCTCATCATCTCCCACCTGTGGACTATGGCTGCGTCGTTAAAAAATCAGTCGAAATCCGTCGTAAGAGCTCCAGGAATGAGTAACGACTCGAGTGGATTTTCGGTGGTCGTGGTATCATCGTTTTCTCTCTCTTCTTTCTTAACTAAAAGCTGGACATCGCCGGGTGCTCGGGAAATTTCATAAATTACCAACGAAATGGAGAGGTGGGTTTTGATATACGGTGGCCGGTGTAGGATTTATTCGCCGCGGAGCAGCGACTTTCGTCGCAGCCGTTTCGCCGCCCTATCCTGTCCTATACGCGGCTGGATCCAGCGATGTCGCATTATTATGCAAACGCATATATGAGGCCGGGCGGTAAAGTAACAGTAAACAATCAAATTATGAGCGTGACGCGACTCGTGACAGTGGTATATTAGGTTGTCAAGGTTCTTTCGTCGCAGGGGGAACGGGAAGGGCAAAAATCCTTTTCTCGCACACGTCGCCTGCATAGCAATGCAACTCGTCCTGCGACAAAATTAGGGGAACGATTCTCTTGATTATGCGATCCCCGAAACATTCAAGCGGTGGATCCATAACGCTTTTCGTATAAAATAATTTTACTTGAAAATTGATCGTGTAGATGAATTTTCACTCGAAATAATTTTATATGAAAATTGATTGCATGCATGTATTTTCGTCTATAATAATTTTGTATGCATGTATGCAAGATTCGAATATTCTAAGTGTGCCCGGATAAATGGACATAAAATATTGTTCTCGTATGCATTGTCCCCGGATAGCTGAGAATTTAAGTACAATGAACGCGGCACGAGCCACCGCCATCGCTTCAAGAAGCCAGCATTATAGGAGCACATACCATCTTTAAGATACCTACCATTCTAATAGAAATACTCGAGAGATATGAGATATTTTCATGCAACGTTTCCATCGAAGAATCTTGACGATTCAATGAAAGTTCCGCGACACGTATTCAGTCCGTCCCAGAAATTCGTCAATAAAATTATAAAGTACACGCTCCATTGGAAAATCTCGAGCAGCAATGGCTTCTTCGATACCATTGGTTCATCCGCATTCGAAATTGGTATGCCATTCAATTTTTATCTTGAATGCAAGAGTCGGGACGTAAATGAGATAACTAAGAAACCCCGATCGAGCCATCTTAATTTTAATGAAACGTAAGTGCTTTAAGATATGTACATATATTCGAATTTTTTAAAAGAAAATTCTAAAGCTCCTCTTCGAAAACCTTTCAAAAAATTCAGAGTTGAAATATCGAATAAATTAATTTTTCAGGTGTTTGAATAGTTGAGTGTTTGGATATTCGGATGTTTGGATAGCTACGTACATAGCTACTCGGGTGATTGAATGGTTAACTGTTCGAATAATCCAATATTTCGATAAACGTTCGTCGAAGGATGTTCTTTCATGTTTGCCACGGATGCTCCCCACAGGTGCATTAATAATTCCATGCGAATTAAGAGCCGCGTCCCAGGAATCGCGTATCCACGTCGTCGCGAATCCCTTTCCACAGACTGCAGCCGGTGGGGCAGCGAAAGAGCTGGCACAATGCTGCGCGACGGCGTCGAGGTGACACCGTACACCATTTGTCTGGCTGGAGCGCGGTGCCGTTCGTCGCGACACGCCCGAAACAATTCGTTACACTTGAAATCAATTAGCACAAAGTGGTGGTAAGTGGGTAAAAGGTCTTACGCTCGACGGAACGGGGAAAACAGTGGAAGCGGTTTGAGAAATGACGTCTGTCCTTGTCCCTCGAGGGACGAAACGACCACTCCATACTGGGTGAATCACCACTCTTACGTAACCATATCAATCTCTTTCTTTTTAACCACTTGCAACAATTCTCACGAGGTATGGTCGCGTTTCCAAGTTCTGTTTACTTGTTTGCTCGCGTTAAGCGTTGCGGAATATAGTTTCTTGGCTTGTCGAACTATATGATGGGAGTTGGTTGATCCCTTCGAACGTAAGTCAATATATCCGCGTATGTTTGACGCAACGTGTAACGGTTGTGGTTTATGCTGATTACTGATCGACTAACTAGGAGTTCACTTATGCTGCGAATATTAACCCTTTGACTGCGCCGCGCCACGAAACTAAAAGCGCTTACGATGCGGAGAACGAGGCAGGTATGTATACAGGGTGTTTCAAAATTAGTGTTAGAACCGGAAATGGGGGATAACTGAGACGATTCTGAATCACAATATCTTTTGCTAAAATAAATTATTAACGACACTCACCGACCAATCACAGTCGAGAGCGCTCAGCCGCGAACCTGCAAAGAAACACTCAGATGACTGTTTATGGTGGTGACTGTTCTCACGTTTCGTGATTCCCTTGTCAAGCGACCGGTATCATGTGACTCTTCCAGTCGTCATTTGGGAGGATCGTCGTCGATTTCATGGAGCCACAGGACGGCGTTTACGTTTACCCTCACGACTTCCCAGCGGGCAGTTTGTTACCTGATCATAATCTATTTACGCCCGTAACACCGCCAGCAGGTAAAAAGCGTGGCTCGCGCGTATATTGCACGGCGAGATTCGCGCTGCAATATTTAACGTGGGCCAGCCCCGCTGGGGGAACGCTCGGAGCAATTATGCTGCTGTCGGCGACGATGAATTATTTTAGTCTTGCTCGTCTTGGCCGTAGTTATGCGTGATGAAACGCTTTTCTACGTCGTCGCGGCCAGGGCAAACCAGTTGCCCATCGCTGTTCCACTTTGCAACCATTCTAGATACTTTGTTCTCTACATGAATGCTCAAATGAATGCTTAAGTTCAATTAATGATTTCTGTCATTTATTGACAGTTTGACATGAAAATTTATTCCAGGGGAAGGATAGAATCAATAGAATCGAGGATTCTACTACCCATTCTGGATGCTTTTGTGACAGCAAAATATATTTTTTCCTCCCAAAATATTGACTAGGACACCAGTACCTAATTTTTATAAACCATCCACATCATGAAGCGGGGAAACAACTGTATTATCAAAGGATCGGTGTTCGTGGGGGTGGCGAAGTTTCGAAAGTAGTATCGACACAGGGCCAGGATTGGCTTGCCCACCAAACACACCAGGGAATCTTAATTGCTGTTTGAATCACATTGTTTTCCAACCGGAATCGCTGCGCCACGGTATCTCGAACACGCCCTCCTCGCCGCACAGCCCAGTTGCACGGAGAATAAAAGTTTGTTGGAATATGAAGTTCCTTAACGAGGGAACCGTACGGGCTCTGTGTTGTTAACGCTAGCCGAGGTCTGCGAGGTAGCTTGACTCGATGGAATAATAAGGGGAAATGGTTTTAAACGGGATCGCCGGGTTATCGTGTAATTGTTGAACGACCTCCGCGATGGGCGTCTTCATGGGCAATAGGAGGGGAATGTTAAGCAGAGTTGCTCTAAGTTGGGGATGCGGCCCTTGGAGAGGAAGCATTGTAATCCAAAGGAAGCGGAGTCTTGAATGCAGAAAAATGAGGGTGATTTAAAATAGCCAGTCAGTTTATTATTCTGGGGTGAAAGTGATAATTGTTTAAAATTTTTTGTTTTGTGTTTGATCTGTCTAGGAACAATATGTTCAGAATCAAAATCAGTAAATATGGGTTAATAAGGTGTATATTATTTTCCTGTGAGACTTCCTAATACTACTTCTTTTTTATCAGTTTAGAAAGACGTTTTCTTCAATGACATGCACATTCATATCTTGAAATTACCCTAACTAAAAAATTCACAGAAATGCGACGTCTCGTGTCCATTTGCCCAAAGCTACGATTCTTAACGTCAGCTGTTTGAAAACTACCCCCAGTAAAATATCATTTCCACCCAGGAAACGGACGTTCGCCGATCGCGCCCTAAACCGTGGCTGCATTTCAACTTTTAAGACAGCCGTCAAGATTTTATTAAGGCCCGCGATACTGTCCTGCGTATAGTTAAGAGACTGTCGTTCGTCCTTTCAATATACTCGTTCGTCGATAGTCAGCGTATTTTCACGAGCCAGTTTCGCGCTTATATCGGGTGGAGCATCTAAACCTGGCCGTCCGAATAACACCTCTAGCAGAGGCAAAAATGGCCTATTAAAATCATTCAAGAAAATTCAAAGCCATTTAATCCTGTTCAATGTTATTCGCAAGAAAATAATAGCTTGCAATAGCTTGCTCTAGGTACCCTAGGAACTCTGAGCACAAAATTGAAAAAAATACAAAGTGGCTCGATAGAAAAATTTGCTACCCCCAGGATTAATTGTTCTCATCACTCTCTCGAAACCTAGCAAGCTTGATCTCCCACGTTTCGTTTCATCCACATAGAATAGGTGAATAATTTGATCTGTTTCGAATGGTCCGTGCTGTATGGATCGAACCGGGTCACAACAATTTCGTTGATAGGGAAACGCAAGTGGAACCTGACGCGAGTCCTTATTAGAAGCGTGCCACGTGGTTAAGCATGCTGATGAAGCTTATAATTCTGACTACCGCAATATCGGGCGCATTGTTTTCGTGGCCCAAACGATGCGTGGTATTGCCGTGGAATGCGATCGCTGGAGCAATGCGGCCTCATTACCGTATTACCGTAATTAGATGTCTGTTACAGATCGCGGGGATTGGCACGCGCGAATGCAACCCCTCCCTCCTCCGTCGCATTTATAGTTAATGTTGCATTACACGACTGGTGAGCATCTTCGCGTTGATAATTGAGACACGACCGGCACTGCTTCGGGAATTATGTTTCGCGCGGATCGAACGGTTCGCATTGCAATTAAGCACACGCGCGCAAACCTGTATCGACTAATTGTACGAGCTTGATGCATAGACCAACTGTTTCCAGTTTTATTGAAGGGAAACTGACTCACTTGGGAATATAAACAATCATGTCGAGGTAGGTAGTTGTTGAAAGGTGGCATACACGAGTTTCAAATTGGTTTACTGGGAAACGAAGCCTCGAAAGAAAATATTGTGCTTCACGATTTTCATTTAGTTTTGTACCTAGAATCAAGCTTCGTTTTCATTCCATTTAATTGAGAAAATTTTTGTATTACTTTTTGTAATATTGTCCAATTGAAATTTTTGCAAAAATTAACATGAACGGTCCAAAACTTTCGTTTGTTTCAAGTGTAGGGAGAATGTGGCTTGAAACAAATAGACGATTAAAGCTTTTATCGTGGTCGAAGAGCTAAACGTTACTTTCGCGAGTCGTGAATCAGTCTTTGAGTAGCAATTATTCAATTTTCATCTCGTAATCCACCATCAAGGAACGCAAAGATGACGTCGTTTGCGTCTGGTAGCGCATTTTATTTCCCACTAAACTTCCACAAAGGATCCCGCTGTGACGTTTAACGATGCTTTGAAATTTTTTCATCCACGGCTAAGTAGTTTAAAGCATTTTTTCCTTTCGAATCGGAGGAGCGTTAAAAGCGTCCAGGGGAGGGAAGGTATCTTCAGAGGAAAATTTGTAAAACTAAACGACTAGATATATATGCCTCTTTTATCGAACTAGTGAACGCTAACCTCGATATCAAGTTGAATTTTTTTTTTTTAATTCCTTCAAGATGCTATTTAAACATATTGAAAGTTTAAAAAAATATTTACGTTGGAGTTTTGTTTAGAAAATTCTTCGAAGAGTGCACTCTTCGTACGATTGCATATTTCTTCTTGCACATCTGTTTCTCCTTTCTAATTGCGTGTAGATTCGCACCACTGCAAGCTAGAAAGTACTTTACTATTGATTAACGTTTCAACCCGTGGCTGAACGTATTTTTCTTATTCCCCATCGAGCCTGCCAGAGCGCGGCACTTAATTGAAATGATAAAACGATGGACTCGCCGATCGTTGGATGGGATAAATCGAGGAGCCGACAATTTCCGACGTTTCTGGGAATGCGTTTTCTATCGAATTATTTCAATTCGATTGGAAATACGGGAGTAGACGTGTCTGGAAGAAACTCGACTGAACGATCAGTTTCTGAATGTCCAGATTCATTTCAAAAAAAGGAGCATCTCAAAAACTAATTTAAGTACTTAAGAAATTGTAAATAAATAACTACAGGTAATTATATTTATCAGTTTACAAAGAAATGAAGCTTTAAACCAAGATATTTTATTCCGGTTGTTCGATTCGCACCTAACACTTTACCACGAAAGAAAGGTCTGGGAGTGCGAATCTTCTTTCTGACCGTAATTGTCATTGGGCTACTGGAGGATTGTGCTGAAGCTGACGAACCGATTGTGCTGCGCGATTATGGTGCAATTGAAGAACTGATTCGATGACAAACGAAATCAAGTGAGCGCAACTTTTGGTTTGTTCCTCTCATACGCTCAATTTTAGTGATCATTCCGATAGTCTGTCGCATCTGTTAAAACTATGTCGTTTATAAAAAATGATTAATCGTAAAAACATTATCGAATAATGTAGTATTTACAAATAGTTATTTGTCATGTAAATAATTGTATTATCACAGGTGGAATTTCATAAGTAGACTCTTTAATCAGTGGTTGAGATTTTCCTTCGTAAAATATATTAAAAAAGATATACTTTGAAGGGATATACTTTGAGATCTCACTTAAGTTTCACTTCTTCATTCACATCTGGAGATACGAACTTGCATGTACATCTGCTGTCGTACCAAATAATCGTGTCCCAATCCGGAGAACCGCTATCGATATTTCACGTCATCCCGCAGGCGAATAATTCTATTTCCCTCGGATTATGTAAGTTATTACTAGACCGACACAGATTATGCTTGAGACCCTGTGACGTCAGTCTCGAACTCCGCGGACTTAGGTGAAACTCTGTCGTAAACTTGGGACGTTTCCCGGTGACCAAAGCCACGCAGCGTCTAATTTTCGAAAACTATCGATAGTCGTTAGCGCGACTCGCGTGTCGACTTCCTGTCGCCGCGAACACTTCTCCTCGACGCGTCGTTATTCCCACCCACACCCCCGATCGAGTGCGGTTGTTTTTGAAACTGGACACGAACTGGACTCCCGAACGATTTCGATATTCCACAATGGATTCGTCACGGTGCTGGAGTGAATCAATTGTCGATGAAACGCCTACCATAACCGCTGTATCGAGGTCGTTGCGAGCGACGATAGAGCGATGTTACGGTCACGATTGCGCGAGCGTCGTTTACGTAATGGATCTCTAATCGTACTGCGTGCTACTGAGCGCTGTTCCACGCGTTGGGAACCATTTGTTGTTTAAACGCTACAGAAATTAGCGCCGCGAACGATTCAGCGACGAGTTCCACGGGGACAACCATGGGTGAAATTTGAATGGAATGGTAAACAAGATTGCGTGGGGTCGTTTCGTTTTGTGGTATCAATTGATAGTGTGGGAAAGGATTGCTTCGAAAATACAGGAGGATTAATAGAAATTGTTTACTTTTTGGTAGGTTGATTGAGGTTCGTGTTAGGAAATATTTTCCGTGGTGTGTTAGTTTTCTTGTAGTAACTAATAGATATTTACTATTTAAGTGTAAATACAACCGACACTAAATTTGTAAGAGTCCCCAAAACGTTTCTGAGCGTCGAGAATCGATTCTTTCCAACGGTCGTGGTGTTAATCGAAACCACCAATCAATTAATCGCGCGGATCCATTAACGAATTAAACCGCGTCAACTAACCGGGGATCCGAGTCCCTCCGAATCGCTCGTGTATTATCATGCTCGTTCTGATTGTAGCGTCGCGTTGCGCCATTGTACTAACCCAACGCTAATTACTTGATGTAATCCCAACCCCGTGACTTGTGCAATTATTAAACATCAACGTACCGGCGAACTTATAATCCTCGTAATCGAACTTGAATATCAATAAAATTGGCTTAACCTTATGTCGTTAACTAATTATTGGAAATTAAATCGTAACTCTTCGAACCCCTTTAAGCCATCCACGTTTGTCCAATTATACGAATATTTTTCAGGGAAAGAAATTATCATTTTTTTAAGGTTTCAAATTTCAACAAAATATAAAAAAAACAATCAGCATTTTTATATCTTCCAGGCAGTCAAGTCTTAAACCCTCTATCGCCCACCTAATCAAAAACTTGATAAAAAAAGTTCTCACAAAGTTCATCGAGGAAAGTATTCGCGATGCTTCCTTGCATAAACAAAATTTAATAATTCCGCAGATCCTATCATTGAGTGTACACTCCTGACAATTAATTAATTCACGAGTGTACGAATCACCAAGAAATAATTTCTATCGCGAATATTTGAATGACTAAATGAAACTCGAGCTGACAGAGGGTTAATCGAATTACCTTGGCGCCAACTTCTTAAAAGGCAGCTCGTCCAGGAAGCGAGAGATAATTATGACGCAGCGCAATAATTTCGCAAGCAAGCAACCGTGTTTCGGTGCATCTAGTAACGCGAACCAGGCGCCGGTCGCACCGACGCTGGATGAGATATAATAATTATTGCGCGCCAGGTCGACGTGCCCCGCACCCATGTTGAGCTCGTAGCGCTGGGATACCAATAAAGGGGAAACAAGATATGCTCGATGCGTAATCCACCCGAGAAAATCGAGCAATATAATTGAATATAGATGGCCTGAATTTTTGATCAAAATTCCTGCGTCCATAGAACTTTGAAAATAATATTTCCTTTCATTCTCAGCGTCAGGGCTTTGAATTTAATATACTTCTAGTGGAGTGTTTGTCAGTGAACGACAATACATAATAAATGATAATTAATTGAAAGAGAATTAGATACATTTCTCACGTGGCAAAAATAGCTAAACAGATTTCTGAGTGTCTGAGAGAGACACTATTATTTTATTAGTTATCCCAACATCGAACTGATGATGTCACAGAGTTACGAAACTCAGCGCAAGTTTCCATGAAAACGGTGAATCCACGCTGAATAATTGAAGAACGCGAAAGAATATCCAAATTATGGCACCCCCCGGATCCCTCAAACTTGTTGCGTCACAATATTGATGAATTCAGAGTACTTGCTCCCAAGATAATGAATATTTGCTAAAAAGTTCGGCGAACCTGGAGAACCGAGTTACCAGTGTTGTGGCAAACTTGGAGCCGAATGGTGTTACTATTAACTTGAAAATATTCAGTATAGAGGGATTTACACATCAAACTTTATCATGATATTGGTTTTAGAATGATGACACAGTGTAACGCAAGTCACTTCATTCACGTGTACGGTGGTTGGATAGACATCACTGTCTCTTGAACTGCCTATTCGTTAGGACAATTCCATCGTGTTGTCATTCGAAACAATCCACGTAAACACACCCGCTGTAAATTAACTTCTAACAATAATAAATCCATGCTTTCGTATGTCTGCTTGAATTCGAATTATCAAACTGTTATGGATCCTAGGTCGATTGAGACACAGCTGTTCCGCTCGAACGATTTTATTCAAATTACGATCCTGTTTTCGCGAATACAATTAAACGATGTATCTCTCTCGTTTTACAATATTTAATAAAGAAAGAAATGAAAGAAAGAAAATAATGAAAAAAAAAAAATATATCAACGATGTGTGTAAAGAGCATTCGATCACTAAAGACTCTTTTACCGATACAAGTTTTCGTCGCTCGGTAAAAATCGAGTGGCAGCGGCGCGACCATTATCGCAAACATCGAAAAAAGGTTTACGAATGACGGGGCTCTTTTATTCGGGGGTGTGTTTCGAAATTTGACGGCTGAATGGAAGCCGGTGTAGCGGATATTCCATTTCTGAATGCGGTGACACTCGAGTTAGCCGTGCGATGGCTGTTAGCTTCCGGGCGATAGAAAAAGCGCGAAAAATGCAATCCCGTGAAGGGACAACGACAAGATGTTCGCTCGGAGTCGGAATTTCCGTATTTTTCGTTAATTTCCACCCTCCCCCCCCCCCCCACCACACACACACACACACTAAAACACTCGGGTGCAATTGCAACGTGATATCCGCTTGTGTAATATGATTTATCGCACGGGTCGGAATTAAAGGCAGTTTCGCGCTGTGCCGAGTATCGGATATTGAATTCGAATTAATGCCTAATATGTTCGAGATTATCAGACAGTGAGAATTAGTAGCTGGAATTGGCCAAGTTTCCCGAACGAGTGCTCTGGAACGAGCCCGATTCTCTATACGTTTAAGAATTTTTTAATTTTCAATATCGCTCGCTGAAATGGTAATATTCGAAATGAAATTCGATAATGGTTAGTTCCTGTATTCGATTAAAATATTTTTCTACAGAGATAAACGAAGTACCCATCAAGCGTCCTTACGCGCGGCGAAACGCATTCGATCTTCGTGGAATCTGTTTGCTATGAATACACGCCCGAAGTAACAACGGTCCTTCGCATATTTCCATAATTTTTTCACGGCATAGCTCTGCGGGCGAATGCGAGTTGGACACCGAATACGAAACGCGTCATCGGTGGCCCCCGCGTTGCATCGCAATTGCTTTCAAAATTGTTCGAATTTATACCAGGCGAAACGACGCGGCGGCGCGGCGTTTTCCAAATTTTTGCCAACGAATATTCATGCGACCGCTGGTTTATAAAAGTGCGGGAATTATAATTTTGCGATCTCGTACGCGTACAGTATTTGGTATATGGTAGAGACGAATATACTTTTTTAAGTTTACAGGTAAATAATACTTTTCGTTCATGAGTGATTACATCAGATTTTGAAACGTTGCTTCCTACAGCTTCCTACAATCCTGTTCCCATTTCTATCGAATTAGTCGAGGGCAAGGTAGCTAAAACTTGGATTCCATCGACTCGAGCAGCCATAGACGTGAAATCGCGAAACGTGACGGTCAAAAGGGCGCGCACAGGAAGTCGGCGTTTTCTTCAGAGGTTCTGGTGATCGTTAAGCTCGGAGCCGGCACTAATGCCAGTTTCGCCGCGGGAAAGGAAAACTGCATTCCTCCCAGCGCGCTTTAATTCGCCTTGGTCTGGGCCGAGCTCGTTTTTTTCTTGAGACGCGCGAACGCCTTCCGTCTTCTTTATGGCGACCAGGGGAACTTAGGCTAGCAAAGGGAGAAGACTTAATCCTCTTCTTCCGCGCCTCGCCCTGCATCTTTCGCACCTTTGCGGCTGGTGACTTTTTTCTCACCTCGACACGTCGCTCTTCCGCTTAATTTCGCCGCGCGTGTTATCGGCGATTGCGTTCAACGCGCTTGTGTGCTTGGAACGCACTCTTCGTACAGTCCAGAGGAAAATGATGGTACACTTGACACGAATATTCTGTTTTTAGGAATAAATATGATCCTTGTGCTCGTTTGCTGAGGCACTTTTGTGTTTCGATGTATAATAGTTGTCTCTACAAGTGTTTTAAATATTCTATTCATTCGAACGCACACGCATAGGAAGTCACAAAGCACGGATGATTAATAGGTTTCCCGAATGGAGAAAATTCGACGGCGAGTTTATTGCAAGGGAACACCTGCCATTTGATTATTCGCCATCGAAATCGAATGCACTGTGCGATTTTCTGCAGCGCCGAGGGTGGAGGACCGTGTCGCCTGTGCGGAAACGTCTGATCACGAACTGGTTTCTGTGTCCCGAATAACCCCGGGGAATATCGTTCCCGTTACGCTAGTAGTTCGCGAAACCTGCACGTGACGTTTCCCCGTATTTTCGCGATTTATCAGTCTGTACTTTGCGCTGTTTCGAAAAATCGCGTATAATTCTGAGGGGAAAAAAAGTACAACACTACAATCGCTCGAGTTACACACAACGAACCATACTTGAGATAAGTAACGAGCCATATGAACCAAGTATTACTTATCTCCTCTGGCCAGTATCATCATCATCGCGACTACCAGAGGGATAAACACTACCCATCAGCTTAGTATGAGCACCCTTCCTCATATCTTCATTACTGTTAATATCCCGTGTAATATCGCCTCTACCTACGTCTCCTATCGCCTCAGATCGAAGCCGTCCACGATCAACTCAACATGTTACTAACAATGACTGAAATCCTTCTCAACCGGTTAACGCAACCAAGAAGTTCCTACGCAAACGTCGGATCGTGTTTATCGAAGATCCAAGGTAGCCTTTTCTAGGTCGATGACCTACACTTAAAATAAGCCAGAGGAACGACGGGCGTTCTTTTTTTTTTTTTTCTAACGACTCGTCGGCTTAGGTCGAGCAAGATAATTTAATGATTCATTTTCCGTTCCAGTTGCCAGCCTTTCGACCCTCCGCGCGTTGATTTCTTGCTCACCTGTACATCGCCCTCCGGATCTAATTTTAGATATTTTCTCTCATCAGCCGTGCTAAATTACACGCGCAGCCCTAGGCGCACAGAGGGGAGGATCGCAGGATGATTCTCCCGTGTTTCGCGAACGAGAGGAGCTTTAAGGTCGCTCGAAAATTCTGCTTCACGGTTTATTATCGGCTGACGAAAGGATTCATAAGCCCAAAAAGGGAATAAATGTCTTTCGAGATCCTGGTAAGAAGCGGGCGCCTCTTAGAGATACTTACGCCGTGGGAAAACATAAGTCACCCGGCACGGTTACGACCCGTATATCCCGTCGTAGAAATAAGGAACTTCTTTGTAAATTTCAATTTGCTCGGGAGTTATTCTGGGATATGTGCAGTGATCCTCCCTTGGGTCGATAGGAATGGTTCCATATACTCAAAATATGGTTACTTATTTCAATGAATGAATACAATCATTAATTCACAATCACAGAATCATCCACGTTGATCATTTACACACCAGGGAGACCTAAGTGTTCTGTTTCAAATGATCTAAGACAGAAAGACAGCTGAAATAAGACAGATCAATGGCGCATCGATTGACAGTAACCACTTCTCCAAAGTGCTGCGAATAGCTCTGGCGAACTACTGTCGACTGTCTATGAAAGGAAATCTAGGAACACGATCGACAATGATTTATTTAAATTGGCATAGTCGACGTATGCATAATTCCAGAACGGCGCCGTGCTCACAAACGACCAAAGTGGAACTATTGGAACAGTATGTTCCTAGAGCAAGGAAACGCTTTAAAGTCTCGAGCGAAGGGACTGGTGGCTCGACTACTGAGAAATATTTTGGAGTAGCCATCATTCAAAGGCAAAGTAATCGAAAGCAGTTTGGGAGATGGATCGTGTTAGGATAAACGTAGAGTGAAGGATGATTAAGATTAAGATATTGCTTGGCTAAGTAACCGTGTAGAAGGAAAACAACTTGACAACCAACAATAAACTTTAACAACCCATTAAAGTTGTGTTAGCATTAGATGAGACTTCGTTATCTAAGTAACCTGGATACGTAGAACCCATTGAGCAACAGCGATAGGCTACTCGCTGAGGGTATAGTTCCTCCAGTTATTCTGGTGATAAAAGAGAACTTCGTAAAACATCATAAGCTTTTTTTTTACAGGAACTAGTAAGGACAGACATTCCATATAATTTTATCCTTTTCAGTATTCATTTGAAGATTTTACGCGACAACTTTGACACTGACGTCCTTTGATGGGCGTATAAACTTGTGCATCTGTTTGAAACATGTTTTCCGAATGATTCGTATCCGAACCGACTCGACAAATTAAAATTGGACGGCTTTTAAAAAGACCCGGGGTTCGAGGGCGCATTGAACGTAACCAGGGCAACCTCTACCGACGCATCGTTTCCGTTTCCGTCACCTCGGCTCGGGGGCTGGCCTTTTATCGCGCGTTTCATCCCCTTTAATTGCCCCTGTCCGCTCGTCGTTTGCATTTTATTACGCGAATCGAGTTTAATTGGATCCTTACCTTTCCCCACCCCCCAGCGAAGCGCGCGAAAGTGAATCCGTGTAAACGACTGGCGCGTTTAATCGACTGCTGTCGCTTCCCAAGTGCAGACTTCGAGGAACTCGCGCGGAAGGTACGAAACCACCCTGTGAAATGAGCAACTATAGCTGCAGGCAATTATGTACTGAGAAAATTTAGAGATGAGAGTGCAACGAAAAATTGAGGAGGGCGTACACGTTGGGACGGTACGAAATTTATTGAAAAGATAGGGAAAAAGGTTCTGAAATCCAAAAATAAAAATTTTAAATGTATATAAATGCTCCCTAATAAAATACATAAAATAACAGCCCGTTCGAGTTGGCAGCACTATCATCCTTTAATCTGTATGCATACAAGCTCGCCTATGAATATTAGTTGGAAAATTCTTCTTCGATGGCGCGGTGCACACGGTGCGCCCACTGATGGGAAAATCTGTTCGCATAAAAGGGACGGGATGAGCTGGCTTTCGCGAAAATTCGCGGACTTTTTCCAGCGTGCAGAAAAGTTTCGGGGAAATTGATGGCGGGGTGTACTGCGGCAATGAGAGGGCGCCAATCGCTCTCGGGAAATCTGGCCGAAATCTTGGAAGACCCCGATTCCTTAAACTTTAGCAGGCTTCCCCGCCTCGACCGTGAAACTTTTCTTCGATCGGTTCCGACGATTATTCTAATGAAAAAGGTGCTACGCCAGACGTGGGCTGAGTTCGAATCGAATAATTACTTCGGTGAATGTATATATTCAAATACTTTATTAAATTCCACATCTTCAAGCAATTATTCATAGGTTGCTCCAGTAAATGTATTTCCAATAGTAACCCATCCAAAATCAACGAATCAATTTAGTTGCCCTCCTTTAAATTTCCATACCTCTACGCCGTTATGGCTATCTATTCCCATTCGGGTCAGTAAATCAAGATGGAGCTTTCTGTGCAAACAAAGTTCCTCTTTCCACTCGAAACGCAAGGGACGTTCCAGAGGATTGCAACGATCAAACTCGGTCGAGCATATCCTCCCTGCATTCAACGTAAACAGAGAGAACCACTCCAGGTTATCTAAGAAATACAACCCAGACGTCCATGGTTTAAAAAAAAAACCCGTGGACAAAGTACCCGTTACGGCGGCGTTAATACGCAGGGACGCGTCGTAAACGGGTTAAGTTCCCGTTATACATCGAGCTTAAGTTCAACGCGATGTGTGCTTACATACGACGCACTAGTAGCCATTTTGCAAACATACCGGGTGCGCGGACGACGTCACGTACTCTGCCCGTAAAGGAGCAGCTTCCTCGTAAAAGCGCCGGGGAGCACAGTAAATTCTGCGCGGGGATCGTCGTTTTTAACTCGGTTGTCAAAAGAGGATATACACCGGTGCAAATCGGGAGATTTGTGCCGAATGTACGGGCCAAATCGGAAGGTTTGCGCGGGATATAGGTGCAGCGCAGATCGAAAGAGATTAACAGGAAGCTACGTAGAGATGTGTGACCAATTCTGAGGAGAATTAATACGTTGAGAAGTTTTAATAGAAAATGGTGCAGCAAAGAAAGCATAGAGACAACGAAAATTCTCAAAGTGTCACAGGTTCTCCCTCTCATAAAGTCACAGAGTCATTCCCACCATTTCCCGAAGCTGCAAAGGCTTTGTATCTCAGGGTCTATTCTATTTTAATACCTCAAGAGAGGTTTATCCGAAAACAATTTAAAAAAATTTTGTAGATTCGAACCTCAGGACTCATCACCCTACGATCTCTTGTTCGCTGTTTCCACTCAATACTAATTTATCAATTAATCTGTAAAAATCAGTCACCACTTTTTTCAAACTTTCACCAAAGAATTCACAAACTCGTTAACAACCCTATCAGACGGTTCCAGCAATTATTTCAGAGAACGAAAGTACCCCAGAGGACTGTCCAGGGGCGGAACTTTCGCAGTAGGGTAGCCTGACCCGTTTCATAATCTCGCAGACGTCCGAGCGATAACTTTCCTGACTTTTCAGGAATTAACAATTTGCTACCGCGTCGCTCGTCATCACCCGGTTCCAGCGCTCATTTTTCGGGAAGATTTGCGAGACGACGGAACTTTTCCAATTGCAACTTGTTCTGTCCGCCTAACGCAATTTCACACGAGCTCGTCGGAACCACCCGGGGATCTTCTTCTCGACGCCCTGGACCTAGTTTGCCACTAATTTTTTTTTATAACTCGCTACTCTTTGGTAGATGCCTCGGACGTTTAGACGAGACTGCACCAACGAGGATTCTCGGCAGGGATTTCGCAATCTCCGGTGATTTCTTGATCCTGGCCGATGAGGAAGGTTCATTTGTTTGGTGGTTCGTTAACTTAACAGGGACGATTGTCATCGTTTTAATTGTAGGGCGATATCTTTTATATTGACCTCTAATGCTTGATTTTATATGTTTGAAATTCTGATTGAAATTTTGATTCTTAAAGCCTTGAGTCTTCGAACTACCCCGTTATCAGGTAATAAATTTTCTGAGACGAATTTACTTCCACGATTGGGAGTAGCTTGGCGAGGATAATCAACTTTTTAATTGAATTGTGATTTCAAATAAATTGTCTTGTAAATTTCCTTTAGTAATGCGTTCTTAAGCTTCCGAACCATGCGAACTATTAACACGATGGAAACTGGAAAATTATGTTTAGAAAGTCCTCTACGTGTTTCTCGTATCCGTGCGGAGCTTGTTTAACGGTTAACTAAATTTTAATTAATATCCTGGTAAACTAATTCTTCTGTTGGCGGTTATAACCGAGGTTGCTTGCTCGTAAATAAATTCGACTAGGCGTCCGCGTAAATAACTGGGTTTTTACCACCGAATTGTAGACCAACAGTGCTGGGGTGTTAAATAAATACGTCTTTCGACGAAACTCGTATCGAAGCCACGCAGAGGAAAGAAAAATAGAAAACGCAGAGCACGGTCATACTTTCGATCGCGAGTTCCCCTTTTGCTCTAGCTGTTTTCGGTGCTCTCGTCACCAAGTCTTCCTCCAGCGTTTTTTATTCCTCGAGAGAACTAGAATCCAGAAATCTGATGATTTATCGTACGATTTTAAATCTCTATATTTCGAGAACGAAGCCTCGGTTTGAAAAATGTGGAAGTACTCTTCGTCTTACTTTTTTTCTATAGGGGATTTTCATGTTTTTGAAGCATTCTGTACGATCATCTACCACTCGATAAATTGTTACACCGTGGCACCTATTCCTCTCCGATATCGCTGCTTTTACAGTCGCGTGTACACGCACACTGGTACGAGCGTACACGCACAGACACTCCAATGGAGGTCTCCGTCGATAGAACTCCGTGACGATGGCAATCGGCGATTTACGACGAGTTGTTAGCGGCTGGTGTACGTGCAGCTGTGCAGCCAGTATCTCGCGAGCTTCTGCAGTTTCCCTTGATTGTTTACAATTAATTAGACCCGACAGTCTCGCAGTTACTCGCGTTGCTACGCTCATCTTCCCCCGCAACCCTCACCGTCCCCGTACCACGGTGCGGGGAAAGATTTCCTGTGCTCCAGAAGAAGGAACTTTTCCCTCCCTTCGCGTAATCTGTATCCTGTTGCTCAGAAACTGGCGACGAATATTGCTTCTTATCGTGAACAATATCGATCGAAAAGTTAATTTTTTTTTTATTCAAAAACGATTCGAGTATAAATTTAAAAAGCATGGGATTATCTGAAAGACGATAGTTAAATCATAGGTGGAATTTGAATTGGTCTGTACTCAACGAATGAAAAGCTTACGACCAAATGATATCGATCATTGAAAAGTTATCTGGCTGTCGTTCGTCGATCGTCGTCGTTTAGGCAGCAGAAAACAGGGGTGGCAGGGATCGTGAAACAAGCATGAAGCTGTACGGAGGAAAACGGCATGCGAGGACGTGTGCGTTCGCGCGAAGACTACTTTTAGGATCGTCGAGTACCTTTGGGAAATTGGTTCCGCGCCTCACTCGGTCCTTCCTCTAACTTTTATTCTCTCCCAGGGACCGACGACAAGAAAATAGCGCAAACTGAGAGCCCTCGGTCTTCCTTAGTCTTCCCGAGTCTCGGTACACTTGCTTCTTTCGTTCCCCATCTCGCTTCGTCCCATGTTTTCCAACCTCTCTTTCCCACATTCACCCCAAGTCTTCGTTTCCGCGATGCTCGTCGACCTTTTACCTTCTCATCGACGGATTTCGCGTAAATCCCCGGCAGTCTGGTTAGAGGTCCTGGTCGACCTACTCGAAAAGATTTCATCGGTTCGATCGCGGCAAGTGTTCCTACCCAAGCCATCGGGGGTGGCTCTCCCTGAAATCACTTTGACTCGAAACTTCTGGTTTCTGGGAAATTTCCTGATTACTGCGGAAATGCGATGCACCGTCCTGTCCTTTGGCTTCCTTTTTCCCTTCTTACTCGTTCCTGATCTTCCCTCGACCGTGTCCTCATCGGCCCTCGCTACACGACGGTCGTTCGTGGCTACTTTTCAACCTCCTTGCCCCTCGCTGGACCGAGTAGTTGATTTGGAGGAGGAGGTTCAGCGTGGCAATTTTTCTTTGAATTTTATCATTTATATTTATGGACATAGATTAGATGATGTATATGGCAAAAACCCAAACAACCACAAGAGGTAACCTTTATCCATGGACCAATTTTGGTAAGAATTGAATCAGGTTTTCAGCATTGAAATTGCATCCTAGAAGATCCGTTCATCTTGCCTAATTACAAGGACTGTAATTTATAGCCATAAAACGATCAGCAAAGAGCCAGATGCATTCTTCTCGTGTGCAAACAGTACCTGTCTCTATCTTTCTCAACAATTCTCTCGAATATTTCTCCCTCTTGTATAAATTAAATTCTAGACAGGTTCCTCATCTCTGTTTCACGGTTTCGTTTGACGAGCGCGCGTCCGCGAATGCTCGCAGCTCTAAATTCCGAATAGAAATCAATTTTAGCTAGAGCGCTGTGAGGAATTCGCAAGTTTCGCGAAGCAGACGGCAACTTCTTACCGTCCCGCTAGAACTATTCCTTCGAGACGGTTCCGTTTGCACGAAATCCACGGGAGTTGCTCTTTTTCCGCGACGAACAAAGCGCGTTTGCGCCAAACCAGCAAAACGTTTTAATTACCCTTTTTATTTATGGTTAATTTTCTTTTCAGGCAATTAAGTCGACCATCTTCAGGTTAAATCCCCGTTCCTTCGAGTCCTTCGTCGCGCACCTCGAGTGCTTCACCATTTAAAGGCGAATCCCTCTCGTTATGCAGCTTTTCCCCGTTCTTTGCAAACCTAACCTAGGACCCCCCCCCCTCCCGCCACCTGAACGAGTCGTCTTTTTTCTTAATTAAAATCATTCTGAATGACTCGTGAGGCGCGACGGATACGAGCCACGTCGCGTTTCATTAATTTTCTTCGTGAGCGAATTTTTTCCATTGAATCGTTTTGCTACGGCTTGAACTCGCCCCCTCCCCCCCACGGTAGATTGTTTATTTTCAATTCAAATGAATGTAGTCTATCAGGCATTAATTTTCAACCCGTCGCCAGCTCTTGGTCGTCGTTATACTTTTTATCCCTGTGGATTCTCGCCATTATTTAATAAACTTCGCTGATTTAATCTCCCCCCCTCCTCGCTCTTCAATTTTCAGCGTTTCATTTAATTGAATACGAAAAAATATTCAGACGAACAACATTTTCCATGATTTTCATTGTATATAAACTCCTGTATTAACAATGAAATAATAATTTTATACTCGATTTTCTACTTTTTACCAATTTACAAAAAAAAAAAACAAAAATATTTGTCACAGTGTTCAGGATTGACCGTGAATCTAAACATTCTAAACATTTATTGAAAACGGACTTTCATAAAATAGATCTCTGCCACTTAATTCGAGAGAAAATTGTTTTTTTTCAATTTTTAAATCTTTCACTCGATGGGTAGACGAAAAGTTTTCAAGGAACTATACGTGGCAAACAAACCGTGTTCTCATGAAAAATTGTTGAAGTTCACTTAGAAACTATCGTGAAAACTAGCTTCTTTAAACGGAGCGCTTCCTCCACTCCATCTTTCGCTAATATGCGCACAGCGCTCGTGGCAATCGCCCAAACAACCGTAACACGAGAAAGAAACCACTTGTCTCAGCGTCGTGCTTGCGTCTACGCTAAACAATAACACTTGTACGTAAGCATGTTAGATATTATTTATCGCTTAATTCGTTCTATTCTGTATTAAATGTGAACGTGAACAGTATGCCAAGCTTCGAGGTTAGGTTTCATGAACATTGATGTTTACGTTCTGACATTCGACACTGTTTTTGTAACTTAACCTTCGTACTATTACGGACTTGTAGAATAGAACTGGAAAGGCCAGAGGGTATTTCCTGGAATTCGACACTGTTTTTATGATGTTTGCTTCGTAATGTAAGGTTTTATACAACCTTATTCACTGGTGAAGCATACTGGTGAACAGTCGTGTAGTTAATTCGTTGTAATCCTTAGGCAAACGTTATTTCGAGCTCGAGTTTATTCAAATAATTTTTCGTTAGATATAACAGGAAGCAACGATGAGCCATGTGAGTAGTATAAATGCTTATTTTATCTACTCTTTTGTTTTAATAATGTTGATAATAGTGTAGCAGGAAATGTTGTGAAATAACACTTTAAATTCTAATTGCAATAGCTCTTGCATTAATTTTATTCGATTATTTCTGCTTGGTAGGCAGCACTTTAAAATTGGACCTATAGTTTTCTTCTGTAATGTTTTATTATTTCCAATTTTAAAAAAAAAAATAAGACGAAATTCACACAATTCAGAATATTTGTTTCTTTAAATTTTGTAATAACAATATGATACTTTTTGTTTCAGGTATGTTGAAGATGCAGAGATTCAACACAGGTTGAAGGTTCTGCATCTATGTTGAAGATGCAGAAATTTAACACAGTTGTTTGTGAGTAGAATATTAATAAAATTAGTATCACTTTTTTAATGATTTATTATAAATTCTGCATATTTAATTCTTTGTAGAGTAGCCAAGAATTGTTAACCGTTGTTGCTATATTTGAAACGAGCAGGAGAGTGATTTTCTTTCCTCGATTGTTTGAGATCATAGAACGGAGAATTAATTAAGCGCCTGTTACTCGTCGGATCGATTAATTTAAACTTCGCGAGAGAAGAATCACAGGAATTCTTGCTCTAAAATTTTCTTCTCATTACTTGAATAATATGGTCTTTAACGAGTCCATTCACTCGTTCACATCTTAATAAAACGATCGCTTCTCCAGTTCTCCAAATTATTTTGTGGAGACTAGTTAACGAATCTCTCTCTAACGAGTCAATTAATTTGTATTTGAAACGGCAGAATGTTCAGTAATCCCCGCGAGTATTTAATCCTCTCGAAAGACTTAACTAGGAAATTATTAATAAACAATTTCACATGGTACATTTTCCCATATGTGAAATTGAAAAATAAGCACATTATTACGTACAGATTTTATAGTAATTTATTTTCTGTCGAGGGGAGGCACAAAAATATTTGATACAACAACTATTATAAATACAAAATAAAATGATACGAACCAAATCAAAGCTTAGTAGATCAGATTATATAGAAGTGGCACTCGCAAATGCAATTTCACGCATAAAAATATTCCTTTGTATCAGTTTCACTATCAATTAACTCAAAATCACGCAAACACACCAAGAAATAATTCTTTTCGCGCCTCTCGTAATATAAAACAAAATTTCAATAATAGAAATGTAAAGTAAGATTTACAAACGCGTTTAAAAAGTCTGGAAACCACTGGACCAGCATAATTTTCATTCGAGGGAGCATCTGGCAACGGTTTCTTTTATCCAATTTTCCGGAGTTCGTCTTTTTTTTTTTCACCGCGGTCGGGGTAGACGGAAAAAAAGCATCGATTCGCGAATCATCGCGAGGGGGTGGGCGAAGAAAGCGAGCCGGGATCGATAACAGGAGGTGCGGGAGGATAAATTTAACGCTGAGTTTAAAGTAGATTAAATTTCCCTTCCGGTTTAATCACGGTGCGACGAGTTCCGTTTGCGTCACGTCGTTTCGGGATTCGGCCTGGTTGTGGATTTAATTTTTACGGAGCGAGGAACGGTCCCAGGGGGCACCTCTTGTGTATGCATGCAGGCGCGAATACACGGTAGTCGGCTGTTTAAAATTCTCCTCGCATCGTGCCACTTAATTTCCTTGGCTATTTACCAGTGATCGTTCGCTCGTTTGGGGGACAGCATTGATACTGGTAATGATAATGTGTAATACGAGGTTGCCTCAGGCTCTCGACGAGGGTTATGCTACTCGTAATTTGGCGTTAGTCCTCGTAGAATTTACCTGAAGCATTCCACCTTAATGACATTGCACGATCTACGTAATAGAATTGTTTATATGGGTTGGAGGATGAGGAAAGTTCTTAGGTGAAAATTGGAGTTTCTATATTGGAGCAAGAATCGAAATACTATAAAAGTACGATAAAAGTTTGTCCAATTATGGTAGGAATATTGTATTCCCGATCATGTATTATGTGGTTTTCGTTGTTTATTGTTTAAAATTGCCCATGCTTATGACGTTATTTTCATTCACGGATTATTTTTCCATCGAATTTGAATAAAGGGAAGTGGTAGTATGAATTTTGAATAAAGGTCATTCGCATATAGTCTACAATAGAGGGTGGCGTGATCGCGCAAAGGGGTGAAAATAAATTGAACTTCGAATAATAATTTACGCAGTCGGCGTTGTTTTATTATTAATTTGCGACTAACTATGTATTGCGTGCATTCTGCATCGGTACACTGCAGCGCCGAATGAGACCGTATCAAACATATCGCTATAGACTATCCCTGCAATTTAACATTAAACCACGAATTCCACGCGGGCCAATATATTATTGAAACTAATAAACAGCGGTGTCGGTTCGTGTGTGTTGTTCATATACATCGAATTTTCCGCTCGCTTCATTTTTTCAGTCCTACTCAGTTGTATGAAGATATTCAATTTTATCAAATAATTTGAAAGGAAAATTTAGCGAGGAATGTTAAATTATGAAGGTGAATTTTCATTATAAATATGCACAGCCTGTTTATGTTCGTATCCACAATGGAACATTTGTTCGAAAACATCAAACCTATCGTTTAATTTTCAAAAATTTCTTCGATGGATATAGAGGGTACGAATACTTATGGGACTGACTGTATTTGTCCTGCTGACTATATACATAGCTGAAAATACACATTTCAAAAAATATGAACAACACACAAAGCAATAATTCCAATTATTCCACTCTTCGAACAATAATTCCCAATTAGTGCACCTGTTTATATCACCAATCACCGATTTCCATCTTTCTGATACCACGCACGTAGATAGCAAATGACCGACAATATTCGGGGTCGTGAAAAAATGGGGGCATTTTTCTGGCAGACGAGTCGGGGTCGAGAAATAAATTACTAGTAAGAAAATGATCACAGAGCGCCCCCGTCGAACACTCGCGCGAAGATCTATAGACACCTACCCCTAACTATGGCACCGCGGTTCCCAGAGGCGGTATTGTGAAGAAAGATGAAGTTTGTTATCTCTCATCAGACTCATCCGGTATCCTCGAGGCTCCAACTTTACCCTTTCCATCATGGCCCGTCCAGATTTTTCGTCGGTCCCTGTTTTTCTCTGTTTTTCGCGACGTCTCGCGTCCCGTCAACGCCCCGCGAACTTTCCTTGGAAGATCCCAGCACCCACACTTCCTTCCTCGAAGGATCCTTCCTGCGCCGAGCGCAAAGTTTCAAAAGCCGAGATTCGAGGCGCGGGGAATCGAGTGGCAAATATTACGAAAGCGTAAACGACTGGAAAGACATCCGCTTCGGACATCTTGAGGGTCCTTCCGCTCCTGCTGGTGTCCGCGCCACGAACTTTGGATCGTTTTAATCTCGAACGAGAGTATTCCGCGTTCGGGAACTATCCATGGATCGGTGGGAAGGGCTTATCATCGCGATCTGGAAACTTCCAACACCGATTAATCGGTTCTTCTACAGCTTGCTACTTCTATTTGCGGCTGCCTCGATATTTCCATGTACGTGGACGCTCTTCTACTTCGATATTTCCATACTTTAATAGTTGGATCCTTGCGTAATTCCATATCTCCATATTTCCGTGGTTCGATATTAACAAGTGCGTTGCTGTTGCGACGTTGGTAAATATCGAAGTTTCAAAATATCGGAGTTTGGAGGAGGTAGGGTGATGTGGAACTCCGGTGGTCTTTCGAGGTCTTCTGTAAATCGATCCTCGAGTTAAGCAATGAAATATTAAGGTAACTCGAGCGAAATCAAAATTCTACCAATCTCAAAACCAAATCTACTAATTCAACCTATCCATTTAACTAAGATACCAATGCAAAATAAATTACAATAATATCTCTAACCTATCCAACTGCCCTAATGAAACGGATAGCGTAGTAACCTCACCAGACCCGTTTGCACTCCAATATCTTGCAATGCAACGGTCGATCTAAATAACAACGCGTTTATCGTCCATCATTGCGCTTGCTAATAGTCGCTTCTGTCCCGAAAATTCCGCCCCCGTGCAACCCATTCCCGACCGCAGTCGCGGAATTATGTACAGACTCAAAGTCGCAGCTAAGTCTCGGTTAAGTCTCGGTTAAGTCTCGGTTAGTTCTCGGTTAAGTCTAATAAAAGTACAAATAGATTTCCTTATTTTTCTACGTAAGTCCCTTCAACAGAAATATGTACATTGTGGTGGCTCACGAGTGAATAATAGAATCATGAATTATGTGATATTAACCCTTTGCACCCGAGAGGTTTGGGTTAGTTCTCGGTTAGGTCTCGGTTAAGTCTCGATTAATCTCGAAGAAAACTCGATTTGAAGTTCACCGTCCCACCGTCAAAGTACCGCGTTGCGTCGCGAATAATTTTTAGATAAAGCCTCTTCTCATCTTACAACAACAAATTTATTATCACTTTTTATGATATAACCAGTAACTTAGACTACACCCCTAAATTTTCCTAAAGGTATACGACTTACAATAATATAAACATCGTTCCTTTCCCAAGGATCAAGTTCAGGTCTAAATTGGACTTCCTCGGCTTCGTTTCGTATTTTTATTCGACTAAGAATCCCTTTTCACCCTTTACGCATATCCAGCAACCTCCATTTATTCTTCATTTCGGAAACGGCGATGTTAACCAATCATCCCCGATCCAGGAGACGTTCATCGCGGTAAACGCACCGTGAGGCAACGCCATGAATGAATCTTACGTATCGCTTCCGGTGTTGAGTCCTTCGTTTCGTGGGCGCACCTTCTGAAATTCGTCCATTAAATTTGCATTTCCCCCATTACACGTTGCTTCACGTATAGAAGAAGAGTTCCACGCGGAAATTCTTTGTAACCTTATACATCACGGGCCATTATCTACGGGGACATCGACGGGGACGGGATAGGGTGCAGTTTCGAGGGAAAAACGTGGATTCGAAGATCGGAACGCCCACGCGAAGCGAAAACGCCGCCGTCCTCTAACTCCTGCGGTCGTTAGATTTGCTTATTGATAGCTTAACACGGGCAAGTATAATTCATGGCGATACTTCGGCGCGGTTTATGATCGATCGAGCAGGCTACATTTGTAACCCTCGACGTAATTAAATTTCCTCGACGATACGCGATCCCGCAAATGCGATACTAATTTCGCGCGAACGAGCACCTCGATTTATTTATTGCGTGATTCGACGAACGATCCGTCTAGAATGCAAATGTTCGATCCGCCGGAATGTGTCACGATTTTGTTCGAATGGGCCCGTGAAAGGCTTTGAAATGTAATCGTCGTTCGAGCGTTCGTTATTTCTCGTTTGATTCCTTTATACATTTTATTTCGAATAAACCAACGGGTAACAAAATACGCGTCGAAATATGGGTAACTCGTGACAAGGCAAGCCTTTGAGCGTTTATTAATGCTTAACGTTTTCGAATTCAATGATATAGTTTCTTTCTTCCTGAAAATTCTTGGTTTCGCTCAAGCTGAACTTATTTTTCATCGAAATACCTAAGCTACAAGTGAAATAAAGATAGAAATAATTTAGGAAAGATTCCGCAAACAAATTCAGTTCCAAAATATAACACAGAGAAAATGAATACGAAGTTTGAGAAAATAAAATGATCTTCCTTTCCTCTTCGAAAATTCTCTCCTCTGATAGTAGGCTTTCGAACGATGCATTTAAACGTGACAGTGTCGCAAGCATGACGTGGAAGTTTTGCGTGGGCGGAAATAAATTAGTGGAATCGCGTCGACAGGATGGTAAAGTGCAGCTGAAATCAGACGAAACGTAGTAACAGCGTCCAATAATCTGGAAGACATAACTTGTCGACGACTGCTGGCTTACTGTAGATGACAGTCTCCTCGGGAGACCTTGCCCTAATATATCAGCGTCGTCCTTTAACCTCAAATAATTGTACGACTCTCAGCGGCATGCCTCGCGCGTTCTGCTGCTGTAGTTGCTTCCAAAATACCTGCCGCTATCGTCGGATGTAACAGTAATTCATTCGCAAACTCGCGGCATTCGATGTTCCCCCGCATACCCTAGAAAATTCGTCGACTATTCTCTGGGGGGAATTTGGTGCAGTCTTCGTCCACGATCGACCATTAAGCTCCCCACCGTCTAAAACTTTTAGATCGGTTCATAACTGCTACATAAATCTTGCTGGAAAATTAGATACCTTTAATTTAGAATCAGAAAACTTTTCTGTTATTTGTAGTAAAGGTGATTACATCGGTGAATAGGTAAAGAGAATTGCAGTATATTATGTGTGTATATAAAACGTGTAGGTAAATGACTCGTAGTGCAAAAGAGTAAATTTGGGCCAAGGGCGAAGTATTTCAAAAGAAATCTAACCGGTTAATTAGGTAGCTGGTAGTGGTAAGCGTCTGCGAAACGTGAGTTAAACAGGGAAGGTAATATTGGAAAAGTGTGAAACGCAAATTAGAGAGATACTTTACGCTGCGTAATGCAGCTTCTCTAGAGGATAACTCCACTTTTGCTCGTTGAAAGTGCAACGAACGTTAATTATCTCCTATACCGAAGTTTTAGTCGGAGCAGTTCTATTTCAATTTTTCTGAATATAAAGCTCGCGATTTCGAAATAAGTAACAGTTTAGATTTTTCACTTACATCACAGCTCCCAGGATTAGATTTTTAGATTATATCTGATGCCCATAATCTCATAAAATGTGACCCAGATACGAAAATTCTCATCAGACTATTTACCCCCTCCTACAAGCTCTTTGATTTCTTAACCAACAAAGCTTTACTTCCTCCTGTAATGAAAATTCATTACAGAAGAAGTTCCTCCTTTTTCGATCTTTTACTACACCCCTCCACCCCACCCCCACCCAACAAAAAGAAAAACATCTTTTCACCTTCCCTACAGATTTATTAAAGACCAATTTCCTTCGCCCTTAATTTCTTTCCTTATTTCCAAAAGAATACGTTCCGAAGGGCAGCCTATATGCAGTACACTCGAAATACGCAGGGAATTAAAAAAAAAAAAAAAAAAAAAAAAGATCGACAATATTGTTCCACCAGTCGTCAAACAAAAGCGAAGAAAATGCTGGAAAGAAGCTACGTAGCTCAAATATTTGCATCGACGATACAGCGATTCAGCTGGAAGTATTTAACGTCTTCCTCGACGAAACGAAGACGCAGCTTCCCTTTGTCCCAGCGAATCTACTCGACGCGGCATTGTCGACATTGTAAAAGCGCTAATTTTCCGTTTAATTCCGATAGACGGAGCACGGCCACTTGTTCCGTTGAACGCGTTATTGAAATGCAATACATATTATTCCGTGCACGTAGCCGATACACCCGGGCCTGCTGATTATGGAATCGTTTACTGAAAAAGGACTGAATAGAAACCCGATATCCAATTCGACGCGCATACAGAAGCAATAGCCGACCCGTGAATAGTTCGTTTGAGATTAAATATAGTAGCGATGGTAGTCTAGACGAAGGGAAAAAAGTTATTGAGCATGCTTCTGGAACGGTTTCGATTGTGGAGCGATTTTAAACGACAGCTTTCCGGGAGAAAGGTTGCGAAAGGCAAATCCAGTGTGGTTCACACTTTGGATGCTAGAAAGGTAAAGGGTGGTTGCTCTTTTTTTATTAATTTTTTAGTTGTGTAGAATTGGCCAATGCGTAGGATCAGGCAAATTTATTAATCAAATGCACCAATATTTGATTAATAAACGTTTGATTAATAAACCTAATCCTACGCGTTGGTTTCATTTGAAGCCATCAGAGGATTTCAACAACATCCACCAGCTTTTTTCCCGAGTCCAGAAGGAGCAATAAGTGCAGTCCGTCTCCCAGCTATTAATATCCGATATCCACCTGAAAATTGCATTGTTTTACGACTCGAGCAGTCGATACAGTTTTATCGTTACTCTTCCTTCATCCCTGGTCTTTTTACCCTACGGAGAATTCCGATATATACGGAATCGGACGGAGCACTCCCTCGGTGTCTCCGGTATACGCCTGTGTTTGTCTCGAATGGGTTATCGGATTTCTCCAGGGTTTCTCCGCGGACTCGGTTTATGGGCATTTCGAGATTATCGGTTGCTGTTCGGGGAGCGCGTTTAAGAAACGGTTGCTGGCTCTTGTTCCTCGACCGTACCCTAAATGATGGAATACGATGGAACGGCGAACCTGTTTTCGCGACGTGTTGGCCGTTCCAGTTTAGCGGTGTCCTGTGTTAAACGATTTCTCCTCCAAAGTCTTTCCATTCTTCTTCCACGAAACTCCGACGAGTTTCCAACCAGGAAAAGTTCCATCCTAGCGTATTTAACGAATAAGATGAGAATATATTTGACGCTGCACTTGGAACTGTAACTTTTATTTATGGAAACGCGTGAGTGATATGTATTACTGCTAGGGATTTGGTACTCGCTACTCAATATTCATATTTGCTGTTCAGAATTGAATAATGAATACTCGATTGTTTGATAGTTACTTCTGAATATGTTAGGCGTGGAAAATAATTCTGTGCCATCCCAAGAGCTATACATAATAGTAAAAACAGGCAGATCATTAATTTCCACCCCTGGTACATATTTTAATACACATTTTAAACAAAATACAAATTCCTTCCTCCAAAGAGCTGACGAATTTCCATCCCCTGAAGCTTCCCACACCTCCACCCTATATTTTTCCTGTATTCCGGAAGCATTCGTCCGCAATCCCCCGCAAGAGTCTTCGGATTATCGCGTTTCGATCGAAAGTTGCACGATTTCGGTACGAGAGGAGCCCCCGTTGGACGCTTTTCGCTTCAAAAGCATCCCTCGGAGAAGAAATTGGCCGCGTTAGCGTGGAGCACAAAAGGGGTTGCTCGCGATCGGTGGCGGGCTCGTGTCTCCGCAGTTTCTTTTTGTTTTCCTCGCTCCTCCTGAAGTCGATACACGCGCCGCTGCGGCTAGAAATCGAACGGCCGTCGGCTTTCATCGTTCCCATCTCATTTCCTAGCGGCTTATCCGATCGGACGCGTTCGTTTTATCGCGGTGTCAGGATCGGGGGCGGAAAAGAATGACGCCATAAACCTCGTGTTCTCTTCATTGTCGGGCGAAGCGTTTGACGCGGCGCACTCCGTAAATAAAGCGCCCCATTTCTGTTACGCCGTCGCTGGACTGCCTTGCGACCGATGGGAACGGCCAACCGCTCTCGGGGCCAGAGGGAAGCAGGGTTTTAAAAGAAATTATGACCTTTCACCCCTTCACCCACCCTCGGCATCGAAGCGCCACGATCCATCCGATTTACCGCGACCAGCCACGATTTGGCTGAATACTCGCGCCCAACCCCACCCAGGATGGCTTTCATCCTCCTCGTCGATCGTTCGCTCGTCGTGTCCGGCGATCTTCTACCGTCGATAAATCGATACCGGTGAAAATTCGAGTAACAGCCAGCGCGACGGTAAATTCCGTCCGAGAGCATTCCCCCGCGATCCGTTTAACTCTTCCGTTGGTTTACTGCGGCCAAGATTCGGATCTTTAATATTGGCATCGACTGGTCCCATTTCTCCCGTGATCTGTGTCTCGTGAGTAGTGAGTAGAGAGTAGAGAGTAGGCTGTGCTGAGCACCGAATGGCAATAAGCACTAGGTGCTTCGTACCGTGAATTGAGTATTGTGGTGTACTGGATATCTACACCGAGGAAGTGGTGTAATAGTAATCAGCAACGAGCTCCAAGTATCGAGTAACACTAAACTATAAACACCTAAATAATCCGTATCCATTTCCAAGTACATAGTTTTCTGTCCATCTAAAATTGAATATCAACCTCGAATTTCCTGAGATGAAACTTTTACATTGAAAGCATTGACGAATCCCCGTGCAAACAGAAGCGAGACTTTCGCGAATTTCCCCCGATCCCTTTAATTCTTCTGTTGGTTTACTACGGCTAAGATTCGAATCTTTAATACCGGCCAACTGACTCGTTTCCCCTTTCCGGCGAGCCACCCTCGCGCCCCAATGTTTGCGCCCGTGTCGCAGCCGGTCCCTCGGTGTTAAACGCGACCGTGAAAGTTTGCGACATTCCCAAACGGCGCAGACTGCGAACGACGAAGTCGGGGGCGTTGCAATTCCGCAGCTCGCTCGAGAATTGTAATTGCAGATTGGCTGGGGTTAAGTAACTGTCCCATTAATTGCGTTTCGAGGGAAGGATTTTTGTACACGCCGAGGTAAATCGTTAAATTAAGGAGGACATTCTTGAGCAGTAGCCTCTTAGTTGCACCGTCTTAAGTAGAATACTCTGAGTTGTTCTCTTAAGTTTCGCACATTATTTTGCATTGGAAATGTTGAGGATCATGCTCAGGAATATTTAGCGTGAGAATAATTGACGGTTTGATTAATAGGAGAATTCATTAGACGCCATTGGAAATAAATGTATGGGGACAAAAATTCTTCCTTCTGGATAAGCATTTTTGTCTCGATGGGACCCGCAGCAATGTAAACAATGGAGAGAGGAATTATTTGAATACATCTGTCATTGGCACAATCTTCCATTTAATTTTCTCGCATCAGACACACAAACAACAAACACGTGGCCCGAACGCTGCGAATATCCAAACGTATATTCATTTTGCAAATAACGAATCATTCCACGGATAAGTAAACACGCCACATTACCAATTAATACTTCATCCATTTATTTATTGATACGCTGATGTAATCGCTACTACACAATTTATCGGTACACCATTGAAGCATTTGCAAATCTACACATCTATGTTTGCCGGGCAAGTAGAACGACATAGTGGTGGGCTTCTGAACATCATCCTTCGCATTCACTTGTCCAAAAATTTGTGTAAATATACTTTGATTATAGTTTGATTAAAAAACAAAGTCGTTAATCCCCATTTTGGGAAACCCGTTAGTTTACAGAATACGAGACGTCGCGAGTGTTATCCGACACGCGCAGATATTTATTGAACACACAAAGAGTTCAGCGTGACTTTCGTCTGGAAGAAAACCTTCGGTATTTTCTCCTTATTGCCTGGTGGTCCGAGAAAGGGGATTCGTCGTAGGTGGCGCGGTTTTAAAAAGATATTACGACCCTCCGCGGTACTTCGCGCGATCCATTCAACTTATCACAACGACGTCGGTTATTCCCGCTGCAAAGTACACTTGATGGCGAGAGGAATCGCCGATTTCTCCTTATCGACACGCCTTTATATCATGAACGCAGTTTGTTGTACATGTAACATTTTATACTGTCTTTGGTCGTAAGTTCCCCTTTCTTAAACTTTCTTGTCTTACCTACCAAAGAAAAATTTAGAAACTAGTAGGGTGTTCCATCTTCTTTTAAATTAATATCTGTTCTTTTTCGTTCCATTGGTATTATTCTCCTCTTAAATCACGTGCCTCGCCCTGGCTTAAGAACAACTACCAAGGATAACTTGAACGCTTATCTGGCATCAGTGCCGAGGCTTTTGAAACGTCCTGTACAGAGGAAACGCATCCTTGCGCCTCGACTTTATTCAAGCCTCGGCGGCAAACTTGTGGCAAGAATAACACAGGAAACAAGCAGGGACACCGCTGCTGAATCTCGAGTTCGCGTCCCGCCGGATGACAGATAGACACGACAGGATGGTAATCACAGGGAAAACACGGCACGCAGTACGATGGAAATCGACGAAAACTCTCCGCGGCGAATCGATGAATCACGGTTTCCTGGCGTTCGACGGGAAGACGGCCTTCTAATAGCCGAACGCAAACAATGTCCATTATCCTTCCAACGTAAAACGGCGAATCCACCGCTATCACCAAGCAGTAGATGCGACGAAAAATAAAAACATATAAAAAAAAATTTGCGGAGAAGAAATTGGTTAACGTTGGTTAAGTCCATCCTGTCTGAAATGTGTCTTCAAAAATCGCCCAGCTCCCTCAAAAACTTTATGTAATGAGAAACATCATTGCATCCGCGTTAAGGAACGAAATTACGCCGTAAGATAGACAATACTCATTTAGCCACGCAAGTTTTCCTAACCAACGGTTCGCTCGCTGAAGAAGTATACACCCCCCTGTTCCAGTTTTCTGAAGCCCATCCTATGTATTACAGTTTGACGTCGTTTCTCGGCAGAAAACAATCTCGTAATACTTGGAGAAGTAAGGAAACTTGGCTCGATTTTTCCCTCGCCTTTTTCTCTCTTTGCGGACCCGGGATACGCTCGCGATGGGGTGGGGGATCGGATATGATTTTGCGGAGGAGAGCTTTGTCCACGTTAATAAGTATTGTTCGGCTGCTACGATGGATGGGGGTTTAAAGAACAAAGGAGTGTCATGAGATAGATGGATCGCGGTGAGTCGTAGATTGAACAAAGATTCCCTGACGTTGATGAATTCTGATTCCGGGCTGGTTCCCTGTTTCGTAAGTTGCGACGTTGGTAATGTTCCCCATTTTGATTGTAATTAATTACCACGTCTCCTGTCGTTGGTGTTCGGTCACACTTCGGGATTGGGGACCGAGTTTCGTATCGAATCTCGATTACCTTAGAGGTGGAACTCGGATCCATGCTTTCGGGAAGCAGTCTTTGATGTCTTGGGAGGACGAAGCTTGAGGGGAATTGGATCCGGGGTTGTGGAAGGGAATAAAAATGTTTTGTAGTTGGTTATTAGATGTGGAGTTTAAGGAAATGTTCATCCTTATATAATTATATATAATTGAATGGTGGTTCCATATTTATGAAACAAAGTTAACGCTAAACTTACTGACGTTCATTTGTAACTATTTCTGCTATCACACGTGTATATTCCAAAGAACCGTAGTTGAATCACGCATAGATAAAAACGAAATTTCCGTTCCCTCCGGGAAATTCTCTCGATTGGACGTTATTAATTGTAGCGCCTGGCGAAATTGGTTTCCAGCGCCGATCGGGAGAACACGTTCCATTAGTTACACCTTTTTACCAGCCGTGCTCTGCGAGCACGGTTCTCGTTTAACTACACCAGGGATGATTATGTTTGATAGGGGTCGCGCCCGCGTTCCTATTAGCCGAGTTGCTTTTTGAAGTTATGACGCTTGTTAGACACGTCGTGTTCCGAAATCGGATTCGATACCGCCACGCTGCCCCGAAAGTTCGTCCTTCGAGCTTTGCCGTGCGTTCCGACGCGGTCTGATCCGATGGACTAATTAGGAGATATCGGCTGGCATAACGAGCCGGTCGCGTCTCCGCGACACGAAGAAATTAATTGCCATCGCGGTATCATGGTCGAGATCGTGACCCGTGTATCGATTCAGGAAACCACCTGAAAGAATTCCGATCAGGTTGAGAGGAATTTATTGGCTAAATTGAAATTGTAATTAAGGAGTCGAATCATGATTGTTTCGTGGATAAAGGAGACACGTGGAGAGCTTGGTCAGGGGGTTGTTTATGATGGGATTTCTACGTTTCCACTGTTGGGTAGTGTTCTTTTATTAATTGTAGTTATTTATTGAATTTTTATTTCGTTGGTCGTGGAAGGCTAGATTATTATTCAAAATATATTACCAAAGGATTCAAGCAAAGTAGATAAAGTTGTTCTAATACATAAAATATATCATTCTCTCTGGCGCAGATATTCCCGTCAGTAATTATATTTAGATCTCCATGTTTCACGCGCCGAATACGATAAATAAATAAATATCCCGTTTTGATCGAAGCAGTCGGATTTATCTTCACGGACAGTGAAGAACGCGCAATTAATCCATTGAATATTTTAAACAAACAGTCATCGATTTGAACCTCATTCGTACAGCTTTCATGCAACGGTAGAATATTTATCGTTCACATTTGCAGCTTTCGGCAGGTCCTGTTTTTATGCGTTGCCGAGTTCGAATAAAAATAACGCTCGTTTCTCCTCGGGTTTCCCGTGTTCCTTACGTGCGTTATCGATTTACGTTCGATCGTTTCGCGATACTTTGACAAGGTTTATTTACACTTGACAAATTTTACACAAATTGCGCGGATACACGAGGCAATTAGCGTCGTTGTTGCACAACGGACGGCCATTTATCTTTCCGTGTTCGTCCGGTTCCTAGGTAATTATATTGGAACGACGTTCATTATTCCCATGGACGATGTGTAAGAAGCGTGCGCTTTTAAACGCTTAAAGAAACGCCACGGTCGGAATTCCATTCGCTGAAAGCTGTCTTTATCGATTGTTTTTTAATTGTCCTTGAAGAAACGTAACGTTTGAATTAAATCCTTGGGAGTCTCGAGAAAGGAACAGGAGAGAAAGGAGAGTAGTTCTGAAAATTTACAAAATAAAATTAGTTATGGTATAATGAGAACATTAATTTCGTAAATTGAAGATGTGTCATAGTCCAACCAATAATGAATCTTAACAAAAAAAATTACACTATCTCCAATCTCCGAAATTAATATTTTCACTAGACTTACTTAGAGCTTTTCTCAAAAAAAATTCCTAATCTTGAAAACAGCATAGAAGCCACTCCCACACGACGGACACAGATGTACCAACCCCTAAACAAGGCCTCCTTCATCGATCATGTGCGTTGCTCGGCAAACGGAGGAACGTAGGAAATTACACAGCTCGCTAGCTCGTCGTTCCGCTAATTCGAACTAAGGACATTAGCTGGGCGAATTAGTCGTAAAATATGAAAATCGTCTCGTTATACGGGAACCAGGATGTAGTCCTGCTGGCGATCTTGGTGCCTGTTAAGCCGGGTAACACGCGACACGCTAACATTATCGTGGCGGGCGTGTACGCTAATTTCAAGCGGCGACCAATCTGCATAATTCGGTTAGAGCAAACATCCAGCTTGTGTAGGTCCCGCGTTATCTAACTGCTGCTGGAAGGCATCCTTATCGAGTGATCGTTCGATCGAGCTTTGACATGATCGATTTCCGTGTTTCAAACTTAAGAGGCTTAGTTTTTATCTAAATGGTGGTCCGGCAATATTTACATCTTTGAGAATATGGAGTGAACCTCGTGGTTGTTAGCATTTGGAGTTCAAGTGAACATCATTTTTATATTTGAGTTCAAATTCAGAAGCAACTGAATGATAGAACTGTCAGAAGAACCATGGTAGCATAGAGATACATACCTGTTCGACACCTGTTTTCACTGTAATTGAAAGTTTTTCAAAGTAACTACATGGTTGCACCAACGTCTGACTGAACCATGTATTACTGCTAAGACCTGAAGTTCTAACACTGGAGGTCTGATGAGGAGAGACAGTCTGCCCTTTGCATAATTTAATATTCAACAACTAGTTCCGCGGTAATTCAATTACGAAATTTAATTAAGCGTAACGAAGTCAATGTCTGCGTTGAAATTAACCTTCAAGTGCAAGATTGGACGAAAGTCCAAGTCATTGTCTAAGTGCTAGACCCGTCCAGAACACGTGTTTGCACTCTGCTAGTCCAAACAGTCTTGATCTTAAGGTTAACGTATCACCTGGCCAGGAATTCTGATTTCCCTTAATTCTGTGCTATGTATTCTCAAAGAATAAGTGGGACAATTGAATCATACAGCTCCACTTGATTTTAAGTGGTGTTATATGAGTGCTATCTGTTACATTTGAGCCAACTCATTGAAACAAATAAGAACTGGGCCAGAAATGTGACCCTGACACAATGACGTGGACGTCAATCGAGACTGCTAATACCATCTAACTTAAAACGGACATCGTTTTCGGTTAAAATCCTAACAAGGATTGGGTCAGATGTGACCCTGACACAGTGCGACGAGGGTCACCTGGGACAGCTAATATCGTCAATTTGCAGCGATCAGCTTAATATCCCTCGTCGCGTTCGCTATTTAACGAAATCGATCCCGATACCAGTGGTACGGCACGCAAACGTGCAAAGTACCAGTGGAAAATAATGACTCTCGTTTAAATCGCGTCGTCCTGGGAGCGCCGATGTGGATCGGCGTCACGACGTCGAATAAATCATCGTGGCCTGCAATGACCCTCCCGTGAGCCTGTCATGTGTCTGATTTGAAAAACCTTCCATCCTCTTTTTAACAATTATTTACCGGTAAATAATTGAGTCAGTGTTACGTCTACATCAGTTTAGTTCATCATGCTGTTTTCTTGGATTTACTCAGAATATATTAACAGACCTAAAAGTAACTGTAAACTATTGTACACAGTACAACAAACCAGCGCAACGGATTGTTTGCAATTCTTTCCTCTTCCTCGTTCTATAAACAACCGCTGTCTCGAAAGAGGTTGCTTACATGTCCACTAATAAATTGTACACAGTCAATGCGTACGTCGAGTGCAAATTACACGCGTTTCGAGGTGAAATGCAACGAGAAGTTAAACATAAATGATGACCACCTGCGGTGTTGCATTTTCTATAGCGTTACGCGGAAAGTCCATCCCATTTGCTGATATCAAACAAAAGGGCACTCGTGATCCCGGTGTTGATATAATTAACTCCCATGCATCGCCGGTGTTCCTGTTCTCTTGGGGCATTGCACAACAACTCTAGAGTTCACTAACAATTAATTATTCGCAACTCGAACTTTGTTCCCGGGGAAAAATGGTTTTAATGCCGCGCTGGTCACGGGCCAATTACGACCCTTAGGTTTAACATTAATAACTCGGGTGAGCGCGGATAATGGCACCATTTAACGTCCTGACAATTTTTATACTCCGTGAGCTAGAATCAATTGCACAGAGAGGAATTATTTGCATAATTCATCCACTCGAGCTAATTTATTGATTGTACCACCCTTTGAACCATTGAAATGCCTGTAATTTGTTGGACAGAGGTTCGTATAAACTATTTAAATTCGGTATGGTTATTTATACATGTATAGAATAAGATAAAATATAGGAAATTCAATTATTATAGACAAAAGAAACACGAGGAAGTACAAATTGAAATTTAAAATACTGCAAGAAATGATTCCATAAGTCGAAACGATGTCACACTTAAAAATAAAATTAAAAGATAAACAAAAATTTTGTTGTATTAATATTCGTGGGAAGAGGATGCTTTGAAAAATGTATCATGGAATAAAGCAGTAAAGGGTAGAAAGGTGGACGGACTGTCGAAATCACAAGTGCGGTATCGCCGAATATTTGGCGAAAGAGTCATGTTCCGCGGGCCGTAAGTGAATTATGCAAATTAAACGCGTGGCTACTGTGCGCGTACTGTTCCTGCCTCGAAAATGCACGCCCGAAATAAGTGATTATTCACGAATTACCCTGTAATTTATTAGCGCGCGCTATCGAATGACCGATGGTCGTTTACTAGTTTTGCTAAACGCGCAGTCGGTGATTGGCGATTCTTTTTTATTCGTGGAAATTTGTGTATATATTTTCGGGCTATCGTGTTTGTAATTTCTCATACTGTTATACGAAGGGGAAATTGTTCGAACGGAAATTGAAATCGAGAAAACAAACAGCGAAGCACTAAAATTAAAATTGACTGAAAATGAAATTTATTGTGTTGAAATGTATTTGTAGTATAATTTGGGGTTAATATTATTCCGCTATTTTATAAATGCATAGATTTATTAGAAAATACAGTGAAATTTAAAGAAGCGAAATCGTAAACGTCTTAGACATACTAAATACGGACACTCGCACTCTTGGAAATAGAAAACCTGATGTTGTATATTCTATCGGAGTACCGCACGATGTTTCCTACGCATTTCGCATCTCCTACGTATTTTAACGAAGCGTGTGACGCAGTTTAATGAAAGCCAGACGCACGCCTCGAACTTTTTTAGCGGCACCGTATGTATGAAGTTCAATTTCCGCCGAAGTAAGAAGTCAATTTCAATGGCAACGTTCGTGTAACGAGCCGAGCAATCATCGCTGAAAGAATCCAGGAGACAGGCGAAATTCCAGCGGAGCGAGGTGTTCGCCTCGTTAAACAGGATCGTTTCGAACGGGCAGGAAAAGTGGGCCGGTTTTTACGGGTTCCATTACGTCGCGAAAGGAGCTAGAGCTGAGACATTCGAATAATTTAATATTCGAGAATTTTATGGCCATTCGATACTACGAAAGAACTTGAATATTCCGATATTAGAACATCATTATTCGGATATTAATATTCCTATGTTAATATTTGCATATTGGTACTCGAATATCAATATTCAAATATTAATGTATATATAATAATAATGGTAATATTGTTCTATTCCCAAATTCATGGGTGCATTAGAAACTCGCATATATGACGAGAGATATCGCGACAAATTTTTGAATATCAATAATCAAAAACTATTACTCAAATAAGGAAGTGTTAAACATGCAAACGCATTAATTTCTGTTCACACTCGACCAACACCACAAATTCAACCATTTCAACAATATTCGAATGCTCCACTCTTCCAATGATTCATTAAATACTTACCACCCTGAAATGTCCGAATAATCGAATCCAGGAAAATTGTACAAGAACTTCCCAGCCCCGAAAGAAATATATCAGACCTCCACAGTGGTAACGTGGAAACTCCTAGACTAAGACATTACCCGTCGGTGACAAGTTATTAATTGAAAACTTTGATTCAGTTAGTTATCGAGCCCGTCGCTGGGTCCCCCATTAGCATAATCCAGGCAATTTCGCCGCGACGCCGACGCCTGCATTCGACCCTCCCAGACGAAGAAAGTTTCCGCTCGGTGCGCGTCCATCAGCGACGGATACAAATTAAAAGCCTATCAAGGAAAACAATAATTCATAACGAACGGGGCGATTTCACCCTGGCGACGCACACCCCTCTGACTCCCCCCGAAGCTCGTCACCGTCGCGACCGGCGCTACTTCCGTGACAATGTAATCCCCTTGAAATCCGGTTCTCCCACCGAAGAAGAATGATTTCCATAAACCTTTTAGCGAAAACGGGGAAACAGAATTAGCCGAGTTCCCGCGGCGAGCGCAAACGACGAAGAAGGAACCTTATCTGGGAAAAGCGCAGGTTGTGGCGCGACTAAGTGTAGCGCTGGCGGTAATTCTTGACAAAAAACGTGTCGAAAATGTGCTGTGAAAATTTGTCGACACGGGCCTTTGTTTTTGAGAAAATCGACTTTCAATACACTCCCAATAATTTTCATCAAGATTCAGTTATTCCTTCGTCCACTAAAAAATAAGCATCGATATTCCAACGAAAGTCTCCGGAAAGATTTAACCTCGCGTCGTGCTCGGCTCAGAAGTCGTTCAGCTCGAAGTTGGCGAGAAAAATACTGTTTTACACCTCGTTCGGCATTCCCAGCGCAACCGAACAGGAAAACTTCGTCGAGTGACATCGAACGGGACCGGACGTGAGCCTCGTCCGACGAATTCTTCGCTTACGCGTTTGACTCGCCGCCAGTCGGCCGGGGGCTAATTTTCTTAAAGTATTATCGAGCGCATGAAACTTCGTCGTGGAAAGTTGTCGCGAATCGCGAAGTTACCGAATAGTACTCGCCTGTGCCACCAGCGGAGTCGTGCGTTCGGTGGCGATTCGAAGGAAAACGAACATTTTTCGTTTTGGAAATTGCGCTAAAGGCTGCAGGCCAAGTTACGAGATTAGATTGGTGCGGTGTAGTCGCCTGAAAGGAAGATGTTCCTTTTAATTCCAAGAGATTCGAATTCGCTAAGAACTGCTCTTTCTTGTTAGGACTCGGAGTTCTGGAATCTAGGTCGAAATTCCTGGTATGTATTGCAGGAAGCGAGAAAGATCGGTCCCAGGTTGAAAGGGAATGCGGGAGCGCGAGTGAGTAGAATGTGTACGATGTCGAGTAATCTTTGCTGTTAGACTTAGTTTCTAGGACGAAATTCCTCCGTGGCGTATGTATTGAAGGGAGAAAGAAAGATTAGTTATAGGTTAGCTCTTGGGTTTTTTGAAGGGAATGTGGTAAGTGTGACTAGGTAGATCGTAGATCTGCTGGGTAATCTTCGTTTCTGGAATTTTCATCTAGGACGAAGTTTGGGATTATGTGTTATGTATTGTAGTAGTACTCCTTGGGACCACACAACAGTGGTTAAAAATTGGATGATAATCGTTTAACAAGGAGAAGCAAATTTATAAGTTACCGTCATGGATATAGTTGGACTGGCGCCGAAGAAAAGTTGAATCCTCGAGGATTCTCGCATCTGGGAGGTTCGATCGACGTTCCACGGAATCTTAAGACTTTAATCCTCGACCGATCGGCCAAGTTTCCTCGAAAACCCCAACAATACCGTGGCAGATCACAGGCCGGGTCCAGTTCATCAATCCAGAAGAGTCGATTAATTCAATTAATTCAATCTGGTAATTGCTTCTCATCGATCCTGTCCCATCGACAGCCGACCCCGTCGCCGGCTATATCTGTATATCGTACGTGCTCCCTTTTCTCCGGCCTCTTATCTATCGCGTCCACTTTGGTCGGGGGGAAAGGCCGCTTTCAACTTTTCTCTTTCGAACTTCCCGTTCTTTCCGCCCGCTTTTTGCTAGCAAGATTTTTCCGTGACGCGATCGATATAGTGCTGGGCCTATTGTTCTCAACGCGTGGAAAAAACATGAGAGACACAAGATGGCGAACTGGAGGAGTCTCGAATTTTCGTTGTGTCAAAATAAGGTTCGTGACAATAATTCGAGGATTGATTCTTGATAAGCATCAAGAATTCAAACTTCACAGTGTCTTCGAAGATACAGATCCTATTCCATCTCAAATACTTGAACGAAAACACTGGTCGTATTTCATCTTTCCAGCAGTAACTTCGTAAAACTTTGCCATACCCAATTCGATTCCCCCGCCAAAAGTTTCCCCAAAGACAGTTCGAACTACGAACCAGGCAACCATAATCTCAGGTCCCCTTCATACCTAATCGAATACCAAAGTCTCCATAATTATTTTAATTAAATCGCTGGCTATTAGCCGCGAAACAAGCCACGAGGTTCGAGCTTTCAAACAGAATTTAAAACAGCTCTCGCGGGATCGAATTTTCAAACTACCCCCGCTCCGGGGTGTACTCCGCCAGCGAACCTGTTCGCAAGAGTGTTTAATAATCGCGCGGAAAGCACGGGTGTCTCCTGGATGGCAAACAGATCGATCATTCGGTCCCAACGAGCGATCGCAAAAAACCTGAAAATGCTGTGGCGCGCTCTCGAGAAGTTCGCGTTCGCTCGAAAAACAAGGGACTTGCGCTGAATAAAATAAAAGGAGAATCGTGGAACCAGCGGATCGACGTTATTTACCGTCGTGCCCGGCAAAACCAGCTTTCGAGGAAAATTTACGCGCTCCATTTGGGGGAGGAGACACACCGAACGCAAGAAATTAAACATATCGCCCCTGGAGCTGTGTGGCTCGAACCATCGACAGGATGGAGAAATCTAACAGATACGACAGCGGAAAGGAAAGGAGAGGAAAGGGTCCGTCGCCGTAAGACGAATGAAGAGGGTTGAGGGCGATGACACTGTCGAGGGGGATGATTTAATAATGCGGGAGACTAGCATTCGAAATGTATGGATGTATGGAATTTTGGTAGATATTTTGGGTATTTCTTCGTGTATTGTTTTAGGTTTTTTTTTTAAATTTATTATCGGAGTACGTTAGATTGGAAACCTATTTTAATAATTTTTAGTTGATCGTGTCGACTACACTATGTTTTCTTGAGCTAGTAAATTTGTATATAACATCCCAGACGGTTAGTCTATCGGTACTTTTATTTGTTATACACGTTAGAGAAGCTATGAGATTCTATGAACGATGTAACAATTTCTATCCAGCAAGACAAAATTCTTCAACGGGAAGCCGAGAAATTAAACGCATCTTCCAGGCGTCAGCCAGGGTATGGGGACAGGGACCGCCTGGCGGACTTAATTGACGACGAAGGCGTGAAACGCAAAGTGCGCTCTTTAATTGCCCAACATCGGTAATTACGGTACTCCAGGGGATCCGTGGGCATTCGCTGAGCCACCCAGGGCTTTTATTCTCTTCGGATCCTCCGTCTTCGTGGTGGTGGAGTGCTGTGTGCTAGGGTCGTCGGGCGATGATAGCTTCGTCGCTGAATTCCCGTCTCCAATAGAAGGCGAGACTGTCGAGGGTCTAACCCAGATTTCAATGAAGCTCGCCTTTAAAACAACTTTCACGCCGTTCGGGATAGCCTCCAGACAGGAGCTTCTTTTCGATTGCTTGAATTCTCGCGGTGGTCGCGTCTCGAAGATAGCAACGACCATGTTGAAACCTCGAAAAGGTGACCAAAAGTCAAAGAAGCTTTTAGATTTAAATGTAAGTCTGTATAGATGGGTTTATAATAGTTCCTCGGGTCGCTGGTACTGAATTTAGAGGTGAAATTATCGAATGTAAAATGGCAGAAGAAGCGAAGAAGTCGAGAAATTGAGGAATTGAAAAACTGAGAAATGAAGAAATAAAAAAATCAAGATATCAAGAAACCATGAAAAACTTCGACTCCAATTTTCGTTTTTCGACTCCTGGCCGCATTCTCGAGGTTCCAGACCTGTTAGAGTGGGAAACCATGGCTCCGTCACTCTCTGTTCCGTCGTAGCAGCCGTTTTTCAGGTTAAATTGCCGCGTAATTAAGCCCCCGGAGTCTTAACTCGAGGGACGCTCTTCCCGCGCTTCTTTGCCGATTCGAGGCTGGGTTGTTACTCAACGGGCAACATCGGATCACACCTATCCCTCTTTCCGTGGTATAAGTACGTCCCCGTCCCCTTGGATTGTCTAACGACGTTAATCCGATTGCAGGTGGCTCCTCTAGGGCGAAAGTAAAACGGCTTTTACGTATTTACGTCAGATGGACTTTCGACCTTTTAATTGGAAACGAAGGCGGACGGATATTAAACCTGGCAATCCTCTTTGTCACCTGGGATTGTTATTCCGTCCAGGAGCTCTGTGTGCACCTTCTTCGAGTTGGCTTTTCTTCCTTGTTTCCTGATGCCTCGCTCTGGACACTGTTGCAGGGAGAGGGAATTAACGAGAGCGTCACCTCTGAGCAAGTGTGCTATTGCTATTAATTAGAATCACTATCTACGTAATTTTGAGGATTATACGGTGTTGTACTCCAGAAGTAAGAAGTAATAGAATTCTGCTGGAGACTAGAGTTGAATGGGTCTTCAAGTACCCGTTCTAGATGAGTTGTATAACGAAGAGAAGTCTAGTTAGTACAGTTATTGCGCTCTTAGCTCGACTGGTTAGATGGAAACCAGTTGAGAACTTGGTGACAAAAGCTGAGGCTAGGTCTTTTTGGTGCTCTTCGTAGAATTTCATTCGTTGTCTTCGTAGTACCAAGGATTGCACTCTTGGTGGTATATAGAACTTCAGGAGTAAGAAGCTACCTAAGTGAAAACGTCCTTAATTCCCATGAAGATTGGAGTTGAATGTTTCTGTTCAGAGCCACGAGAAAAACCTAGTTAAACAATCTATTACCTCAAAATCTCAAAAGGCTACAAACTGACAAACTTCCAAAAAACATGATTGCAAATTGACCAAATCCTAGTTTCCGGATCGTAACAAGTCAATCGATCCTTGAGTAATTCCTGGAGGTCGATATTTCGCCGCTCGTCGAAGCAATTGCACCAACGTCAAATTCGTCGTGACGAGCATTAAGTGACCAGGGCACTTGAAATAATTCTTAATCCCTCCTCGAGTCATTTCGTGTGAATGAAACGACAGTTGGTGTCCGCTGGTGGCGACGGTTTCGTGTTTATAAGCTTAATTACGCTTAATCAGTCGAAACGACGGGCTAACAAGTTCATTCAAGAAGCCAACGCCGGCCCACAGTAGACGTGTGCCTGTTGCCTTCTTCCTTTTTTCGCCATCGAAGGCGATCTAATTCCCAGCAATTACGAGCGCTTCGTGTAACCGGCTGCTTCTTTTTTACCGAAGCGTAATAACAGTTTCAAGTAAGATTTACTGAAGGTGCTCCGTATGGAAAAGTATTGTCCCACGCAACGACGACGGCGTGGCTCCTCTTTAGCTGCGCTTTATTTCCTGAGAAACGATTCCACCACCCATGGATTATGCAATTAAAATTGCACGCATCGAGTGTCCCAGTTTCCCGCAATTGTCCCTTCTTTCGCTCTGAATATGTCGTTGGACGCGCGATGAGGAATGTGTAATAGTCTACACGGAGGGAATTCTTGAAATTCGCGTGTGGGCGTTGCTGTCTCGGTCTGCGAAATCGGAAACTCGAGGTGGGTTGGTGCTCGAGGTTGGTCGAAGACAGAAAGAGACAGTTGATACCTGAACTATGGAGGACTTAGCATAGTTGTCTTAGAAACTAGAGGAGGGAAGGATAAATCAATTTTGTTTGGATGAGGAACGATATGCCACGACTCGAAGAGTGTTTTATTCAAGAAATTTTCCTGAATTGTTCGTGTGTCAGCTGAAGGGGAAATTGCTCAGATCCCTTTTAAGACAAACCAACGAGGAATCGTGCGAAATTCTCCCGGAGATACTTCCTAGCGAGAAGCTCCCTTGCTTTCAAGATCCTTCGAGTTGCTTCCGGATACGATCTTATAACGAGACATAATTAGGACGCATTAAGAAACGAAGAAGAACAAATCAAGGATTGCCGTGAAACTCCTCGTCCAAGGATTACCGAGCTCCGGCGTCTGGGAAATTTTGTCCCCGACGGAGTCGTTAATTACATAATAAGAAAGACAGAGAGGAAGAAATCCTGGACGGTGTCTTTGTTCCAGACGTTACGCCAAGTCGAAGACTTCTACGGGAATTAAGTAGTAGCTAAACATAGCTGGACACTCGAAGTTTATCCTAATATCAGAGGATCCAACGACCTTTTTACAATGAAGGTAACCGATTGTGAGTGTAACAGAAAAGCTTATTTAAGTATGTTCTCTAAACCGTGAAGCAACAAGAGTTCAAATAGAAGTAACCAATATCTAAATATATCTAGATGCTCTCCTTATCCTAATATCCATCATCCCTTCCACGACAGCCACATACTATATTAGTCCAGTTACGTATGTTCTTCAAAACAGAAAGCAGCAGAACTTCGCCATTCATACCTACATTTTCTAAGCAATTATGCGTTGAAAGTTCGCAGTGCATTTCCACGCAGTTTCTCGAGTTGCAAGGAGAAGAAATATGGTGGCACGTAAGATAGCTCAAATGTTCCCTGTTGTAGGATAATATAAACGCCTTCAGTGGGGCGACTTTCGTAGCTAGAATTGAGCACCCATCCTCCTCTCCTGGTACTGCAGTTGATCCTCATCCGTCATGTCTTGCTGTGACGTCACATGTTCCCAACGTTTGCTTTAGGTTAAACTCGTGAGCCGTGATGCATACCCTCACTTGTTACAGTTGGACATACCTTAAAGTAAGACTTCTTTCCTTAAGGCATCTTTGCTTAAAATCATCTGGCATTTCTCGGATATGTGTGAAAAAATTTCCTTCGGTACTCAAAGGGTTAAAAAATAATTTCAAATATTATCTTTATCACTTCTGCTAATTTCAGCGTCACTCTGAACGTGCATTGATCATGCCAGTACCATCAGCACTCACGTAAACATACCCAGAAAAATTCCCCTCCATATTCATCGCGTCGAAGCAACGGGTGTCCACATTACCTCGAATTACCTCATGAATAAATCAAACTGGCAAAGGGTTGCAACCTGTTTCGCTACCTTTTCACGGCCCCCGCACAATAACTGAAGAACAGCGCATGGCAAAACCGCGCTTCTCTAATCTTCGCGCGCTTGTTCAAACGTTTTGCCCTCGCACTCCGCCTTACAAACGCTCCAATTACAAGCGCGTCAGCCAGCGAGGGGTTAAATGAACCGCGCCGGGTGTCGGATGAAATATTCAACAAAAAAAAAAAAGAGAGAATCCTCTTTTCCCCAGTTGGGTTATGAGGCGGAACGACACGGCCGAGGCTACGTAACGCCGGTCGGAAAATTAACGGCGAACACCGGGTGAAAAGGATTCGCGAAAGGGTTAACCCAGATTTCAATGGAGCCGGTTTAAAGCCGCCCTTTCGCTCGTCCGCGTTCAGGGGAACCACCGCCACGTGACAAACGGCTTGCTTCGCCTAATTGCCGCCCGTTCACGGCATCAGGAATCATGTTACTTTCGGTTTGTCTTTTAACGCGTAGGTTGAGTATATTCAAGCTGTACCGAGTAGCTAAAGAAGACGCGACACCTCAAATTGAACTAGTCGATGTCCAGCTGATGTATCTTCTTCGATCATTGTATCCATTAGTACCATTTCGCTTCTAACTCGTTGTTCAGCCACTACACCTTCTTCGAATTCATTTCTGAATCGATATTTGACCCCTCGCATCACGCCTAACCACTCCACCCTCGATACCAATTCCCATCCATTCTCAAATCCCCATTCATCGACAGCTGTGTCTCCGTTCTAACCTTCCAACCATCTTCTGAATATAATTTCCCCCACGAATTCCTCCCAAGTGTCTGTATCTACCTAACACCACCCAATTACACGATCTCATGGCCATCCGAACGTCACCAGGAACGAGGATCAAGAACAGAAACGCGAAATGAACAAAGAAACCCGGGAGCACTCGCTCACTCTACGGCGCGCCAATCGCGCAAACGTCACTCATAAATGAATAGCATGCAAATGCCCCCCGGGGCCAAGTGGGCTCAATTGGAATAAAGATGCGTCGGGATTCGATCACGGGACGACAACAGCGAATCGATGCAACCTGCCCTTAATCTCAATTTCAGATCAGCCATTGGAATTGCAACGCGCCCGTTCGACGCTTGGTCACGATTCGAGGAAGTCTTAACGCTATTTAGCCCCCAGAGCTGCGACAACAGCTCAAAGTGGCGTGCTCGTTAACCGCGATCTTAATCACTTACAATTACGCGAAATAACGGGCTCACCTACACGGACGACGAACGAGGGGACACGAAGAGGTGAAGGACGGATGACTAAAAAATGTGTGGGTTCCCGATGGAATTTATTCGAAACGCTTCCAGGGGCCACGGAATGCGGCTACAGGAATGTCGAGGATCTTACTGTGGTGTTAAACTGGATTGCTCTTCTCTTCATAGGAAGAATTAGGGAGGAAAGAATTCTGATAAAGTCCATCTTGTCAATAACACTTGTTTTAATACCGATGGACTATTAATGTACTTCAATCTAGTCGCGGCCAGAAGGCGCCGACACTTTTGCGCGCTCTGGAGCAAAGAACGGAATTCAGGACGATTGGACGAACAACTAGGCCACTTCCGATAAACGACGTTGAAGTTGCGAGGATTCTTTTGAGCAACACCGATACTTATTCACCTCGATGGCTACTCTTATCCTCCTCGTTCCACTCCTTGCTTGTCTCTCCGAGAGTTCACCAGCCTGCGTTGTATTTCCCTTAAGCTGGCTTTGAATCTGGACTCCATGAATATAAATTCTGTCCAGGGGACGACGCTCTCTCAGAACCTAGAAGTCAATCGTTTCCTGTTTAGGCGTTTTCCGTTTTAACAAACGGGAACACAAAGGGGAAGTCTCATTTGCATAAAGGTCGATGACAAAGGAATGCGACGAGAGGCCTGCTGGAATTGAAAGATCGCTCGCTAATTGATCGATTGTATCGGTACCTTTGTATCAATCCTGGCTTGATTTTTATAAATAGATTCTTGGAGATGCGTCGTTGGACTTTGTAGGAGGCAGAGGACTATGTGACTTTCATTTTCTGGGAATCCATGCACCGCAAGTTTTACAAAATAATGGTGTAGACTTAAGGTCGAACCAGAACACCTAAAATACCAAGGTCTCGCGTTCATCTTTGAAAGAGCTTGTGAGGCAAATGTTAAGAGGATCCCCGAAACGTGTTTCGCCTGATCAGCAAAAACAGTTGAATCGGGTGAAGAGGATTTCCTAGTCTGGTACTCCCTCTGCTTTCGGACCGGTGAATTAAATATTTCGAATCAGATTGGCCCCCTTCCCAACCGCTATGTTTTCGTGCCAGGGGTGCAGAGTTCATTTCCAAGATAGTTCTTCGAGGAACTTAAGGATGCGGGCGGAATATTCATTCAACCGTTTCTTCGGACTCGAGCTGAGAAATATTCCCTCCCCTCTGCCCCTTCGCTCGTGAATCCTCGAGCCGCGAAAATCGTCTACGAATTTCCGCGAGTTCACTTGAGCGATGAACTTAAAAACGAGTCCTTTAACGTTCGGCGATTCCCGTGCGCGCTTGGGAAATGAGAAGAGACGATATTTCGTCTCGCGTGCCGATTGGTAGACACTTGCACCTGGCCTTCTGCGGAGTGTCGTGAGTTATTTCCTGCGGTTTTAGGGGGGGGGGCAATACTAGGGTTACATACAAGGCTTTTACAACTGTGGTTTTATGTTTGGAAATCCTTGCAACTGGAGTTTCTTAATTACAAGTCTATACAATTGCGGTTTTATGTTTGGAAGCTCTTGGAACTGAGGTTCGTTAATTGGACGGACCTATAACAACTCGGATATCCGAAATATTACTGAGCTCTTGTCCTTAACTAGAAGATTACTCAACTGGAGTCTTTTAAAAATTCTCCTAACCGAAGTATCTCGATTATAACGTTCCACAACTGCAATTCTCTACTTAGAAAGTCTCGATACTTCCACCCATCCTCAACCTCACTAATAACTCCCTAGTCGCAGCTCCCAAAGCAACCAAATTCCCATCTATATCGAGCACTTGCACATCTACATAAATAGCAACCCAGTTCGTTAAAAGTCACTCTGAAACGGCGTCGAGTATAAACATTCATCCGGTCATCGGGCTTCGAGTCGCTCTCAAAGGGGTCGTTTAATGAACAAATGTCTCCCTCGGAACGAGTTCCGCCCTTTGTTCGCGGATCCTCCGGACGATCAAAAAGTTCCTCGAAAAAAAAAAAGGGAGAAAGAGAGAAAGAGAACGCAAACGAGCGGAGAAGCCAGACGAAGGAGCTGAAAGAAATCCGTCGGAATTATTCGGCTGTATGATCGTTTAAGGAAGTTCCCTGGTCCGACGGAGTTCATTTTCCCAGAGTCCGCCATCGGAGTTCGACGACCAGTATCGACTTAATGGCTCGCGAGCGTAACGACAGGATCATCCGGTCGCGAACCAGCGCACTTGGTAAATCGTAACGAGCAGACCGCGATAAAAGTAAGCTTCCGAGGACGGTGATCCCCTGTACTCTCGAGGGGTCGTGCAATATCGCGCCCTGACCAGAGGCATCGGGGAATCCCAGTGGCGAAGGCACTCTGGCAAGAGCCACGGAGGCTCGTAGAAGGGTGGATAAAATCAAAGTTGAGAAAGAAGAGAACGGAGACGGCGCAGTGCGAAGGAAGTTGGGCTCGAGCGTCTCGCGGAGAAAAGAAATCCGCTTTGGGGAATCTTACAACTGGGATTTCTTAGTTAGGAAGATTGCAACAACTGGGGGTTCTTTGGTTCGGAGGTTTTACAAGTGGGATGCTTTGTTTGAAAATTGTTCGGTGGGGTTTTTTAGATGGTAACTATTATAATTGAGGTTCTTTTATTAGAAGGTTCTATAACAAATGAGGTGCCTCGGTTAAAACATCGTCGAACTAAAGTCTCTCAAATAAAATATCTCCCAAATGGGATTCCTTATTTAACAGTTTCATCTTCATGTTCAACCTCTTATTCGACTATTCAACCCTGTAAATGACTTCTGAACAACCCATGCAACACATTGCAAGTTACCACCAGACCTAACCAAGGGAGGTTCGTAGGATCCCAGAGCTTGGATAAAATCAAAGTTGAAAAAGAAGAGAACGAGCCAGCGCTGGGTTAGACGGCATCGAAGCTTTGGTGGAAGCTGGGATGGAGCGTCTCGAGGAGAAAAGAGATCCGCTTTTCCGAGCGGCGCGCTTAATCCGGACCTAGGAAACGTCTTAATTGGGGCTTAAGGGCAAAAGAAACCGCGGGTCACTGTATTACAATCGGACTCGGCTACACAATCGTCGGTTTCATTAAGGCAACCGACCCCCACCCGGATTCCTGCTGCTCCGCCATGGAGACCTGCAGAGGAGGATGGAAGAATGGGAACCGTGCTCGCTCATAAATACCTCGTCTTCGAATTCTGTGTACAGGCGAAGGCCACTTCTCCTGGGCTCCTTCGTCCAGGTAACAATGCGTCCATTCATTCGTTGAACGCAGGAAAGGTGTGCCTTTTTTTTCTCCTGGACAGAGCCTGCCAAGTGGCGAGTTGGCACAGGTGTACCTGTGCCGATCCCCCTTTGGCCCTGAGATGATGCACGAGTTCGGGATCAGCCGATATCTCGTGGACGACGACACTCCTCGGCTGTCTTGGTGAATGGGACAGGGGGGCGTGTGTAAATACCTGCTTGGGAATCCACTCTCTTTTTCTGGGACTGGTCCAGGCGAGATTTTAACGCGTGTGACTGCGGGTCGACCTGGTTCTGGGAGACGAAGACGACTTTTGCGAGAAGAGGTTATCGAAGCCTGCTTACTCATAGCTTTTATATAACAATTCAAACTCGTAATAACTGACGGAGACTCGGTGACCGAACAAATTTTAAGTAATAACACATCAAGCATGAACAAATTCCTTAAAAATGAACCCTTCCACCCTGCCAAATTCTCTCGCTTCTTTTCATTCTTGTACTCAATTCTTATTTTCCTTTTATCCCCTGGCTCCGAGAAACCTAAGTCTCAACGGTTTCTTGGCGCAGAGGATGGTTCTGACACCGAAGTGTTTTTGCTTGTGTACTTGTTGCGAAAGTCCTGCGAGGTTGTCGAGGTGACGGAGAGACTTAATTGGGCGGTGTAACGTGGTTATTGTACTAGTGCGGAATAAGAAAGGATGAATCGCATGAGTGATTGGATCGAGGTGTGAGCTATGGTTCCTTGGGTGGGAGTCTGACACGTGGGATTTCTTGGTTAGAAGCTCTGCTACACCTGCGGTTCCTTACTTAGAAACTCTTACGACTTGGACTCCTTAGGTGCAAGTGGTTAAACTTGGGTTTAGTGATTATCTGTTTAGAAACTCGCAAGTGGGGTTCCTTGGTTAGTCACTCTTGTAACTTAGGCTTCTTATTTTCGAGTGGAAGGTACTTTTCAACGTTGAATTTATAATTAGGAAAAGCTGGTGAATTTTTTGGTGATTCTTAAATTATATTCTTACTACATGCTGATGTTTTTGTTTAGTTTGATTTTTCAGTCACTTAGTATTCAGCCATTTAATTTATATCTTAATCAAGAGAACAAATTACTATGTAATTATGAATCAAAACGGAGTCAAGACATTTCTAGGTATTTCGACGTATACATGGCTCGAATAGAACATCTGTGCGGCTTCGTCAATTAGTATTCATATATCCATGTCGAGCTATATCCAGCGACTGAGATATCTATACCGATATCACCGAATAGTTCAATTTGGATATAACCGAATATTGAAGTATCGATGTCAATCTAATTTTCAATACACGTGCTATGCCTTCATATCTATGAAGTGTTAAACAGACCTCTCTGTTAAAACAGACGCGGATGATTCAATGTTGATTGATTGGATTTCGATAGTCCATGATCGAAATAAAAAGGGTAGTTCAGGATTTTTTTCTGTTTGAATAACAACCCCAGATGATAAATAGAATTATTTCGCATTATTTAGACTTAGAAATTCAGATTATCCGTCATCGTAAAATATCCATCCTTTGCAGAGAATATCAAGGTACAAGAATGAAAACGAAGAAATTCGTGTCCATGTACCAAGTAACTTCCTTTCCAAGTTCCTGATTGATTTCTACGTGTCGTACGATCCAGGGAGAGCTGGGCACGTTTGATGAAGGGTGCTCACGGGGGGGGGGGGGGGCCCCAATCCCGAGGGATCCGACGCGACTTTCCTGTACACGACTTCGGGATTAATATGGATCGCCTGACACGGGACAGGAAAAATAACTTAGACCTCCCTCGGCGAGGTATTGACATGATCACTGTCAGGATCACACCCTCGATTATTAGCTGGCCGTGGACCTACGCAGACGCTCTCGTTTTATTAAATTCGCTGTCGTAACGCGCCCTCGTAAAATTCTTCATTAGATAAGATTATTGCCGTTGGAACGTATCGATTGTCAAGGTTCTCATATCGCGAGGATAGGGTCGAGCCGTAAGCTCGACATAGCACCCATGGGAATTTTGTCTTTACGCTCCCGTAGCACGTGAATTTTAAGCCGTATAATCCTGGCACGTCGTAATGCTCTTTCCCCTGGCATCAAAATCTCTTTAAACTAGACACGCGGTAGCTGCGTAAAACCGTGCGAGGAAACGTCCTCTGTAGAGAAAATTGGGCGCTGAACGCGCGTACAGAGCTAAAATCGACTTTCTTGGTAAAGATCGAGAGTGTAAAGGAAAAAGAATTATTTTTGTATTCAAGAGTTAAATAGGTATATAACTAGAATCATGTGTTATTTTTCTAGACAGTAGAATAAATAATACATTTAATTGATCGTTTTGATCAGGAATTGTTGCAGGATAAAATGTTTCATAGTTCAGGGAACGTACATTTGACTACTTCGAGACTTTCTCAACTTGAAAATAAATATTCCTCTCCAGAAATGAAAATTACAACAGATAGTAAAAGTCAAAGGTATTATAACACATTGCACCATCAGAAAACAAATTAAAAATAGGAACCCACTCGAATTAAACCAGGAACCAGTTGCGAGTCTTTAGTCAGCCCAGGTGTTAATCGAGACGTAGATCAAAAGCAAGCGACCACAAAGCGCAAGCTACTTAAATAAAAGCTCTGAATGCTCCAAGCGTGCATCAGAGTTAAGTCGCCGCCATATTTATCTTGGCAGGATCGCGATCTGCCAGGACAGCGACGATTCATGATCGAGCAATTAAACAGCGATCTCGGGTCAGCCATAAATCGCTCTCCAGACCCCCTGGTTAGCCCGGGGGCGGCATTTCAATCGAAAGTTTCGCGTCACGACGCGCTACGTCGGCGTCGTATCAGATACTTCATAAATCCCGGGCACCAGTGTCGGTCCAAGATCGAACGAGGGTATTCTCATGCTAAACAAAGTAATCATGCGAGCCATTCGTCATGCGCGAACAACAGTCCCCCTGTCGAATTCCAAAAACAGCAGGCCACCGCATTGGCCGGAATTCAACTCGGCAACCATCCAAGCGAAGAAGTGAGATTCTAATGAGACCGAGAGAGGGTTGCGCGCTCCAGCGACGGGGGATGAAGAGGATCGCAGAGGCGAGCCAGGGGTTGCGTCGGGTGGAGAACGCGTGGCTTCTTCGATTCATGCAGGCCGCATCGCTCTGTATATTTACGGTGAGGCTGGTTAGGTTTTGACTTTTCTCTTTTCTATCTGGTCAGACCAGATAAATGCACATTCTGCACAAGAAGATGCACGTGAAATTATCCCCGGCCTCGGTACAAGGACGTACGTCTCCCCGGAGATTCGACGAAAACTTCGAAACATTCCAACTTCTTGAATTCCCTTAATTTCTGTAACGTTCGAACTTCGCAGACCTTTGAACTTCGTAACGTTTGAATCTGGATGTAACTGTTTTTGAACTCCGTTTGGAAGTTGCGTTTCCCAAGGAAGCTGGTTGTAGCAGTCGCGATCATTAGGAGGAAGTATCGTACGTCAGTTTTCCGGAGTTTCGATTGGACGGTTGTGCAAACACGCTAATCGTCGCGGAAAAGTATCGCCGTTAGAGAAATAGCGACGTCGCGGTGAATTAAAACGTTGAAATGACTGCGAAATTTGTGAGATCACGTTCAGGAACGCTTAATCTCTTCTCATTTCCGTCCCTCTTGAACTCTACCGCGTTTCCGGGTGGCGGACGGATATAATTCGATGGGGAATCGTCGGTGATCGTCGATTTACCTTATCCTGGGCGTCGTTAAGTTCACTGTCCCGATCGTCTCAATTAAACTCGTTGTCGAGAGTGGCATCGGCGTATAAAGTATGAGACATTTGAATTCATTCGAGCAATGTGACCCTACTCGGACTAGCAGTCGAGTACGACCCCTCGAATTTCGAAATCGAGCTAATTAGACAGGCTATATTATTTAACTCGACAGGCTAAATTGTGTCTGTTGTCGTTTCGCTTTTTGTTATTATATGATATGGTATAAATTCTCACCGATCAAAATTGACATTGATATACTGCTTGATACTGTTTGAAATAAGATAGACTACGAAATGGTGTCAAGAACGTCGAATCGAGTAGAACTTACTAAACTAGTGAGGCTCATTTAATAATAAGTCAGCTCGTTTTGGAAGTTCTTACTAAATTGTGGATAATACTTGAAACTCTGAGGGGGATATTATTGTTTTCAGTTTATTATACTGTTGCATCGTTATTGTGGAGAGTGCTTCATGCGAAACTCTGATCATTACCTTTGGATTTGTATTGAAAGTAAATACAATACGTGGTATACTTCTTTATACTCCCCCACGTCGTTTTATTTAATTTAAATGAAATAGTTGAATATTTTAAAGATACCGCTTCTCCAGGAAATTAGCTGTACATGGTGCCATTTAAAAAAGACACGACTGACCCTCAAGACAATCCGAGAGACACGATTGACCCTCGAGACACCACTCGGCAAAAGATCCAGTTAGTTAACCTCCCTTAATTAACCATTCAGACCCACTCAGAAAAGCAGAAATGAAAAGAAGCCCACGTACGCGGTGCACGATTCCAGGTCTCTGTTATCCCTCGAGTTATCTACCCTTACTCGAGCTACTTCGTTCTGCCGCGACACGCGTCGCCGGTTTTTACGCACTAATCTGCCGCGATCGATCGTTTAATCCGGATTAGAGTTACGAGTGACACGGCCGGAATAAGTAATCGAGCGCAAACCCGCCAGCTGCAATTTAATTCGTACGGGTACCGTCTTCCTGGCTGCTGCGGCTCTCCCTCTTTCGCTGTAGTAAAACCACCCCCTTCGTTCGACCCCGTGCCGTGCGAAGGTTACGGGACCGCCCTCCAAGGAACGTCAAAAGGTTAATTAGACCGCTCTAATTCGCCAGCGGCGAACCAGGGAAGCCAGGCTACGAGGGTACTTCGGGAAATCATTTTACACCGAGGTGACCTAACGCGTTTGGTCACCGCCAGCGCTTGAACGTAGAGATTCATAACTGAACGTTGCTTTCGATTACCGTGGAAATTCGGTTTGGCGACGGTTCGTTTGTGGGGACAGCAGAGGAGTTTAATTGGGCAACAGGTACACTTAACAGCGAATGTTTCGGGACAATTGTTCCTTAGATTAATTTGGGGATGGTTGGTGTTCGTGGTGGACTTTAAGGATGAGGTATTATGGTGGGTGAATCTCTGGCAAATTTTGACGGTAGGCGTTTATGCAGATTTATATTTTCACAGCAGTAGGATATTTTCACAAAATTCTATTAAGTAACATTCAATTTTGTTAATTTGGAATTTCTGATTCAAAAAGAATGAAATTGTGTTTTAGAGTTATAATAATATTTCTGCAGGATCCCTTGATTGTTTCACAGAGGAACAATAATAGTTTCCCATGGTGCGTTACTATCCCTAATAATGAATCACAGTTGACCTGTATATTTTACTAATTGGTCATTAGTAAGACGACGGAATAATCGACACAATTTATCAGCAGAAATAATATTATCTCGTCACCAATTAGTTCCGATAATCGAGGACCTGCTGTACTGATTTCGATTACTATGGGAATGCTGGTGGAGACAGGTGTTGTGCGATACAAGGGAAATCGATTAATTAGATATTCCTTGATATTAATTACATACTGTACGATACGGTTAAGCCCTATGTCTACGACTTACAAGTTGCAGTAATCCCAGTTTTCATGTGATAATTGTCACATACGGTTTAAATGATGTTATCATCCCCATGATTATGTTTGTGTATTATACTTCGAGTATCCAAATGACTTTCGTAACATTGGTAGCTAATTCTAAGTCAACCGACAGGTTTGAACTACTTTAGGATTAATTACGCTTGATCACCTACCTCGTCATATGTAACATTGTTTAGTGTTTGTACTAACAATTTTTTATTTTCTGTTTCAGGTAAGCCAAAGTCAAAGTCCAAGCCGATTACATAAAAACACATCTAACATAGCTGATCGTGAGTAATTAACAAAATTGTTGTTTCCATAACGGTTCAACGATTCCTGTTAAAAATTCAGTTTCCACGTTTCTCCCCGAATTGCTTAAGATCACAGAACAGGGAATTAATTAAACACGTACTACCCGATAGATCAATTTATTCCGACCCCGCACAGAAGGAATCCGGAGAATTCTTGTTCGAAAATTTCTCGCGAATCCATTAGAACGTTTATACAATATAATCATCACGATCAGTATCCAATGCTAAAACTAAAACTATCCTGTCAGCTCTTTAAAAGTGATTTAAAAATCAGAAATTGAGGAACTTGTCAGAGAGTACTTTATTGCGACACCTTCAGCTAAATTATTTCTAAAATTATATTTCACAAGAAAAACGAGTAACTCCTCATAGCTTTTCCAGTTAATCTTCCATAAACTCATGATTTAGGGTCGTGAAACAGGCTCGACTGGACCAAGGACAATTATACAATTAACTTTTTTGGAACTTGGAAGTTCAAGTAATTAATTCGACGAAATTTTAATTACCAGTTCGCGTTCTTATTTCCCCGCCAAATTGCTCCGATTTGCAGACCGTCAAATTAATTGCATTAAATAATATAATCCGCAGAGCGGAATTTTCGTAGCGTAAAAATGCTGGGAAAAATGTGATTTCGCTAATAGTTCCTTCCGCAACAGCGTACCTTTCCGCGCGAAATTTTCATGAAAATTTTAACGGTGTCACCGTCCGCGTTTAACGCGGAACTTCAACCCCCTCTAACTTCTAGCGCTGCAAACTGTCCTAAAAGACTCTCGACGCTATCATCTCTCAGAACACTAGCTCCACGTTCATTTACAGTAAAACCTTCAATCTACGAAAACCCCCTCATCCAAATGCTCTATCATCCAAACGGTCCATTCGACGAAAACACGAGTCTTGTGGAAAGGATGTGTAATTATACTGCAACTACCATTTTTTGCAAAATTATTCGGGTACGTTGTAAATTCTATACAATATTGTTCTTTTTCAAGCTCTGTTACGTCTAACATCTAATATCCATTCTAATCCGTACTGCTTAAGTAAAGATTTTCACATTTTTTTTCAAGATCAGTTAGATCTACCAATGTGATGGCAGATGGTCTTTAGGAACAACCTTGCACTTTTATCTCCGATAGTATTATTCTAATCGTTTTCTCTGGCCCGCGAAAGAAGCACAGGGAACCCAATCGTTCCGTCAGTGGAAAATGTTCTTAATTAAGCGGTCTCGTGTTCCTATTAGTTCGAATAATGGAGGGTCTAGCGCGCTTCATTATACGTTATTCGATAAATCCGTTAATTATCACCAGGGCCGGGCGGCACGTGTTGTTTGCACAAATAATTAATTAGCCGAATTAATCCGCAAATCGGTTCGGTGCCGCGGGGTATCTAAATATCAACAACGTGACACGGCATCCCTTTAAAACGCGATCCAACGAACCGTGGCACGTCGATGCATCGCTCCACGTCCAAGCGCGTGTCCATATATCGTGCCTTTCAATTTTGTTCGTGCCTGTTCGTCAACAGTCTCGAGAAACTTCAACATTTCAGCTTCCATCGCACAAATTAATTCGTCGGGGCATTAGAGTTGAAACTTGGGGGAAATCCGATAATGATGGGCCGCGACGCCATTTAGCGTTCAGTGCTATTGCGAAGGTAAAATATCAACCATACATTCCTGTTCGGTATATTTATCAATATTATTGAATTGTCTGGCAATTTTTTTGATCGAAAAGTTTGATTTACTGTTTAATCGTGTACTATTTCGTCAAATTTTCGAAAACATTAACGTTACCGATTCCCTGTTCGTACTCGTTCCCCATTTGTCCGCTATTTCGCGATTCTTTTTTAAACTGCTGTCATTTCAACAGTTTTCAATATTTTTTTTCGCCTCTAAGCCCTCGCTGTAGCAACACTCGCACACGAAACGCGAAACGACGTTATTTTTTCATTTCGGGTCAACAGAATTTAAAAAGTTCAGAAACACGTTCATTTTTTTTTTTCGCCCGACCACTTCGTTGGATTAATACATTTTCATAGTAAAAAAATCCAGGCTTTCTTGAAATACCAACAAATAAATATGCATTGTTTGAAAAAGCAATCGCGAATGTTGTTTGTGCAAACAGTTTACAAATAACTGTTTCGTTCAGAAGCAAGTATCTTGCTATTGAAGCACTTGGGTAAACATATTTTCTTAATAAAAAAAAAAATTATACGCTTTCCTCAAAAATGCATGAACGAATCCACAATATTTAAAAAGGCCAGCATAAATAGTACACCAGAAAAAGATTCGCGAACTCGTGTTTCGATACTGTACTCCAAAAAAGACTCGAACCAAACCTCTCAGATCCAAATGCTTAGATAAGGAAGCCTGGTGAAATATTTTTCGTGCAGCCAGCGCGTTTAAATTGGACGTCCCAACATACTGGCCTTGATAACAGGAGAAAATCGAAGGAAGTTAACGCGGAGTGGCTGTCATGTGCCCTCACCTGTCTCGCCCCATCCCCGAGGGTGGTTCGCGCGTGACCCTATAGATTTATCACTGCAGAGCTGTCGAACGCCCTTCGCCACCGACTGTCCTCGCCCTGTTAAGCGACGATGCCGATGGAAAAGACAACGTCTGGCCAGGACAAGATAAATTTGTTCACGGGCCACGCGTTAATACGGTGTTGCTTTGACTGGGCGCCGGCTCAATGCTGCGTGCAACGCGATACCGACTCGTGGAGTGAGGTGAAAAAAAAATATATATATATGAGCTGGAGATCAATGTAGCGTGAGGACCTTAGGGTACCCGAGTCGCGCACTTGGCGACGATATAGTGTGGAAGGGCTGATTCAGGTGTCTTTGTATTTTTATTAAACAGTACTGTCCGTCGTTAAGAGTAATTTTAATTCTGATCGTAGCTAGATACACGAGATGTCTCTGTAGTTCATGTGTACAGGAAGGAGGGACTAAAAATTCTCACTCAATTAGACCTTCCTCCCAAAATCATTTTTTTCAGCTTTCAACAGTACATCCCTCTACCACTTTATCCTACACTTCCACAGAAAATTCCCAAGCCTGCATTTTTCCCAAAAAATACGTTTTCTTGCCACGAAAAACATTCTGGATCATTCCACCACGAGGAAAAGGTCGTCCTCCACGGTGATGTCACACGGAAGGGTTTCAACCGCAGCACGCTCGTCCCACAGACGGAATTGTTAGCTGTCGCCCACGCAATTCCAGTCGCTGATATTGCAACGCGCGTCTGTGAATTCGGATGCATTTGCGCGATGAGCAATTAACGCGAGGGAAGCTAGAACCGACCACCGAATACGTTTTTGTCGGATTGCAAGGGGACGTTCCTGGTCGAAAAAAGGGTGGAGGGCGAGGGGTTTGGATTAGGAAGGGACGGGGATTTTAAAAATTAATTGAAAAAGCGCCTCGCGTCGTGATAGGCTTTGGAATTGTTCTTTCATTTTTGTGGGTTCCTTTATAGATTTATTAAGGACATTTATGAAGGGGGACGTTGGAATCGCGAAACTAATAGGGTCAGTTTGGATTGTTTTGGCTGATCGGTTTGGCTGGCGTGTTCCGGTAACAATTCGGCTAATCCTCCCCTTTGGATTTTAATTAAAGTTCTTGCACGCTGACCTCTCGTCGCAGGGACGAAGATTCAACGGTAATAACTTTTTACTGATGGAGTGTTGGAGTTGTATCGATTTCCATGCTCGTTGGAGAGCCTAGGGAAACTTGCGTAGTCCACTTTCGCTATCTTTGTTAAATTTATGAATTTATAACTTTAAATATAACAAGTGGTAGAAGACTTGAAGTTGACAGAGTTTAGAGACATTAAAAAATTAAATATGTACTTTTAAACGTTAACAAAATATTTAAAATTAGCTGCTTGAGAGGAAATATATATTATTAAAGGAAAGTTAAATTGCGTGGAAATTAAAAAAATGGAAATATTTTTCAGTATAATGTGCAAATGTGAAACGAGGTTTTTGCAATTGATTGGAGGTGATTGCTCCTACATGCGGAGCAGGGGCAGGTTAGAATCAATGTGGAAAACCAATATTGTTTTATACAGAAATGAAAATACCAGTGTTTTTCATTACAATAATGTTTCCAGTATTGACCCATCATTTCAACCATATTTTGATTTCTGACAGTTTGTTTTCCCATATTACATTTAATATCAAGCAATTCAATTGGCTCTTCGACATCTCTCGAGTCTTTCAACTTCAACTTTCCTATTAATTATAAAAATTGTCTCTCGAAAGACATAAATATTATCCATTTTTCTTAACAATTTCAAGGAGAAATTCTTCTTGAAACAATTCTGTTTTATACATTTATGCTCATATAATCATGCTGGTACAGAACGATAATGGAAGCCCCGATAATGCAGCTTTTACTGTAATATTGTTCCTTATTATAATAGTCCACCGATAACATTCGCATAATAATATTCAGATACCGAGACAATCAATGTGTCCCGACCATTCAAACATCTTTAAAATATTCAAATATCCTATTACCTCGAAACGGTTTCAGCTGTAAAGCGAATCAAATTCGTCTACAATATCCCAGATAATTCGCAAACAGTAACTATTGACGCCGGTCCGAATAAATCTGGGACATAGCGTTTGTCGGTACGCATTAAAAGCCACGAATCAACAATTAAATACATTCGACTGTTTTATCCTCCAAAAAGCAGGGGTAAATTTGCCCCAGCCACTGCCGCAAGTATCACAATTGACAACACAATTCACCCCCAGCGTAGGCCGCAATTAATTCACTATTTTCCAAGGCCGCTTTATTTTCCATCGTACTCCACTTTGTCTCGCGAATTTAAGCAAGCCCCGCTACACGTGTAAATACCTATTGATGGCCGTTCAGTCCATTCCACGACGAGTGTTCAATCGATTCGGTCGATTGCTCCGCGACTAATCAAATAATATTCGAAATCGAGGAGTTTTAAATGTGTGGAAATTTAGAATTGGAAGAATTTAAGTTAAGATGAGTAGGTGGTAATTATGGATATGATGTGGATAGGTTTCTTCTTTTTCCAATAATTTGTTCAATACCCCCTATATCTGTTATATGCATAGTGCTATCGTAAATAGAATGATCATTATTTGAGTCTAATCAAAGTTGATCCATATCACTCCATCCATATCACAAACCACCTGTCAGTTCCCCAGTGTTCCCCACTTCCAAAAGCCTCCAACCCCCACGCCATCGATAAAAGCGTGGCACGGCGTTGCCTGAGACCGCTTCGCAATCAATTTCACGTGTTTACTTTCGTCACCTGTTGTACGTCGTCTTACACGTGCCTCGAATACGCCCCTGGCTCGAGGTATAGGCAAGCGTACGATCGCAGCGGGCGAGCCTTGCGCGCCGCCACCCCTAAGACAAAAGCGCCCCGTTCTCCCCCGTTCGCCGAAGGAAAAATTGATGGCCGATCCGTAAATCGCGTCGGTATCGTCCCCATGGGTTACCGATTCGAGAAGCTTTTGTCGAATGCGAAAAGCGGACAAATCACGGTCGTCGATGGGGACGCGAGGCGTACAGTGTCGCTGGCACGAAAGCCATAAAAGCAGTTGGCCTAAGTCCAGACGCGTCGCGGCGGCGGCTACGTGCGAACTTATTGTCGGAAGGGAAACGAACGTGGCTGGTGAACGGTGTTCCACGGAAGTTGACCGTTCCGGGACACGAGGAAACGGAACCGGGACTCGATACGTTCGTGCCTCCGCCGCAGCCTGACGACTTATGGCCATCGCTAAGTGCGACGCCACAAGTCCCCACCAACAGCCCCGGAAAACTCGGAGGATTCCGGTTGGAAAGAGTGCCTGGAGAGATGCTGGACACTGTTTGACCGAGCCAAAGTGATCCTGGAGACAAATGGATACTTTTGGGGAGGGTGGAGGGTAGTTTGGAAATAATTTAGTAACCGTGCCAATGGACACGAGCGTTTGGTTTGTGAGGTATGTTTCGGTGGGGGGATTTGTTTGGGGGATGATTTCAAGCTTGTGGGAGGGGAGGATTTAGTTTGCAGAATTAGACATTTAAAAAGAACTCATCAGAATTCTTCGATATTTATGCTTCCCTGAAGAGAAGTGTATTTGTTGGTGGTATTTTCAAGGATTGAACTTCTGATCGTGGAAATTTAGGACTTGCAGCGAGGCTGAATATAAATCTCTTTTTATCGAGTATATCGGTAGCACCTTACGACTCGCAGCCAAGTTAAATATAAATTTCGTCTTCTGTGGAATTGGCACAGCGCGAGCGCTCCTCTCGAAGAGGTTTTACATAATTCGCAGGAATTTGTCGATATAGACTCGACGGGTTGGTAGAAAAAACAACTCCCAAAATCTGAAGAAAGACTCTCACAACGGCAATGTCAATATACGTAAAGCAAGACTATGTAAAACTAAAGTTTAAGTCAGTTAGACATTTTAATAAACCCAGCCAAGACCATGCGACACAAAACTACGTAAAGCGAGGCAACGCAGTCGCAAAGCGAGAGGTTTAGAACATACCGCACGCGGACCAACCGAAACAATTTCCCGATTCACGAATACAGTCGCGATCGACTCTCCGAACGCTTTCACGAATGGTTATAGTGGTTATACGGTCGACAAAGAGCCGACAGATATTCTTTTTCGTTCGAACGAGTTTCCGCCGCAATCTCGATACTTCTAATTTACCCGTGGAATCGAAAGAGGCGTCCCTGGGAAAAAAGCACCCCTGGCCTACCAGTCGCTGGCTCTACGAAGCGCCGGGATGACTTTGCGCGCGGAAATTTGATCGGGACGACGGGAATCGGGGAAACATTGAACAGAGAAACAAGCATCGCCCAATCGACGCAGTCGATTCTGACGCGCAATCCCGACTTGAATTAGGTTCTGTCGCGGATGAAGGAGAAGTGGTGGGGGTGGGTTTGTGACGTCTGCGCCGACAAAGAGAAAAATGCGGCCAGAGAGATGGTAACAGACGTTTCGGGGGGAGCTGACATGGGCAGAAAAAGAGAGAGAGAGAGAGAGAGAGAGAGAGAGAGAGAGAGAGAGAAGCGTCAGAGCGTAGAGAAAGAACGGAAAAACTCAATCTAGGCATAAATCATGCGATATCGATTTCGCTGCCAACTTTCCTCGCTGCCGCTCCCGACATATCAGAGATTCATTCTGTGACGCGGCAATAACATCTCTCGCCGGCATAAAAATTCAACTATACATCAAACTGTCATATATAGCGCCGTATTTGTACCTATCTCGCTGATATTTCCTCCGTTCTCGGCCCCCTTCATCCCTTTCCTCTATCGTTCTTCCTGGTTCTCTCGCTTCCAACCCCTAGTCCACGACCTTTCTGACTCTCGTCGCGTGTTCTCGTGCCATCCTGGTGTGCACGGTCATCCCGTTATGTCCGTGGAATACATAGAAAAATGTACGGGGTGTTTCGTTCAAATTGGAGTGATTCAATATCTCTTGAGAGACTGGAGCTATTAAGATAATGCTTTTATGAAAATTATTTGATACACTACGCGGAATAAATAATTTGTTTGTAAGTCGAGTAGTGGAAGAGGTTTAAATTCCTTTTCTTCAACCTTTGTTTGCAATCTAAGAGGTAGCCTTCAATTTAAAGATTTATCCACCACCAATTTACTTACAAAAAATTATTGATTTCACATAATGTACCAAATAATTAATATAAAAACATTTTTTTGATATCTTCCTCCTCTCCTGAGATACTTAACCATTCTCTTTTTCCAAACGAAACACCCTGTATACGCGTGTATGAGTGTGATATCCGTTCGTTACCGTGTGCGTATATTGGCGAAGGGTGTGCTGGCGCATAGGTGTATTCTGTACGAGTACACCTTGTCGCAGTCGGCCTGGGGGCTCCGCGAGCGTCTTTTCTCTTTTCGAGCAAACATCACGACCCCTTCGCCACCCTCTGCTACCCCCATTGGTATATCAGTCACCGCAATATTTCTTCCTCTTACTCCACTTTCGAATCCTCTTCCCGCTTCGTTTCTACATTCTCGACCCACCCACCCCTAGACGATTCCTAGCCACCCTCAGGGTCTTTCTCTACCGATCGTCCCCGACGATCCTACGTATTTGATATTCGCGATTCGAGGCTTAGATAGAATTCCCAGAACGAGAACGACTCGTGATCGCACCCAGGCTGGCGATACTCGCGCCTGTGCTCTTTTTGGTTTCTCATTTTGGCTCCTCTGGGAGTGGTGTTTAAGAGTGGTGTTAAGTGGTCTTCTCGAATGGAATAATTTTCAGTTAATGAACATTTTAAAAACTGATCAGCGAGAAAAATCATGAAAAGCCTTTGTTGGTATATGAATTCAGATAAAAGAGAGACAACTAATCCCTGCTCCACAGTCTTCGATTGAAGTTTCATTTGAAGTATCTTTTTGCATCAGTTTATTCCCATTCCCTATACCATCAGTCAATTCATCACGCAATGCTCTCAATATCGAAGTTTCCATCATTAGATATTCGATCGCTCCTCGATACACTCAATGAGATCTGAAATGTATATGCTCAGGGCGCCTCGAATTCCAGGAAAACGTTCTGCGTTTCCAATAAAACGCTCGAATTGACTAATACAACCGACTAGATTTGCAATTTAACTTGATGCACAGCGTGGAATTCTCTGAACAGAAACGCGACATGATCGTATCAGCGGCGGCGAAACTCCTGCGGATCCCTGGTGTTCTCCTTGTTCTTTCATCTCTTTGGCCCCCCATGTCGAGACGTTCGCTTCCTGGTCGCGTCCAGGAAATCGTTTCCATGAGATAGCGGAGAGAGAGATTCATACGTCCACCGATCGATCTATTTATATCTCAGAAATCGTTTCCGCGTGTCCGCAGTCGCCCCTACATCGCGCCAGGGGAGCAACCATGGTCGTCCGCGTTGCTCGTCAGTTTCCAGTCACTTCATTTATATTTATAATAGAGTAAGTGTAATTTCAACGAGCTCATATCGCGAGATAAAACGTTTGCGAAGGGTTTTCTAAATAAAACACAACAGAGTGATTCCATCAAGATTTTCAAGTGCCGTAGATCCACACCACTTTAAATCCGTGTTTATTCGAAAAATATATGTACGTATATCGTCTCTGAAAAGGCTGAGTATATTCACCAGTTGGTGAAGCTAGGCCGTCGATTTTGCGCGGTTAGCGCTCAAAGAAGAAGTGTCTCGCGATCGCGTCCCAGGTGACGGTGGCTGCGCGTCCCTGTGCATCAATCTCGCTCGTTTTCTTATTGCGCGCGTCTACTCGGTTCCCACCTTATTTCACCTAGGAAAATTATGTTTCAACGATCGACGCCTTATCCGTCGGTTTAGAAGCCTGGATGGAGGTCGCCGCTTCCGTAGATTCACCCCTTATTGACGGAAACACAAAAAATAATGGGCTTTCTTGATGGAAATCGGGAGCACTGCCTTTGAAGAGGTAAATCCACGCTATGTATAGAATGTTTCACTCTTTTTAATTTTATTAATTCGCTCGTGTACATTTTCTGTCAATTTTCAATAAAAATAGTTTTGCGTGTGTGCTTAACTGTACATAATTAATATTTGATAATCGTGGAATAATATGTTAAAGTTTGTAATTAATAGTTTTTGGAGAGGTAATATCTTTCTAAATATTTCCATTAATCGTTAATTAAATAAATAAAATCAAAGGGACATGATAAAATATTCAACTGGTCAACTTTGACCAACTCGTGATGGAACGACATCGAACAAGGATCCATCGACCGTACGGACCGTTGCCCCAGGATTCCGAAATGAGTTATTCCGATCGGTGGACGACGTTGAACGAGGCACAGCCTGTTATTGGGCGAAGTCATTAATTTGGATGAGACGCGTTACGATAGGGTCGCGAATGGGCGCTGGACGATCGTTCATCGCGATGCACGTCAGTTCTTGCGATAAATTAATATCGTAAGGGCTGGGTGGACTAAGTGTGATGCCACGGTGAATAGAACCGGAAGTAATAGCCAGTTATAAGGACGCCTTGTCACGAGAATTGGAACGAAGTTAATGTCCCTAGGCAATTGAAGTGGTGAAAAATTGTTGCCGAGGAAATTAATCGGAAGAGTGATGGTCTCCATTATCCAACTATACCGATAGCAAGTTGATTAGTTCGTGTAAAAATAACGATCTTCTGTTATTTTAATTTCTTCTTGGGTAAATTATTTTAATTGAGATAAAAGAGGAGTTAATTTTTAATTCTAATTTTTTTTAATATAAATCTCTTAGGCCCATCAGAAGACCCTGTATGCACATATTTCTATCAGTTTAAAATTTATACTCCAAAACCAGATGAATAATTTTTCAGATTTAGTTTCCAAATAAATATTCAGACGTTGAGGGATCGCGCGGATTAAAAAAATTATTAAGAGTCCACCAACAGGGACGCGCGGTTGAAAAAGGGTAAATCGGAAAACATATCCGATATTTCCCTCCTCTGGACAATATTCGCCTAAAAAGGACGGGAAAACACGAGGAACATCATTTTTGTTCGCGCTGCCTCGAATTAAATTACGGACAACGAGTCGTCCTCGTGTGTTCCCATTGATCATATCGTCGAATCGACAGAACAGAAAACACCCGGCTTTCGTTACTCCGTCCCGATATCTCTGGACTGCCAAAAGTAATCCCACCGACCGTGGAAAATTTCATTCTCGCCGTCGAGAATTCATCCGCGCCTGAAACCAACGTCACTCGCCACGAAAATGCAATTCCATTCCGTTATCGGTTTTAATTTCTTCCACCTGCGGCCGATTCTTTAAAATTCCGTTTACAGAGCGCGGTAATCAAACAAACACGGCGCATCGGAAACGATACCGAGATGTGTTTTACATATTCCCGTCCTTTGGTAGAGGTGCTCGTGCAACATCTGCCGTGGAAGTTTGCTGACAAAGCTCGGATGTCGACAGATCCTGACGTTCGCTCTTGGTGATACTTCACCCCTAGGGAAGTGCTTGGCCGTCCCGAAATTTATGGACCCGATGGTCCTGGAAGGGCTCGGGGTGTTTTACAACTTTGTGTCTTTTTGGTAGCGTGTCGGGTAATGGTCCTCATAGGGAAGAGGCGAAGAGTTATTTCATTGGTAGTAACCGAAGTGGTCTCGTTGTGGTTGGTAGGTTCTGATGTTTTCTCTTGCAGGTGATACTTTAAGAATCGCGAAATACTCGAACGGAGAAATTGATGATCTTGGTCCCAGAAAAGCTTTTGCTATTTTACAACCATGGATCTTTTTGATGACATGGCAACATTCGTGGTCGCTAATAACCCAGATGTTGATGGCGACTTCTCAAAGTGAGTTTACAACTATTCCAGTTTTGATCAGAAAAATCAGCCCTGACCAGTCTATGTCTCACCCACTTGACGGCATTGAGTCCCGCGTTGGAAAGTACTCCAACTCGAAAGCTAGCAACAAAGAGGATTCCTCGTCATAGCACGCATCGATCTTCCAGAAACTTTCCACAGGGAGGAAGAGCCAAGAACCGAAACCTATTTATCCGTGGCTGGTCTCTAATTTTTAATTTATCTTTTACAAAAGGAAACTGCATCGCCGCCGGAACGAATCCCCCATCCTACAAGTGTTGAGAACTTATCAGATCCACCGCGGCCCATTGACTCTGGCGCTAGATATAAATCACGAACTTTCTCGAGTACAGCCACCATCCCGTTCCATCCCTCCCTTAGCAGAGGAATAAAGCGCAACTGCGTCGACCGGGCGTGCCGAACAACAGAAGAAAACCAACGTCCCAACGACGTCAAAAAAGCGTCCCACGGTAGCAACCGAGCCATTGGCTTCTCGTGACCCTTGCGATGGAGCAAATCGACGACCGTTCTCGTTTGCATACGGGCTGGAAGGACCGTGGCAAGTATTTCGAGCTACACGGAAAGCAATTCCCCTAGCCAATGGATCGATACGCTTTCATCGGGCGAACCGATCTCTGTTGCCTTGTCCGCCAGCTTCACCGGAAGGGTGTTGGCGAATAACTGATGGTTACCCCCGTAAATATTGTCGAATCAACGCCATCGATAGCTCGACTCGGGAGGAAATTTACAAAGTCGAACGGTTTTCGGATAAATAGGGTACAAATAAACACTGCGAGGAGGGCACTTGACAGTGGTGCGACAAATTGAGGGACCTCTCGCTCGAAGTGCTCTTGAGGAGTCGAAGTGGAATTTAGTCGGGCCTAACTGAGATTGTTAGGGTCTAGGGACACGGTTGAAAGAAATAATAGTGTCTATGCTGAGTCTGTGTTAAAAAAATCAATCTTACAAGTGAAACAAGAAAAACCTTTCAAGTTCTTGAAATTGCAACCAAGCCAAGAAATTGGCAAGTTCTCGCTGGTTTCTAAGAGGAAGTCGTCTATTCGTCGATGTTGCGTCACGATCGGCTTCGCACGAAGTTCCCTTAAAGTAACATGATTTGTCGAGCTCGCGAAACGGCTCAGTTTTATATCTGCCTGGTTCACGGAAATTCACTGGCATTTTAACTCGTTCCAAGGCGACGATTACCCCGTAAAATTAACTATTCTGTTATGCTGCTTGCTCCCGCCGGTTACACGGCCGTCCTGTAACGCAATCAGTTCTCGCGAGGTTGATAACTTCCTAAGACGATGTTAATTGCCGCAGCAGCGTTTCGTTCTCCCGGTTTAATAGTGCGACGGGAGTCACGATGAAGTTTCGAAAAAACCAGCACGTCCCGCTTGGATCACGTTGCTACTAAATTTTCAACGAGAGACGCATTAATAGCTTTCGCTAGCCATTCGATTCTAGTTCAGCATGCAGTGTAGCATTTTCAATTTATAGTATATATTCTATTTCGATTTTGGGTTTTACATTTGTCATTGTACTTTAAAGGGAGTAGTGCCATCGAATAGGCGACATTCGTATCTCACCAATTCTTCGCCGAGGAAACCTATCATTTCTCTAAACCCATCATCACCTACCTCCCTCGCTAAGTGCCACGACCCAATTCAACCCCTCCCAGGCATTCTCCACCGCACTTCTCCTCAAAATCATTATCACCTTAACCCTTCGCTGCCAACAGAACCTCCAACTCCTAAACCATTCCCTGTTTATCGTAATCGGGTTAAACAGTGCATACGCGAGAATGACGCAATCCTCCCTCCTCTCGGGGTAAATTCCAGCCACCTAACGGTCGCGCTCCGAATAAAAGGAGCAGTTACGAACAGAGCCAGACGCGACGATACCGAACTTATTCCGTCGTCACTTCCAATGCCCCTTACCTATAAAGAAGCAGTCGCCAAGGAAGTTCGCAGCCGATTACAAAAAGGAGGGTTTCGTCGTTCTCGAAACAATTTCTCACTTCCTCAACGAGCGGAAATCACTCGATCGTTGTCCCTCTGATCTTCCTCCCCGCGTCCACGCCCATCCTGAACCACGTCTGGCCGCGGGGCAATCGCAGTAACATTGTACATACGCTCGATGCCAGCGCTGCTTTTATGAAGAAAATGAAATTGGCTATATCAATAAAGTCGAGCTGCGGAGCGGCTGATACAAAAGGTCCTCGTACCGCGACCTGGGGAATACCAGGTACGGTTTTCCTACTCCGTTAAACGGCGCCATTTAATTTCGTCCCGGTATTCCGACGCGCTTATGGAGAAACGAGGGGCCAGATGGCGGGAAACGGGACCCGAATTGCTTCCATCATTCGCCCCAGAGAAGAAGAACTGGGATTATCTTTGGAACCGAATCAGCCCACGGAACTTTCCTGATCGCATAGACGATCGAGTTTGCCACGGTTGAGCTTGTTTGGTTTGGAGTTCGGCTACACCCGTCGTCCCTCGTGACATGTAATATTCACCGGTTCGCGGATGCTTGCGGGGACGGGGGAGATTTATGGAACGTAAAATTGATCCACTCGAAGCGGGCTAGCCTTTGCAATTTTTTGATCATTAGGAACTAGACTTGGGTCTGTAGGCTAATAGATCTAGAAATGTTCGTTGAGGATTCTTTTACTTGTTATTTCTTGGTAGAGGAAAGTTCAATTTGTTTATGATTGATTAATTTTAATTTTCGTTCCATTATTAAAACTTTGAAATATCACTGCGATTTAAAAAATACAGAAGACACAATGGTGAAATCATTTAATCAAAAACTGTAAATATTCCGGGTCCCGATTCGAAATTTTATTAAATTCCTCCGCCCATTGCACCGAATCTGAATACACGGGTGGTAGAGTTAATTACTGATAAAGTTTCGGAAATAAAAAAAAAAAAAAAAAAAAAAAAAATTGCGATCCCTGCAGGTTTACACGGTTTTCAACATTTCAGCGAGCTTTACGGGACCAAAACTGACCTAACGGGAGGGTACACTCGATAAAATTTCCAATTGGGAGCGCTTCTGCAATTATAGGTCTTCCCTTCTACAATTTCAATTATACTATGGAGAAACAAAACATTTCTAATCAGAATTTTTACAATTTTACGGGGCTTCCCTTTTACAGTTTCCATTTTCTTCGAAACGCTATTTGGTTAAAAGGGATTTCATACAGATTTTTAAACTATGAAAAATTGAAATTTGGTATTGATAATCACACAAGAGAGACTTCTGTTTCATTTTAGGCGTATATAATCAGGAATAACCTTTTCGAGTAATTCAAATTAAATCACTACACTTTTAGTGATCAATGGATCGAACAATATAACCAATGAATCGAAACACATATATTCGTAATATAATACTACTCTTTCTTCTCGCTTTTGATACGATGAAAGTTTGGAGGGCCAATTTACCCTCAGACGGAGTACATTTTTTTCGCTCCCCTTATCGCAACGTTCCCTCATACATCGCGAAGGGTCCTTATCGTTCATCCTTAATTCTCGAAGCATCATTCACGCGGCACCTGTTCGAGGTGTATTGCGTTTCCTGGCCGAGGAGGCCAATGGTCACATCGACGCGAAATAGCCCCGCGTGGCTATTTGTCATGGACGCACAGTAGAACAGAATTCATTTCTAGCACGACAACGATAATCGATTAATTACAGGGGAAAAAAGCATTCGATAAATAATTTATATCATATCTTGAGATGGTAGTAAATTATGCTTTCTCATTTCTCCACCGAGATCGACTATTTTTCTTACAAGTACCGACACACCCCTGTCGCAGTTGGCTGACCCAGGGACGCGAGCTTTGTTAAAAAATTAACCGTCCTGACAACACTCGTGAAAGCTCGCCTCGCGTCCAACCTTTTTTCCATATTTCCTATATTTCACCTGGTCGTAGCTGGAAAACGCGTCTCCGATTCCGTTATATATCATCGGAGATTTTCCACGTTGGAAAAACAGAGGGAAAATGTAACAAAGACGGGAAGTGGACGCAACGTTTCCGGTTTTCAGCTATTTCCAGCGATTTTTTGTTCGCGCATCTCTTGGACGAAACGAAACCGCGTATTTCTACTGGCTTGGGCGTAAGCGTTATCATATTTCATTTGGCTCGATCGGACGCGTATAGATATTTAGAAAAGAGTATTTTTACTGATCCTTCCGGAATAGCCTCGGTCAATTTGTAAATGGACTCTTCCTCGCAGAAGATATAAATTCTGGTACGGGCTTTTAGCCGCATGGAAATTGGGGAAATGTGTGCCGTCGATTTGTTATGTTGTTTTGCAGAGAAATTTTTTTTAAATTAAGAGTCGCGGCGGAGATCGGAATTATTTATTTGGTGGAAATTGAGGAGCGAGCTCGATCAAAAAGGTACTTTATTTTTGGTTGGAAATTGATGGAAATTTTGGGGGGATAACGAGTACTTCCAATTACAGTTTAATTATATAACAGGTATTATTAAGTGATAGTGTGAGGTGTAATTGATTAATGGTATACATGTATATTGATTTTATGATTATGTTCGAGTATAATATTAAACTTAGACTTTAATACCGTAACAAGAGAAGTCCTTGTATCCTATATCCTCCAATTTCTGTTAATATAATAATAGAATAATATCTCTCTAAATTTAGAATATGAAAATCATTTAACGTATCTCCGTTCCCACACAGTATCCAATAAAAATTCATTCACAATATAAAATTGCTATACGAAGAAGATTCCTCACCGGGGAGTTTCTCCCAATGGAAATTCTTTCTTAGAAAATTATTCCAGCTGCCACGACTGGAATCCTATTTGCCCCGCGAAACCCTTCGCATAATGGAAACGTTCTATCGGCTTGCGAAAATATTTTCTCGCTAATTACGACGTATTCCAGCTCCGTCTCGTAGACATCCCCATTGTAGCGAAATAATAGAGATACATTCTGAAAACGTCACCAGCGAAAACGGCGTGTCGAGTCGCGCCAACGACCTCGGAGTTTGATAGACGCCGGGGCTCCCCCGCGTGCTCGTAAAATATTCATTTTCGCCGAGCAGACCGCAATTATAGATTTAATAGACACGCAGACTCTATTCGCTCGCGAGCCGTTTTCATTCTTCAAACGGCGTGACATTAACGCGATTTATTAAATTTATCTCGGTCTCGGACGATTAAAATTCTGTCTCTGTTCTATCCGCGCTCGAGCCCCCACCTATTCCCTTTTGTTCCCTCGCTCCTGACATTACCGTAGGTTCATTCCGAGCGACTCGTTTCACGCGATATGGTAATGTCTCGGATATTGATAAAATTCGTCGCTTGGATTCGCGATCAGCCCCCACCACTGGTTAGAATTTCAATTTTAGAATGAAATTATAATTTAGCCAGGGGTGATACTATTCGTTACTCGGATTCATGATCAGTACTCGTCACTACTGATTTTTAATTATTACTGAATTTTAATTCTGAAGTGATATTATCTGTTACTTGGATACGTGATGAATTAAAATTTGTGTGCAACAAATGAAAACGATCTACCTTGGCGTGTCTCATCTAAAATTACATTCAATAACTAATTTAAAGTTTCACAAAATTAATTATTCATCTTTAATTAATTTTTACATTCAGTTTATTCTTTTACCTTTTTTTATTTCGAAATATTTGCTAACAATACTGACGTTTCAGCAAACTAATTTCTTGAAAGATCGAAGTTGAAAGAAATGCTCCACCGCTGATTTGCATATTGATAACCGCCAGTCCCGATTTTCGAGCACCGCGCGAGGCGCTGCCTGTACATTCAAGTCGCGAAAACAGCTCGAAAACTGAAGTGTCGTGACAGGTTTTTGATTCGTCCGTGATGGGGCATAAATTTCGCGGACGCGTAGGTGGAAACAGAATAATACTTAAACATGCATCGGGCGCGCTCGTCGAAACGTCCCGTCGTGTATTTATATTTTATCTGCGTATCTGCCAGCTAGCAGCCTCTGCTCATATTTTATGTATGGCTACGTATGATGTCGTGTGGGTTTGTCGCTTTTCGCGACGATACGACGTTAGCGTGAAATTTTGCGATCGACCGACCAGTCGGACATTTCTTTCCATCCGAATTCGCTGTTTACACAATAATTGATTGCCTACTGGTGATTTCCCCGAAGATAAGAAAAATTCATTTTTGGATGGTAATTTCAAATATCGAGTTACATTTGAGAACTTGACATTTTGTATTTGCACCTACTTCGCCAATTTATTTGTATTGGAAGGAGCTTCGGTAATCATTTGTAATTTCCCTGCGTGTGGTTTTTTTGTCAATCAGATTAATGCGTTCGTAATTAAAGCAACTCTCGTTAACAAGTTCGAAAATTAAGGTAACCACAGTTCTTAATGATGTAAGGTGATACCCACAGCGTAAACGTAATATTCCTTTCAATAAGAGCTCGTATAATGTACGGATCTCTGTTACAGTTTCACTGTATAATGGATTATATGATACTTCCAGTTTATTCATCTATAACAATATTAATATAGAACAGAATAGATTTCCATTAGAATACCTTCCTAATAATACCTAATTAAGATTGAGTGACAGTAAATAAAGAAGCTCCCTAATGATTTACTAATTTCGCAAGTTTCAAATTTAATTCCGAGTAAATATATTTAGGAATCTCAACACTATCCATAATATAAACTTTCAATAATTTTCACCCCACTCTTCCCCTCAAAAAAATGTTGATTAAATTACCGTAAAAAAATCTGTATTAATTATCGTCGCATCGTGGCATTAACGGCAGCTAATAGTTTAATGGAACACAATATAACCCGTTCCTTTGTCAATTTTATCCAATCAAAAATTTGCATCGAATAATCGAAAGGTTCCCTAATCGATTTCCTGTTTCGAAGAACCGTGAACGCAAAGGGGAATCGAGGTTCTTATCAGGGTTGACGCCTCGAGCAACGATATCTCCGAAATGCGAAGGGGTCGATTTTCCAGGCGGCCTCGGAGACTCGTTAATTTCCCGCGGCGTGCATAAACAGCTTGGATCCGCCGATTGCAGGCGATACTGAGAAATTTAAAAGTCGCGCGCGCGCCGTCTTCTCACCCCCATTCCTGCGCCGCGGGCGCCCCGCAAAACGCACGCGTTTAATCCCATCTGCTCGTGAAAATATCGCACGGAGCGGATGCGAGCACGCGTTTTACGCGATATTATGGAACACGAACGCCGATCGCGAGAGTTATCGCGTTACCCATCGACTATGTATCCGACCGAGGCACTACGTAACTCTCGATAATAGAAAGGGCTGCGTGCACCACACGCGCTCTCTCGATATTACTCCTGACAGGAAAATCAATTGAGCTTCCCTCTCGTCTATTTTTTTTTTCACCTTACTCCCTGTTTCTTCGTATCGTCGCCTCTCACCTTCGTGTTTTACATTCATATTTTTCGCCACTCGATTGGAATTCTCGTGGTTTCCTTCCATTTGCATGCTTCGTCCTCTCGCGAAGATGGAATTCTCGAATGAATTGGAATGATTCTTTAAGAATGATGGTATTCAATTCTTTATGAAAAAAATTGGTCTTAAAGTCCTTTTCCATTTTCCAATTCGAAGCTTCGAAGTTGTCGAGATAGAAGCAGCTGATATTCTTTCGCGTGTGGGTACATCACGGTTGCGTAGGCGCGCGATCAGCTGACTGAGATACAAAATATACGAGATAGTATAGCATAAGGTTTCACATTGATTTAGCAAAAGTGTTTGATACTCTCATCGCAAGTCAATTATTGTTTCCAACTCTTCCTTCCTGAGTACTCTTCAGGATCGTTTAATATCTAAAGAGAGTGCTTCAAGTAAAATCCATAGAATTGGAGGCACCCGATGGAAATCGTAAAGTATTTTTAAACTGAGGATGCCTTGATAATGCAAAAAGCAGGAAAAAGAATTCTTAGCCATTTTCTTAGGTAAGAGGCTCCTTGTTTACCTTGTCCCGACACCCACCTCGACACCTCTGGCTACTTCTTACTTCCTCTTGTTCTCTGCACGGTTTGCCGTTTCTTGTTCCCCCTCTGGACTATTCTCCGCTCATAGCTCGCGGCGGCGCTTTTCTTGTTATCTTTCCTGACTGGCTTTCTGTCTTCAGCACTCGTGCACCGCTGCACACCTTTTTCTCTTGCTCTCTGTCAACTCTCGAACGAATCTTGCCACTCTTTTTCACTGGCCGGCAGCACATGACCTAGTCCTGTCACAAGTTCTGCTACAGGTATTCGACCAAAGCAGAGAACTAACAAACGCTGTTAGTTTCAGATTTATTTGAAACAAAATAATTTAAATTTAAATATTCTTCCTTTTTATCATACATTTTTTAAAACAACTGTTCCAAGAGTAAACTTGAAAAAATACATAATTCGAATAATATCCAGCTTGTCCGCTCGAATAGTTACCAAATTTTCCTGGCTCTCTTAAGCATATAAATATCTCCAATTTTTTTACAGTAACTCACACTTGCACCAGAACTTACGGAAACCCGGTAACCTATAACCTGCAACTGCTGCCCATCGTTTGTTTTCCCTTCGTTTTTCGCTGGATCGTTTCATCCCTTCGGTTCCTCTTCTGCTTCGACCACTGTTTCCTCAAACCTCCCCTCTTCACATCTACGCCACCCTAACACTCTCCGTATCTCTCCACTCCTTTCTCGCTCTTTCTACAGTGCCGGTAGAAAACATCCCTCTCGCAACATCCCTCTTCTCCCTCGCTTTTTGTTCGTCCGCAACGACTCTTTCCCTGTCGAGCGGATGCACTTCAATTATGAACCCGTATTCCTGGTACAAACACACGAGATGATTCACGCGAGCTGTATTTCCATCGGGCTGGCATCGATCGCCCCGTCGCAACGTAAATACGACGTATTAATGACATTAACCCCTGACGCTGTCCGATTTATTTTTGTCGTATCCCGTCGTCCTGTCGCGGCCAATTTTCCCGACGTGTCTTGACTTCCTGGGTCGTCGAACCGGCGGCCATTTTTAACGAAACGAAAGCTATAACGCCACCGCGAAATCTGATTAACGAAAATGTAATGCGAGGATTGAAACGACATCTCCAAATTCGTCCTCGAGGGGGAGAGTCTTGGGTGACTGGAAATTTGTTGGCGGGATGAAATAACGGAATTCATGAAAAATTTTAACACCATAGTACACCTAAAGAGAGTTGAAAGCGTTTGTTATAGTGTTTAAATGGCTTTGTTAACCAACAAACTACACCAGAGATTATTTGAACTCGTCCCAAATGCGGATCATGGTCGATCGAGGCTCGAAATCGCTCCAAAACCCGAATCGCGTGGTAACTATTCGTAAAATTTCATCGAATTCGAGAATTGCCGCGGCGATCATTACAGCAAAAACCAACGGGGAGTTAATGGAAGATAACGGTCCATTAAGGGACCGCTCTGTTGCTGCCCGTTAAATTGATTTGCAAATAAAAAAGTTTTCCTCGGAAGCGCTGGCTTCTGTAACCCGGTTTTCCCGTGGATGGATACCCATAACCCTCTGCATTAGCCGTGCTTTATTCGTTTCCGTAATATCGTCACTGGGCGCCCTGTCGAACGGAAAATGGCATCGAAATTTCGTAACTCCGAGGCGCCGCGATGGAATAAAAATGTTTCTCAATTTGGTCACTCTTGACTTTCGTCTTATTTTCTTTTAGCTTGTAGAATCATTCTTTAGAATGATGCCCATCTGTGATTGAACATAAACGATTTATATCCACGCAATTGTCGAGTTAAAGCTCGATCGAACTAATCGCCAGCCATCGGCGTGGTTACGAGCCTTTCGTTAATGAAACCGCGCATTTGTCGAGCGTCGATAAAAAACGGCCAGGCCACAAGATGATGCACGCTCGTTATCCCCAGGTGCATGGAGCGTTTTAAATATTCGGGGCAAATAAAGCGCGAGTAATATATTCGCAGGCGATAATGGCGGCTAACCGGGATAAAAGCCGCCGTCGTTGACACGATCGTCGAATTTATCCCACGAGGGAGAATAAAGAGCAGAGGTGGATTTAGTATGAAGTTAATGATGCTCCAGATTTGGGCCACAGGTTGACGGTACCTTGAAAGCTCCTTATTTGTTGATTTTTCAATTAAATTACCATATAGCAAATGCTTCGAAGAAAAGTTGTAGAGTTGGTTCATGTACATTGCCCTTGAATTTTTTCCTAAGTAATATTACAGAAACAATAATTCAGGACATATTTACAAATAATTCAGTTTCAAAATTAATTGTACAATCTCATTGTACCTAAGTGGCACGTAAATCAATATGATATGAAAATAAACTATCCTGGTTCCTGTTAAAATTAACTGTATCGATGCTTTAAGATTTACACGCAACATTTACTGTTTGTTCGAATGACTGAGTAAACGATTAAATAAATTTGCATAGCCACTTCAACTTTAATCAACGTAATTTCGATGTAAATTTTGATGAATTTTAATATTTTAATTGTTTATAAAAACACTGCAACGTTTCCTATGGTTAAACATCGTTCAATATAGTTTAACGGTCACTGAAAAAAAAAAACAGAAATTCGACGAAATAGGGAACAATGGGACGCGCCAATCTTTTAATGATTCCAGCATTCGTGTTTGAATATTTACTTTTTGGATACGTTTGGATTTGTGCACGTTAAATGCGGCCGCAGAACTTAATCGTTTAAACGTATATATTCGTGGAAAAAGGGGGGGAAAAAAGGTGGATCGCGTCGATCAAATAACGCTGACGCGCGAATCCGCGGAAATGACGACGGCTGAACACGTTCGAGCGAAACGTTTCGTTGAATCAACAAAATAATCCTCACTGCATCGAGCACCGATGACCAGTATCGATTATTGACCCGCTAGTCTACATTCGGTTCCATTTTAATAAATGTTGCACGCTGCCCACGACGTGTGTAGATGTTGTTCCTACTACTGGCGAGCGATAAGATTGAATCTGGCGGTGCATCCACTTTTCGCCACAGATTTGAAATTGTAAACTGGGAGGCTTGTAGTCTTCAGCAAGAATTTCTAAGGTAGTTTTTTTTTTAGAGATATAATTCTTAGCATTTTCTTAAAATTTTTAACGTTTATAAGGGTCGAGAGTACGTTCACAGAAGGAAATAAATAATTTTTGTAAATACAAATAAAGTTATTATATATTTATCGAATTCGAGTTGTGTTAAGGCTAACGAGTTACATAATAATTGAGCAGTGCGAGGGTTTTCGAGTAACGAGACGTTCTCGGTAAAAAAACCAAGAGATTTATTGACGACATTAATAATTTCTTATAATGATCATTAAAGGACAGATCCGAAGTAAATAGGGTACTTAGGACTCGGAAACAGGTTTCTTCTGGCAATAGCACGCCGACAAGAACTTATATTGACGATGGCGATCATTTATATTGTATCCGAAATACGTCTTCTACTGATCCATTCCATTTATGTCTACTCAGTATCTACTCTTCATTTTTATATTTTATTATTTTTGAATCTTTACATGTTTGTTTATATTTCTTCTTTAAAACTTTCTTCGAAGGAACCTTCAAAGTAATCACTATTTCATTAAAAAATAACTTTAATATTTTTCCTTCTCGTCGAAGAACCGAGCCCAAAATTAATGCCGCACTCTGCCCCCTCTGTCCACAGTTTTGAAAATGATGGAGCTGATGATTGACCCTCCATCCCTTCTAATAACGGTCAATCTTGTCGCAAGAACGGATAATAACAACAATCTGTGGGGTTCTTCGTGCTTCTTACACGCCATCATTCATTTTTCACGGTTTTCGGAGAACCCTCCCGTTTGGAATGATCGCGCTACTCCTGTCGGAGGGACCATTTCTCAAAACGTCTTACGTGTTTCTCGCGTCCCACTATTTATACGACCCCTACCTCGGAGGATCCATCGAATTCAGGCGAGAGTCCAATTTTTCTAGCGATATGGTTCCTACGTTTCTCGCATCTGTAATAGGGGCGTCCACGCTTTCGGGTGACAACGAGATAAAATCAAGGGTGAATCCAATCCTGGCCGCCCTATGATACGGGGGATGCTATGCTACTAAACGTTCGAGGCGTTGACCCTCTGTAACCCAAATTATATATGGGCTCTGGAAACAATTCTACTGCGGGGGGGTTGGCACTGATAAGGGCTGAAATAATGGGACATCTATTGAAAGGAACGTTAATTTCCAACTGACTACAGCCCTTATATACAAAATTGTAACTATTTCTTATTTTCTGTATTTCTACTTTTGTTTTTTATTTTCGATTCACCAAGTGCTTCAGTGTCACTATCCACGAGTTCATTTTATTTCATCAAATCAAAATACGTTCTCTATTTTGTTAGTGAAAGTGATTGTTCCTTTGCTCCAGTTATAGTGTTCTATAAGATTGCGTCGTAACCAGCTTCTCATAAATGTATAGTAGACACCAGGTCAAGGATCCCAGTTCCATAATGAGACCGCGAAGCGTCACGAAGCGCCTCGCTGATCCTACAAGCAGTTGTCCATATGAAACTGTATCGCCATTGCAGTTCTAGGATCGACTGACGACATTCGAGAAAGATCGTTTACTTTTTTTTTCGTAAATAATACTTTTTCGAATAATTTATTTAAAGACAAATTATTGAATACTAATTTGAGTAAATGAATCATTTAGGAGTTGAATTCAAGTAGACAGGTTCACGAAGAAGAATATTGCCTTGTCAACAGAGAAATCTTTTTATTTAGACAAAATTAACATACCCTTTAAGCATTTCTGACATAAACTCTACTTCGCAAGAAGATGGAGTCATGCCACTTTCATAATAAACTATTCATATTTTATCGTGTCCCATAAAAGGGCTCCTCGATTCGCAGAAGTTCTGTACAGCGACTTCCCAAACATTTTTTCCCTGGTCCTCGACTGCAGACGTAAACACCGACGTGTGTCATTCAAAACGCCGCGGCGCCCCCGTCCCAACGACGCCGACGACGCTTTCCACCCTGCGTCGCCTGCGTCTTTCCGTCTACGACAGGGGTGCTCAACTCTTTTTAATAAAATACCAAATAAAATAACTAGACCTTCGTTAAACTAATGAAACATTCAATCTCTCCTTGGATACTTAGGTTAGGTACGGGGTAGGTTTTGGACATTTAGGATGAAATAACGAGAAAATGAAAAGAAAGAAAAGACAAATTTCAAATAAAAGTCCGAAGAAAGGATTTGTACATCTTATAATTACGATGATATTCGAAGTAACGTGGAATTCCTGTTTCCTTTGTTAATTTTATTTTGTGGACGGAGTAATCGTATCTAGAAGCTCTGATTGGTCGAGCTTTGCGCACCTCTGGTCCACGAAATCCCAACGAGAGGAATCCCTCAGCCGGTGGCAGCCTCTTTGTATTCCGTCGCGCAGACAGGGAATCTCTTGATCGTAACTCGGGGCGACTGATTGGAAGGGAAAGTGGCGCACGGTCGGGGATCATTTGAAAATAGTGGAGATTGATTTTTCGGGATTTTTTTTCATCCTACCAGAGAGCAGGGGGGAGCGTGATTTTGTTGAGGCCTCGAAGCGCGGTCGTAGAATAACAAAGATGCACGGAGCTTCACAAAGGAATCCGACGAGGTGTTGGTCCTCGATCCTGCGAATTGGACATTTTTTTTAGGGAAATGAACTACACAGATCAATTTCAAAGTTAATAGGAATATTTATTAATGTGTCGCAAGGCGTATGAATTTTTTGGAATATTCTCCATTATCCATTTTTAGTAAAAATTAATTTTAAAGGAGCAAGAAATAAGAGACAATAGTAAAATTTTACTTTTATATTCGACTCAGTGCTGAACACATTTGTTTTCATCGATATGTACTGTTATTAATCGAATAACAGAGGGGGCTATTCAAAAAGGAAATTGGTGGAAACAAAACGAGTTGGTTAAAGGAAGAGAAACATATTCTCCAAAAATGCGCATTCATAATTACAGATAAAGTATCCATTGTGTTGCAGTAATTGCTCTAATTACACGGCGAACCCATTACCTTAGCACCGCAATTATTTATGCGTGTTCGCGCTGAATCAGAAGGGAAAATGGTTACATTTTCTCATTAAATAATTATCGCCCATTAAATTAATTTAACAGGTGACAACGGAAGGCCAACTCAAGCACGAAATAAAAATACCCAGATATAGTATTAAAATACCATTAAATTCATCCTTTACGATATTTTCGTCCAACTTTTTCAAATATTCTTAAATTCGGTACGAATATTGTTATTTTTCGATACCCTTTACTATTGCATGATTTATCATCGTGTAACATTTATATGATATTTACTTATACCGAAGGAGGCTATGTAAATTCGATTGAAAATGTCGAATGATCATCAAACATTTACGTTCGGGAAATATTTTATCCAATTCGCAAAGTTTAATTAATGTTTTATCTTCAAAAATATTTTTCCTTAGCAAGCGGCGCGCACAATGAATTTTATTTCGAGCGTAAAATGAAGTTCAAATAGACTGAAAGATAACGTAAAAGAACAGTTTAAAATTACCACCGTGTAACGGAATTTAGAACGTTTCGATTTTTCCAGCATTTAATGGTCAAGGATTTTCACGAAAAATTTCGGAAAGAAAAACGAAGAAAAATATTGTTGTTTCGAACTGGTTCGTTTCTATGCTTCACATCGTAATGTATATAACTATTATTTCTTTCGATGATTATACTAAAACAGAAAAAATATAAATAAAAAAAGTACGACCCAACAGCATGACTTTCACTGGGGAATGGGCGTTCACCCCGACTTGTCAGTAGCCGACGTTGACATCGAACATCGAGCAGGTAACGGTCGACTGTCGTTCACAGGAGCTCGGCCGTCGCGTTCCAGCCATCAAAATTGTCTTTATCAATGCGAAATGTAAATTTACTGATAGTGACAGAAGCGGCGATAGTCCGTCGATGATAATTATACCTATCACGGTCCCGTCCACCGCAATTCCACTCCTCCTCCCTTCCCCCTCTCATTCGTTGCAATCCATTATAATTATCCGCCGTTGCAATCAAGCGTCGCGCGTTATCGGACGCGAAGGTGCGCGTTTCTTTGCCAACCACGCTCGATCGTATGTTAAATCAAGCTAATTAGACGGAAACGCATCGCAACGCGAAAAGTCTCGGCTCTTTTATCGCTGAGATATTTGACGCATAATTCAGACGACGGGCTCGTAGACACCGCGATGCTAAACGGCCGCTCGGTTTAATTAGAGAACGTTTCTGCGGCAGGTTCTGTGCTCGTTAGCTTGGATTGTCAGAATTTTCATTCCATGGGACTGATAACGGTATCGCGTCGTTAGTAGGATGGAATTCTATAGGATATGTATAGTCGAAGATGTATGCATTTATTATTATTATTATTATTATTATTATTATTAGTAAGGCAGTAAGTGGGGTATATAGGTCTCAGGAACGCTGAGCTTTCGCTATCATATCTCTCATCCCTCCAGAAATTTCTTTGAGGAAAATCGTACCGTATAAAATATATTTTGTATAAATATGGAGGGATAACTCTGTGGCATATGTGATGGTATAAAGGGGAACTCTCCTTGGTCTTTGTAGAGATAAAAACCTTTGTACGCATATAGTTGCCTAATTAAATTGATTTCACTGAAAATTGTGCTTTTTCCGCAATTTGTGAGTATTCTTTAGAAAGCGTGACACGTTTGGAAATTACCCTTTTTTTTTTTTTAAGAGACTTTGATACCCTTCTGACTATCTGTTATTCAGTTGCTTCGATTTCTTCTCTGTTTTACTGATAAGAAATAAAAGAACCACTGTGGCTGGATCACTTTTGACCCGTACTATTTTATATCCCTACCAGTCCTCGAAGATAGTTCCATTTTTCCACGATACCGAGTGCGCGAACGTGAAAAGAAACGAGAAAACGTATTGGCACCGAATAACCATAAAACGTTTCGCATGCCACGCACGGAACGCTCGTTTGCGCGGGAACGGTAATGCGCGCGCATCGTGCAGAACGATCTCGTTGTTTCGTAGAATGGGGGAACAATGTGCCGTCAGTCCTGACAACGTCCTATAGTGCCGAATCTAGAACTTTTTATTTCATTGCATTTCAGTAGAAAAATCGTCAGAGTTGGATAAGCAAGCAAGTTCTATATCGTTATATCTGTTAGCTGGAATAATTAAAAATTAATTTCCGACAATAGTTACATTAATTATTTCGTCAGTCCTTGGTCGTAGGTAAGACCGCGGGCCCATCGAGATCATTGCGGAATCTCGTTCCAAGGGATTCTCGTGTGCGCTTTCGTCGCTCCTTTCTCGCTTTGGCCCCGTGATTTTAATCTCGCAGAACATCTTATCTAACTTTTTAATGGTATACCGATGTTGGATACAGTAAAAACTTTGAAATTAAGACGAAGATTTTCTTCGCTCTTGTAATTTAGGGAACTTCCGGTTTCCGTGTCCTACAGCAGCCCGGCCAGGATCTCGGTGCCCCGCGCTGATAACAAAAGTGTTCCCAGCGAAAAGCACTATACTCTGGTTAAACATTTCACTTGGAATTTAATGCTGCAAAAACCTCCTCTCGTGTCATAGTTTGTTATCCTTTTCGACACCATTGAGATTTATGCCCTGTTAACTAGAAATTAATTTCTCATCTATGTAGATTACAATTTCCAATGAATAACAGAAGACTCTTTATCCTTGTCAAAACTTACTACTTTATACTTATCTAAAATTATCTTCCTGTACGAAGACACTTTGAATAACGAGTGTCTCGTTTGTATTCGTTTTCCACTAAATAAGTATTAATGGGCGTTTACAACTCGCGATGGAACGAAGACATTCCTTTGGCAATCAACGTGCTACGCTAAGACGCAATTGCAGCCGCGACATTTCCGGTTGTACAATTCAACGGCAGTAAAGTTCGAAAACTTTAAGCTCCCCTGTCGCGAAGTTTTCTCATTTATCTGAGGTAACAAGAGTTTTCTTAAAAATTATATTACGCGTTGCGTGTTAATATCACGAGAGCAAGTCATATTATAGGAATAGTAGGATTATATTTAAAAATTCTTTGTTTTTATTATAAATTTAATTAAATTGTTCGAATTTAAATAAATAGAATAAATTATTGCTTGTTTTTAAAGCAACTAGGTTTCCTAAAAATAGTAAATGCAAGCCTATGATTATAATTACAGTACCAGCAGAAATGAACAAAACGAAGACCTACGATAAAATGTTTGTAAATTCAGCGTATTGCTTTTCTTTTTTATTGAATATGCGGCCGAAAAAGTTAGACAAATGGTTGGAATGATGAACCTCAGGGTTACCAGGCCACTGGGAAGGTTCTATAAATCTTGAAACGCCCGTATCTGCTGCTCATGTGATGGATCGTGGAGCAGCCAGGTACAAGATAAATTTACCCTATTGCACCTTCCACCTCCAGATACCCTCAAACACTTCCTTACAAGCAAGATACAGCACCCCAAAAACTCTTCCATACCCTCTAAAGCAACTCGTAACTTTTTGCTTGTAACACACATTCAGTTTCCAATATAAAGTCGACCTAAAGTTCCTTACTTTATTACGCTTTTATCACACAAATACACACCTAAACAATTTTTCTCCTAATCATCAAAGTCGACATGAGCGTCATACAAAAGGAGAAGTCTGCACTTGAATCAATTTCCTTAAAATTAATTTTCCAAAGAAGACCTTCTGCCCATCTTAAAAATCAACTTCATCGCTCGTAACCCTTTCACTTTGCGAATCCAGCGCTCCCCAATCTTTCATTTCGTCTATCACCGTCCAAAAACATTCCTCCAAACTCTCCGAAACTTCAAGACTGATATCCCCCTCCCCTCAGCCCTCCCTTAAAACCCTTCATCGTCGAACAACAGGATAAAACGAGTAATCCCCGGTTGTTCTGATGCTAATCCATGCATAACTGCGAGCGCGGCAAACAAGCGACGCGAATAAAGTACAATCGCGATTCGGGGCGCGTATCACGATGAATAATTAAAGTAATCCGTCCTCGATCCGATCAGCGATCGCGGGGCGAATCCCAGACGGTTGGAGGTCCGTTGAAACGGAACGCCAGCGAACTCTCAAGTCGTTTCGAATGTTTGCCGGCGTCTGAAAGCCGAGGGGGGAATCTTAATCTGCATTTCGGTCTGGCTGTTCGGAATCGTTGGGAATGTTCGGTGCCACTTGAGCGCCGCGGAACAACCGTCTACCCGGCGGTAGTTGCTCTTCGTTTATGTATACATACTTTCGCGGGGGCAGCGATATCGGTCGCGTCATAATTGAGCTGTGAACAACCGACGGCGACATTTAAATCCGCCCCCAACCCAGGGACGAAGTGCAGCGGCCACTTTGTACACCCCGTCCCACTCGAGTATCTGTGATAGTTGAATAATAAGCCGAGCCTCTGCCGCCACTCGAACCCACGGTAGTATCCGGAGTTGTTAGACCCACTCGAGGATAGACTAAACGAACGAGGGGCTTCTTGGAAGCCGACGTCTTCAGGACTCTACGAAGGTAGAAGTCCTTCTGGTTTTGATATGGTGGATTCTTTGACTGTTTTTTTTTTTTTTTAAGGGGATCATAGGGGTAAGTGGCGCATGAGAATCGGGATTAGGGTGAAGGAGTTGTGGGAGTAATTTCGAAGGAGGGGTTTGTTGGTGGGTAGGAAGGGTTTTATTACGCGTGAGAATTATGGGAACTTGTCGAAGTTCTATCGAGATGTTTTGTAAGTTAGGAATTAATGGCAACGTTTATACGTATTTTTACGTTTTCGTTTAATATTGATTTTGATTTTTGGGTGTCTGTGCGTTAGTGACATCGATACATACTTTATTTTTTTCCCGCATAATACGCCACATTTCGCTTCTAATCACGCTAGAAGCAGCAAAATTGAATTTCCAAGAGAGTTTCCATTCTCCAACAGGAGAACCCTTTTCGTTCATTTCGTTCAATATTCATCATCGTTATCGGCTTCGATGCGATTCCTTTGTTAACCCCCTCCATCTCCCCTCTTCCAGTCGATCAATTTATATTCATGCGTTTCGCGTGTAATACCGGAAATGTTGCATTTCACATTCTTCCGGAACAAAGTGGCCGTGGAAGGAACAAAGTCGATTCCGTTTTAAAATATACGATACGCCCGACGGGTCCAGCCGAATCGTTAATCCATGGCCGTAGAGATGATCGACGAGGGCGAAGGGAAGAACAATGGCGGACGATGAAGACCGAGAGGTCGAAAATTGCCGCTGGTTTATCGTAACGAGTCACTTTGAAAGTTAAATCGTTATTCCGCGGGAATATGATGCGCGGAACGCTTTTGATGCGCGCTTGATATGCATAATCCGCGAATTGCGTATCGTTCGATGGGGCTGTACAAAGGTCGCGAAAATGGCGCACGAGATACGGCTGCTGCGAATAAAGCGAAATTCGAAGCACGATCTCGTATGCCGAATGTTAATTGTGTTATATCGATAGTGAATATTTCGACGATCGGTACGGAGTTTAGGAAAATTATTTAGGGGGATGTTCTTCGTTCTGGGAATGAACTGGAAATTGTAAATACAGTAGCTTAATAACAAATATTCTATTTTACACTATAATTTCTCCAATATTCATTCCTCCAAGCCTAAACAGTCTCGTGTTTCGAAGTATAATCACGCTCACCTTCGAGAATAATAATCAGTGATAGTTCAAACAAATCAGTACAGACAATTCAACAGCACTCTTTGATGCCGTATTTTGCGTTTGCAATGTACAGTAATCTCGATATTCTATGCGAATATCGCTGGATTCGTGATCGACGTTAATAATCGTAAGCCCGTGCTTAATTTTACACTAGATCTGCACTACGTTAATTACACAAACTAGAAATTCGCACAATCCCGTATTACGAACAATCCCGCGGTAGCTTGGATACGGTTGATTAAAATAGGTGGTCGCGAATTATTCGATGTAACGGCGGTGAACAATAGAGATTCTCGAAGGTGAAACCATGGAGAATTTAATCGAGCTCGGTAATTCCAAAGAGCGTCATCAAGAAAGGGAAAATAATTAAGCCTTGCTCATGATTAATTATAATACTATATTCAATAGTAAAATATCAGTAATAAAACTCATTCAATCACGAGCTTGGTGACTCCAAAAAGCGTTATCAAGAAGACCAAAATAATTGAGATTTGATGGAATTAGTTAAAATACTATATTCATCACTAATACAGAACTCATTCGATCAGGAGACCTTGTACTATACTTTTTCTTAAAGTTTCACTGGTACGCTTCCTCACTATCTTGCGATCTCACTCACCAAAGCACTCTCATTCAGATCGTGTGGTTCATTCTCTTCACTCACTCATTCTCCCATTCAAGCAACTACAGTTACCCCCCTTTTTTCTTCCACCTCGATTGTCCCTCCTCGCTGCCTCCTCGATCTTCTTCATCTCCCTCTATCCGACGCATTATGCAAAACAGGTTAGTTTGGGATGCGAGATACCTGTGTACAGGTGCAGAAACAGAGGCCTGCAATTAGCTCCCCGACGGCGGTTGGCCGCGTAATTAGAAAAGTTTACTCGTCATAACATAATTGATATTCCCGTTGCATGCTGCCTGTCTTCGTTCGGGGCCGTCTCGAGATCACGTTTCGAGATCGCTCGAAAATTGTATACCCTACTTCGTGTCCGTTTCGAGTTATGCGATCGTCCATCCCCGCGGAAACGTGTGGCAGAATTGCATTAATTGGACCTCTGTCGTAATTGGAGGCTTGCTTGGGAATTTGTCTTGTTACGACTGGGAAGCGTGCTTTCGGTGGTAAGCTGATGATTGAAATCACTCGGTTTGTTATTGGCAGTTTTGAGGGATATTACTTGACAGTGGTGTTGGGAATGTCACACTTAATTAAACATAGTCAAACTTTGTCAAATTTAGTTAAACAGAACTGAGAGTATGAGAAGTTGAACTCTGGGAAGGTATAGAGGAGTAATCAAGTCTAGGATATCAAAATTAGGTACAATTGGGGTTATAGATATTGTTTTTAGAATTATTTTTAAAAATATGGAGCATTCAATGTTTAAGAGAATTCTAGCTTAGAATTAACCTTCTCGTTCACGACTTCTCAAAATTCAATAATCTACGTTTCAATCTTCCAATCTTCTAAAATAGGTTAAATAAAATTCCCACAAACTCGGACCAAAATATCCTCCATTCGCTTTCTCTAAGTATTCTTTTTCCTGGTTCTTCGGGTTTAATCAAAACCGTGATTTACTCCTTACCAAATTATATTGCAACAGTCCAGCGTGGAAAATACCGCGCCATAAATTCCGTGCGATTCCTATCCACGAAATTTCGAACGCGGTTCGTGGCTATGCCTGTTATGCATTTTGTTAATCATATAACGGAGCGCAGTTCGTTTAACGTTTAATTCCTTGCCGAACGCGATGAAGCTTTTCGCGGAGGAATCCGTCGAATTCAATATACGAGATGGCTGAAAATTACTGGAAGCGTTTCAAGATGGATCTGGCTGATGGAGTCCAGTGATCCCTGGAACGCGCAGCGATCCTTAGGCGAATCCTGCGGATGTAAAGTCGTCCAGTTGCGTGATTTGATCGATTAGCGGTTAAATGGTATGTGTTATTAGCCTGCGTTGGCTGTTGAAGAGACTTGAACAAAGTTTACTTGGTATAGAAATAATGAAACACAATTTGAGTTGATGAAATAATTTCGAGTACTTTATTCTTTTTATTTTAGAAGATCAACCGAAGTTGATTCCAAAATAATGGTAAATTAATAGTAGAATTATTGTTCAAATAAATGTTTATCCATTTTTATTCGTCGTTTAATCACTCGAATAAAGTCGCGTCCACGCGTAATCCATTTCTAAACGAAGAGCTTCCACATCGGGACACAGACTGCGGAAGTAGTGGCCCTCGGTCGATCCCGAACGATTAATGACAAACTTGAGCGCTCGATCATCCGTGATCTTGGCGGATCCAGCGCGTATAAACGACCGTCCGTGTCTGCCAGTGACACCCTGTCATCGGACAGCGCATGAAATTTATTAAATTGCTTTCTGACCGTACGTCACGCCTGGTCTAGCGCCCGCGAAACGTTTACGCCAAGTGTATTCGGATGTCACATAACTCAGCCAGCTGCTGGACGACTTTTATGCACTCTTCGCGCCCTGTGGTCCTTTAAGAGTCGATTTATGGTCGACTTTAACACCTGAGAATTGTTCTCATTGACGCCGATGTCGTTGAGAAAGTTCCTGGAATAACGAAAGGCTAATATTTTACAATGTTAATCCAATAATTGAGGCATAAATGTCGTGCACGTTTAAACAATAATGTAACAGTAATGCAAGTCTGGAATGTTGAACATTTACGTCGGCTGCATTTATTGTTTCACCGTTAAAACTGCTGGAAATTATCTTTGAATATTTTAATACGTTTCATGTGGATAGCGGTTGCAAACATGGTTTGCTTGGGCGAGACAAAATCGTCACTGTGTATATATTTCAACACGATAATCTGATTCACCCTACGAATATAGTTAAAAAAGATTATTCCATTCCGAAATCTAGCAATTTGCCATCCGATCGGTATGCTATCGAATTTTTCCTCGTGACGCAAATAGAGACTGGCGGAAAATTCGTGGACTTTCTTTCATTTCGCGGCGGAATATTACGGATTATTGAACAATTTGTTTACCTCTTTCTACGGTTCGCGCGGCTAGTGAAAAGTGTTTTATAAACATCGCATGGAAAATATTTAGGTAAACATTACTCGCTGCGATTCCCCAATGACGCAAAATTGAAGGTACCGAGAAATATGAGCTCGAGCAAACTTTTATCAGAATCATATAAGCTTTATAAAAGGTTGTACAATGTGCTCTCGTGCTCGTTTATTGAGACATATTTTTGCTTGAAAAAAAGTTTCAATACCACATAGCCGCTCAACCTCAACCAGATGATCGATGATAATTTTTCCCAAACGATCTATATTATTCCGTTAAGAAAAAGGGGGCACTTTCCTCAAAATTTCGTTACTCTGCCTTTCAATTTTTCCTCATTATTTGAAATTCGTATTTAGACAAGAATTTTGCTCGTTCCCGTTACAATGGCATCCACGCAAAAATACGAATACGAGCGGGGATCGTGTCGGTCCGCCTTTTGTGCTTACACAACGTCCATCAATTAACTCGGGAATGTAAATAAACCGACATTAACGAAGTTATGAAAAGCTTGTAACATCGACTCGCGCTAGGTAACGAAACGTACGGGTAACGAAGCTGAATGTGTCGGAAAAACGGGTCGGAAAAGGGGGAGCTGAGTATCCTGTTAATAATGAGGCTAACGAAGCCATGGCGCTATATGATTTAAACGACCGAAAAATCCTTTCTTTTTGGGCCGAAAGCTCGCGCTCGGAGCTCCTCGCTTTTTCCCTGTTTTTTGGGCTACTCCTCTTCTGGAGGAGGAACCAGTTTATATTTTGCCACAAATCGAATACGGTTGAACTCGATAAAAAAAATGCGCGGTTTCGCGGGGAAGGATTTTATTATGATGTGGAATTAATTATTTTAGGGAATTATCAAAGTTGGAAGAATTTTTCTTGTGAGCTGAAAAATTGACGAGTGAAAGAATAATTGCCACTCTAAGCCATCAACGGTAGATTGAAATGCATAAGAAGTGGAATGATAACGTTGGGTATGCTAAGGGTGAGAATTAAAGGCAATAAAGGTAAAAGCTGAATGCGAAATAAGAGAAGTCAGCAGGCGTGGAAGATATCAGGATAATACCGAAGCTAACGAAGTTAGCAGAGCGTCGTTAAGGCGACGATCCGCTATTAAAATCCCATCACAGACGCCAAGGATATTTTTAAGGAAAATGATAGCCACTTTTTTGGGGAAGACAATCTAGCTTGAACATTAGAGCATAACTGGACAGAATTTCACGTTTCTCTTTCTCCTAATGCTGTTATAAAGACGATAATTAAATGTTCGTTAAAGGATACGCTTGGAGATAATAATACTAAAAAATTAAACTTGTCAGATATTTTGTTCAAAGTAAATTAGCGCCCTTCTAATGTCTTTTCGTAAGCTGTATACATACACTACGTAAATATTTTATTTTTAAATCTTGTACCTTCACCTTCATTTCTCGCAATAGTTAGCACACCATTTTTGAGATTCATCCCGCGCACAAACATACGTCCTACTTCACAATAAAGACATCGAAATAAAAACACAAGAAGATAACTCCACAGCCGAGATCCGCTTGTCTTTCTCCGCTGGCGCTGGCCTCAGTTATTTCAGCCATTTAACGTTCATTCGTTGGTAAGATTGCGCGGAACGAAAATTTGCAAAACTTCCGGAACAACGCGCTACGCTTTAGTCAAAGATGGAACATGAAAGGGACTTTGGAAGGAGCAGATGGGGGCGGCGGGGGGTTGTGGCTAGCCCGAAGCGCAAGTAATTTTACTCGACGTTCCCAGGGCCCCGACAAGAACGGGCGAAATACTTCCTTCCGTTATATTTACTTCCATTACACATATTTTGCATAGCTTCCACTAAAATTGTCTTGAATAGAATTTTGCCGAGTTTCCCAGCGAGCCAGCGCGCGCGTCCCACTTTGCACAGAGAGATAGTAATCCCGAGGCATTAATAACGTCGAAGGCGACTTTCCAGCAGACGTGTTCTGTAACCACCCCCCACGTGTGTCTCCTTTATACGCGTCGCACGCTATTAATTCGCGTCAATGCAAGAGTCGAGCAGGATCCCTTTAATTTTTAGGTGTTTGCCTTTTATCAACTGCTGGTATACATTTTTAATCCTCAAAAGAAAGATTATCGAATTATAGGGGCAAAATTTGAGTGTAGTATTTTTTTACAATTTATTTCCTGGAATTTTCTTATAGGTTAGGGTCTTAAGAAGACGATCATAAAAGGTTTCTTTGAAATTCGAAAGTGAGCGTTTATTATTACGTAATGCATCTGACCAGTGTATTTCACTTTTCCAAGTTCGCCCCTTGTCAAGACCCCAGGAAACTTTTTCAATTTTCCATGGATAGGATTTAGTGTGAAAGCTCTGAATCATTACACCCTTGCACTCGATGAACTTTCCACCGGGGAATATACTACAGGGAATATTTAATTTTCTGAAAAAGAGCCTTGCATCCACGCGACGCAAATGAGACGATGAAGAAAAATCAGCGAGTTTCATAAAAATTCGTTTGACGAGCAGACGCGCCGTAAGGTCTTTTGACTGCCGTAAGAAACATTGAATGGACCCCTGCGAGCCTTTTCAAGTGCGAAGGGTTAAGTCCTAATCCGCAGGCTATTTTCTTCAAAGAGGCAAAACGTGCGTTTAATCTTAGAAAGAGGATTTACGTCTGAAGAAATCAGTGAGCTCCTTCGCGTGGTGAATAGTCAAACTGTTAATTTTGAAACGAATTTTTATGTAAACTTTTTGTGATCTAGTAATTTCAACGGCTAAGACGTAGATGTTCCTTGGCCAGGATTCACTCCATACACTCAAAGATTCGATATCGAACACTCGACAATCTCATCAGAATAAAATTCCAAAAACATCCCCAAAATCTTCGAGGCTCCAAAGTAACCCATAAAGGGGCCCAAAGTAAACACGCGAGAGTCACCGCTTTGAAGTTATCGCAGAGCCTGGAGAACCTTAGCACCGTACAAAGCGCGAGGTGGAAGATTCTTCGCGGATCGGACAGACGAATTATTTCAAAGGAGTTCTCGAGTCTCCGCAAGAAAAATCCACCTGAGAAATCCTTTTCGCGCTTTCCGTGCATGTTCCCCCCCCCCCCCCTCTCCATCTCCCCGATCCCCTTTTCAGCAAGCTGGAAGAGACATAAACCCGGGCGTAAAGAACCCACGCTCGCTTACATCGTTCTTAATACATATCTATAACGTACAACTCGCGGACAGAGAGGCGAGGGGACGTTCTTCTCAGAAAAAAAGCAGGTTGAGAGAACTTGAGAGTGTGCATCCTGCACGGAGGCGGAAAAAAAAAGGAAACGGTCGGAGCGATGGGAGAAAGAAAGGCTGGGGGATAATCTGGAAGCGCGAAAAGTGTAAAGACAGAGCCAGATGGGGGGAAGGGGGATGGAGAGAAATTAAAGAAATTGAGATCGGAGAAGAAAGTGAGGGATTCGAAATGGCGAAGAGCCTGGAGGAATAGGAGGAGGGAACCGATAGGGAATGCTGAGAGAGAGAGGAACTGGGAGTTGAAATAATTGAATAGGTTATTTCAGGAACGACACAGATGGCTTAACAACGGTTATATCGTATCTCCATTTTTTGATGGACGAAAGTGTTGTAGTAGGAGAGACGTATCCAATAGAAAAATTGTAAATTTCATGTTAGTACTAAATTTATGGAATTTTATGAATATATAATTGATCGAAAAGTCAATGTAATGTAGAATGAATAAATATTTAATTAAATCCAATTCAATTGGATCCCATTGCTAACACTCAGAAATGAAAATTTTCAGTCGAAAAGCTGAGCTTCCTTCTTCTTTGTTTAGTAGGCTGTATTCCAATTTAGAAATTGCCAGAGCATGTAGTCTTGAATCGAATACGATGATAGGGGTAAACAGACGTCTAAAGATATCAGAGACAGAACGTTAGTCAAAGTAGTCAAAGGAAAATAGTCAGTGCCAGAGGGTAGACGAAGAAGCTGAGGTCGAAACGGGCGGGCAAAATACGGCGAGCTACAACAGAGTACGAAAGGATGCAGAAACTAATGGAAGCGAGTAAAAAAAATGGTAACGTTTGTTTCAGAGCTTTCCCTGGGTTTAAACGTATCAAATTTTCTCGCTTTGAATAATCAAAACTTTCGACTAGGATTGTGATCTCTCCGATTAGAATCGATGATTAGGAAACCAATATAAATCCGTGTCTCTTTTTCTCCACCTTTTTTATCACGTGCTCCCATCCCTCTCTCCAACCGAGTTCTTCCTTTGTGCCCCCGAATGGAAGCAATAATGCGGAGGATCGGTGAACTCCGTCGCGCAAGAAATGGAGTCTATTCTAGGGAGAGTGTTTGCGTGTTTTTGCCCTACTCGAAGTAGTATCGAGAGAAATGATTTATGAATTTGCTTTTTACGCGTGGGAGGGGGTGGTTCTTCTTCGCGATGGAAGCGTTGAGCGAGTAAGTTAGTGCTGGCGGAGACGAATGAAAGTTCGCGGAAAGTTTGAAGCACCGGGGTTAATGGATAAACGATGGAGTAACGAATCGGTTGCCCGTGACGTTTCCTGGGTGGTTTTGTCTTAGGCTAGGCATGGTGGATTTTATTCTACGGAGATAAGAAGAAGGAATCCTGCGTGATTCGAGCTGTGAAATTGCATATTTAATTATTGATCGGTGTGAATTTTAATTTTTTTGGTTGAAAGACATTTTCTAATAGAGATAATCATTTTTGTTTCAGGTGAGTGTGTACTACAACAAGGCAGTACTTTTCATCCTTGGTAACGTGAACAACATTTTTGTTCTGTCGTATGTAGAATAAGTTACTTAAAAGTATTCTAATCTATTACTATTTTCCGACAGAGACAGATTACCACCAATTACTGCTCTTGAAAATTGAACAAAAACTACACACTTTCTAACGATAATTCATACATTCGATAACTAGTAAAAAGTTGAGTGGAAATAATTTAACTCTCATAGTTCGGTAGAATTTTTTTGAATTTTTTCTACAGCAAGGTAGACTTACGAAGAAAATAGAATGTTCAATGATGAATAAAACAAAATCACGATAATAAAAAAAAAAGATTGATAATTCCGTTATAAAAAATCTAGGAATATTTCCAGAACGTAAAAATGGTAATTCACGAACGACTTGCTCTCATAGAGCTCAATAGTTTCTTCCAGTCGGTTCCTATTTCCTCCACACAAGTGTTATGCATCAAATACCAGGAACTCTCGAACGATTACACGAGGAATATGCTCCTCGGTGGAGTTATGTGGCGTGTAAAACACGGCTGGAGGAGGAAATAAGCGAACGACCTGGTCCCGATCGCATCTAAGAATTTCACTGTTTGCCGAACGACCTTTTACGCCAGCCCGGAGGCGACGCCTGTATCCCGTGGATTTATGAGGAAGAACCTCACGGTCCAAGGTTTCCGGGTCGCGTCGAATAAAGTTCAAAGGTCAATATGAATATTTCCGATTTCGAGCGCGCCGTGAACCAGGGCTCCGATATCCGGTTACACCGGTGACGAATGGAATCGGCTGCAAAGTTCGGGACACTGGTCAGAGGGTGCAAGGATTCTTTCGATTCTTCCTTCTTTATTGCATCGCCTGGAAACTTGGAAAGTGGAACACTGACGAGGTTGGAATTTACTTTCCTTTATTATCTTGGGGCATTTCAGATCTTCAAAATGTGCTTCAGGATGCGTTGCATCTCTGAAATATTCTTAGCTAGCGTAGGTTGAAGGTAGAAGGATTTCGAAATAGTCGAAGTTTGATAAGTCTGATTAATAGAAAGCTTCTTTGACACTTAGACAGCTGCGACAGATACAGAACAATAGTTACTTCGATAAATAGGAAGCCTCTTTGCAACACAACGCGTTTGCAAGTTAGTAGTCCGTTTTTCCGTCACTCCTTCAGCGTGGTTACTGTTTCATAGATGGGTTACGTTTGTTTCTTTCCAAACCTTCCTCCATCGCATCGCCGCTCCCAAGAGTCATGGCAGAAGAGTGACGGGAATACAGTCCGAAACAGTGGCAGAAAAAAAGCTCGCTACAAACGAAACAAATGACGACCACTGAGTAATGCGAAACGTTAAAACGAGCAAAAGAGGTCCACAACAGAAGGTCGCTGGTGTAGAGAGTTGCCCGAAGGATTGGTCTGCTGGGACACCTACGAAGGGGAGGGTTGAAGAAGCCGAGAAATAGATACGCTTCGAAAGTGAACACACTCGAAATGGAGGGTATGTTTATGGGGGTAAGCAGAGCACGAGGCGCCAGTTGCTAGGCGAGACGACATAATTGATGGTGGCCCAAGTATCAATGGGGGGTCGATTCGTAAAGAACAGGAGTTTTTCGCGTGTGACGCACGCGGGAAGGTCCATTGACTCCTTTCAGCAGGTCTGCCTCTCCATTTCCATCCTCGAGGATCTCGTAAGAAACCTCTCAAGATTATGGGACTTTCCCCTCTGTCTCCTTTTTTTTTTTATCTTCCCTCTTTTGCACCATCTGTAGCCAGCCACGAGCATTAATTTTGCTTTCCCTTCGACCTGGGATTTAGTTTTCGCGGTTCTCCGCTCGGGGTAATTCGAATTCCTCGCGATCGATGCGCCCGAGAATGAGAGTCCTCCTCCGCAGTCCCCCTCTCTCTAAACTCTGCCCTCCTTTCGCGGACTCTCGCCGGTCCTCAGTTGTTTCGTGGACGGGCAAAAAAGCTCTCAGGAGTATGAAACCGACTTTTTCCCAGTAAGAGGCACGCATTAATTTTACTTTCCGCGGGCGAACGTCGATGGAGCCGGAAATTTTTTCACGCAACGGAATTTATGAGCGGCAAATTTATCCGACTTCCTTCGTACGTCGTTTCCACGGCACCTCCCGTTCCCTGGCGCGGCGATTCTCGGATCATTCGAGGAGCTGGACGAATTGGGTTAATTCTAATTCCCCTAGTCTATTTCGGAGCATCCTACGAGATGATTGGCGAGGTACGCGTTATTCGTAGAGACGAAAGTCTTGAAGAATCCTATTCTGCTTGATATTTCAAGTGCTTTCGTGATTCTAGTGCAATAGCGTAGATTTATCTTACTCTAAAGTAACTTACTCTTCATCTCAGAACGTAATGATCAACTTCAAAAATAATCATCTAGATGGACAAAAATTGTAGAAGCTATAGGAAAATCACAATCGGTAACGTAGATTAGGTATAATTTTAACACCTTCTCTATCAGAATATATCAGGTTAGGTTTGTGAGTTAGGTACGGAGCTTCTTTTTCTCCCTGATGGGTTGTTCGGAGGCAGTCATGGTTGTTTTCCCTCGTCGAGCTTCAAGGTGGACGTAAATAAAAGGAACTTTCCTCGATCCTTATCCTTTCCCTTTGAGCGCGTAAAAGGTCCACGGGTTCTTTTCTGGTTGGTCAGAACGCGAGTTAATTCCCGTTTACAGAGGCTGTCCTGAGTATCGAGTTTTACGATTCGTTAGCGACGCCAGTTCACCGCTACTGACTGACACGGGCACCCGTTCGTCTACTTCCGGTACTTTTGCCAGCAAAGGCTTTTATTTTTCCCTTCTCATCCGTTTTCTTATTGGCGGACTTTGCGATCTAGACTTTGCGAAAACGGTTTCTTCCCGTCGCGAAGAATTTGCTTTATAAATAAAACTAAGAGAAAAAAAGGTCGACAGCTCTCCTGCAGAAGTTTAGAAGATATAATTTTTTTGTTTTAATAGTTGGAACTTCTTTTAGCTTTCAGTGAAAGAAAATTCTAATATGGCACTCTCTATTTAAATATAATCTGCCAGGATCAATTTTTCAAAAAATAGAAAGCTCCTCTGGCCCTAAGTAACTAGAAAACGCGGTTTAATTTCGGTTTTCGTGGACTGTCTGGTCATTAACGGAGGTGATACGCGACGTACGAGGACTTTTTGCCCGCGGTACACGTAGAAAACTCTATTGACTTTTTTCCTTTCTGTCCATTTTCCTCTGACCTTCCCTCCCTTTGTATCTTCTATTTTATTTCACTCTCATCCCGCTGCTTCCGATTTCTGTCTACTTACTCTGCTCCGCGCTGTTTTTGCTCTTTTCATCTGTCTTCCTTACCGAGTTTCCTATTTTCTCGACTACTCAATTTCCTACTCTCAGACTTTGTGCCTTGACATTTCGCTATTTTACGCCAGTGCCTCTCAACTGTCTCTGACCCGTGACCCCCAGCTAAATTTTCTTTAGTATATTTCCTTAAAATCAAAATTATTATTTGTTTACAAAATTACATTGACTTGAAAATCTCTTGGATGGTAAACATTAAAGTGGTGGGTTTTATCGGGATACCTAGTGCACAGAACACTCGATTCCACGTAACTCGAACCAATTGACATACATTGTAGATGGATTCGAATGAAATTCCATTCGCTGCCACTCACATATAACGCGGCAGCATTTTTGATCGCGTTGAGTGATGCAATCGCATTATTAGGTTTTGTTTCAAGCGTAAACACGGCTTAATGGAGAAATATACACGTACACACGAAACGTTTCGATGTAGGTCGGGATATTACGGGCGCGGTTCGAATGAAATTTCATTCGTTACTTGTTACGTGCAACATTACTCCCTCCTTGATCGTGTTGCGTGACGAAATTGCATCACGAGACTTCACTGCAGATGCAGCAGGCGGTGTAACGCTGCAAATGCGTGCCACGAAACGCTTCAATGTTTCGAGAGAGAATTTTATCTGATGATGTAACATGGTTTTTTAATTGTATTACATGTTGAACTTAGGAAAAATTTGTTTATAGCCATTAATGAGGCTTAACGTTGAAATTGATTCGTTTTTTATTAATTTTTATCAATTAAATAAAATTTCAAAAACAGTGAAAAATGTTGAAACATTGTACGTCAACAAATATAAAAAAGAATCAATGTTCCCCTGAGTTTTGCTCAAACCACCGTTTCGAGGCTTCATTCCTGCCGCAAAGTTTGCATAGCGTTTGCTCCCGATAGAAATTCTGAACGTTAAGCACTGTTTGTTCGATCTAACGCGTTGTCTACCCCGATCCCTCCCCCGCCCAGATTTTCGCGGTTCCGCGCGGTGAGACAAAACGCGAAACTCCAGTGAAACTGAAACGAGGCGCCAATCGAAAACGAGAACGCTTTTTCGCGGATCTCGACTATTCAACGCGACGGGACAAAGGAAGAATGGTAACAAAAACGCGCTAGGCACGCGTTCGCTTGGCTGGAAACCCGCTTAACAGAACGCAAAGCTGCACGCGGCTCTTTTCAGCGGCTTAATTTCGACCCCTGCGACCGAACGATTGTTTCCCGCCACGCAACGATGAGATTCGCTGCCGTTTTTTCGCCGATACCGTGCCCTTCCACCTTTTTTTTCCTTTCGATTTTCATCTCGAGTGTCACCGGAGGCGCGAAGGTAAATCTCCCGGGCGATATTGCATTTTGGTGCTGGTCGATCCACGAATAATATCTGGAAAAAGTGGAACTGATTGTATTCAGCAGTAACTGTGGTTTTATAGCTACAGTAACGTCCTTTTTTCTCAACAAAAATGTTTACTTCCACGGTAGTAACATCGCTCCGAACGATGGTGGGAAAATTGGGTGAAGTTTAGGTATTTGTTTGAAAACGATCGCAGCGGAGAAACCCGAGCAAGTTTCTCGGGTGGAGATGGAACCAGTTTATGGGCTGGTTGAGTTACTGCGTTGGCGTGGATGAAGCTCATAAAGTCGAACGTTCCTTTGCATAGTTCAGTGAAACGTGGAAAATGACGAATTGATTCTCCACGGACGCTTATGGTTCAGGCGTGGAACGACGCTACATGGTAAACTCGTTGTCGAGACGTGTTACATGAACTAGATATAATTAATCGACGAATGGGGCGCGAAGGTCAGGCAGAAACAGTTTACATACGCGAAGCAATTTTAGACGCGTTCATGGTTCGTGAATTGTACCGCGTAGAACGAGATACAACGTGCACCGCGTCGAAACTAATTTCTCCTTGCGCAAAATGTTTTTCGGCGCGTAAAGAACGCGAAATGAAATTCACGTGTTCGCGGACGCGTTTCTTTCGCGTTATCCATTGTTGAATGTATTAATTAACAGCGCGTTTCTGAAACGGAAATAAAGTAATTCGCGTGGACTAATTATTCGCGGCTGGTTGCTCCTGTATTAAACAATTTTATTTGACAATTTCGCTGGATGGACTTTCTCAGGGTACATGAATTTTTCCATGGACTAATGAATGAGGTATGGAGGAATTAAGATGGAACATTTTTTTGAAGCATTCTCATTTGCCAACAATTTGTTCGCTGTTGTTGAAAATTTGTGTATCGTGTCATTCTACTGAAAGTATTCTCTTTAGTCAAGTTTCTACTACTTTCTACCCCATATTTAGGTAACGGAGTCTCGTATCAAAAAACAGCAATAAACTTTTCGCTTCCCTTTTACAAAAGGAATCGATCCCATATAAAATTCCCCTCACATTTATCAACAAGTCCCTTTCGTTTCTCATGTGTCTGTCGTCGAATCCACCTCGAATATCTCTGTGAATCGAGCAGACAGTTGAAAGCTCGATTCACAAACCTCGAACAGGTTGCGCATTCTTGTCGTTAAATTATAAGAGCATCGAGGCGCGAGATTCCGCAGAGGACAAACGTTTTTCGCGAGTGTCGCGCGGAAAGCGCCATTCATCTCGTGCTTTGTTTCCGGGCGTCGTTGCTCCATCGCTCTCTTTCTCCCTCGCGCCGACACGGAAAAAACTACCACGGTTACAGATTCTTTCTCCTCCCTGAAACCGACTCCTACAATTTCACTCCTCGCCGCTAACACACTTCTGTCAAGCTGTTCTCCCCGGGATAGGGAAATTATCGCGTGAAACGAAGAGCTTCCGGGATTCTCTTTGCCACGTCGAGCGTTTGAGAAGTTTAAAATCAATTATCGATAAGGAAAACTTTCCCCCGACGAGCGACTCCTTCACATCCTATTAGCTTATTTTCAACGAGAAAATGTCAAGGATGAGAATTTTCGTTCTCGAGGGAGTCGGTATAAATAGTGCAGAGAAATATGAATCCAGATTCCCTTGAAACTTGAGAGATGGGTTTGTGAAATTTTCACAAACACTTCAGAGTTACTTATTCTTAATAAACCGAAGTTTTTCATTTCTAATTTGGTTGAGACAAAACACGATCGCAAAGACTTCTGGAATTTTTAATGACCTACGTTAGGTCTAAGCTCCCGATCCATTTTCGCTAGTGATAACCTATCAGATTTCTCGGACAGCAGCCCCTGAATTCAGATTTCCCAGGCCAGAATCAGAATCCATTTCTACATCCCAAACATCTATACCCCTATACATCATCAATTTCATCGCAATTCGCGCGGCCCGTAGGATTAAACGATCCCCTAATTGAAAAACTCCGAGTGTCCACAAACATTACTCGCGAAAGTACAATGCCACCGGGGGGGGGGGGGGCGGAAAATTGATTCGTGCGAACGGCGAGTGATTCATCGTGTACACAAATGGCGTCCCAATCGAAGACAGAGGGTGGTAGGGGGAGATTGATGGCAACCAGCACAAAGAGAATCGTTCCAGGGGAATCCAAATTTTTCTGGTCCCACGCACTAAGCATCCGAGCGTCCCTTCACCGCAGAAACCACGAAAAAGCTTTCACCGGTAACCGGAATTTCCTGGGATGGCGTAGGTTAATCTTACTTCCATCGTGGGAATACCCTGGGATCCACTAGGTGACGCGTCGGAACGTGCAGGACTTTTTTTTAGGACGGAACGAACATCACCTCTCGGGCGTGCCACCCTTTATTTCATCCCTCTGCGGAGCTTTGGTTGCTCCTTCTGTGAGTCTCTGATTTTTCTTTGCGTCCCTTGGAGAGACTGATAAGCAGGGAAGGGTAGCTATCATTTAATTCAGACAAATTTCATTAATAGATCTAGATGGTACGAATATTTACGGGACTGGCTGTATGTTTACCACTTCATAAAATTGAAAATAAAAATTGTCCAGCCACATCTTACGTGTTTTTCGCTCAACAAAATTGATCGGATCGATAAGCAACCAAATCGTGACTTTCCTTTAAAACTAACTTCATCCAATCTTCCCAACTTCCGAATAAGACATTGGACAAACCTCCCGGTAAGATTGAACAGCCTTAAGTGGGGCGATTCTCCAGCGCAGCGTCGCCGCGGCTCGATTTTCGAAAATCGTCAGTCGCCCGGCATCGTGACCCACGAGAAACTCTTCGACAACTATTTGGAACGAATTCCGAAACTGTCCGATTAACCGGAAGGACGTGCCGGAAGTACATTTCTGGGGAACTGATGCAGCGATCGTAACCGTGCCCGGTATTCGTTCTGCGGTTTTGCGCGGAGAACTATTCAGAACTGGCGACCACCGCGGCCGAAACTGTCAATTTGCCCGGAACAGTCAGTCTACCGTCAAAAATGGATCGAACTCTGGATTCCCCCTCCCCCTCCGAAGTCTTAACCATCTTTTAGGGGGAAATTCAGTTAAAAATTTCCGAACTTCTCGGTTCAAGAATTTGTTTCATTCTTTGATTTCCTTGGAAATTATTTTTATGTAACTCTTATTTGAAAAAAGAATGCAAACATTGAAAATGCTGAGTGACAGCAGCTGTCAAGAAGCACTCTGTTCAGTACAAGCAATGTTTAGTATCGCACGTGATGCTGTTATGTTCGATAGATGCAGTTGCGGTCAAAAAAGCTATTTCTTAAAAACCGTCTATATATCTGAAATTCGCAGGCCTAATCGTTTGGAAAGAGTAGGATTGTCATTTCAAATCCTTCTCGGAAATGCCTGTTTTCAGAACGAGCCGGCATCAAAATGATCGGCCGTCCGGAAGCGTCCAGCGCCGGTGTTATTTTTCCCATTTTATCTCGCGACGCTCGGCTGTATCGCGACAACCCGACACGGGCATCGTTTAGCGGCAACTATTTTCCCGCCGAACCACGGAAAAAAGCAGTCATCGTTGAAACTCGTTGGCCGATACATCGGGGGAAAATGGAAATTCGGGAATCCTAAACGTCGGGGCAATTTTATCGTGTCCCCCGGGGCTGGGAATTAAACGGTGCTCTGATGAGCACTCCACCCTTAAAGGGGTGTTCTGGCACGACTACGGAAAAAGTAGGACACTTTTGGAATTTTTCGAAGTGAAAATTGTATATGGTGCGAGTGTACAATTTTTATTTTGAACTTTATTGAGTGAAAACCACTTGTGGTGGTGTATCATTTTTATTTCACATTTTATGGGATGAAAAGTGTTAAGAGAGGCTTGTACTATTTTTATTTTTAGTTTTATAGAGTGAAAACCATGTAAGATGTGGTTGTATAATTTTTATATTTTATTGAATAGAAACTGAACCACTTTGGATGCTGTACCATTTTTATTTTGAATTTTAACAAATGATAGCTATTTAAGAAATTAACAGACCCCATAACAATAACCCAGATCCAATAAAAAGAGCTGAACGTAACTCTCTGTGCCCCAATAAATGGTTTTCTTTATTTCGATAATTTCTACCACTCAAGGATGGAAATCGCGGTTCTTCTCGACTCGCGACGGTCGATGATCGAACAAAGGGCAAGCGATCGTGAAACGCGGAAAATCGTGAAATCGAGCGACGTCGGTACGCGTAAACGATGCATAAATTTTCGTTTGATTAGCGTGTCATTTTTAATTGTCCACGATTGTTGTTCCCGCGAGCCAGCCTTGATTCGAGCGCTCGATGGCTCGTACGGCGTGTGTATTTAAATTTCGTCGCAGTTTAGCGTGATTCGCACGATATTCCGACGCACTGTAATTTTACTTGCGAAGAATCCACTGCTGGAGAAATATTTTTTGAAAAAATTCTCAGCTGATATTCTGTGAAAAAAGTCAGACTGATAGAATTGGAAGTATTTCGAAAGTAAAATTCAAAAGATAAATTAAATTAACGTTGAACACTTACCTAAAATTGTTTATTCATAATACACTGGAAGAAGAATTACAAGAAAGTTACAATCTTATCAAGTCGAACAAAAGGAGTTGAAGTATACTCTTATACGTTTACAGTAATATTCTTTATATTTACAATTCGTCTGTCAAAGAAACTGATGTAAACATACTTATTCTTCTAAACACTTTTCCCAATATTAACAGAAATCAATTATTTAGAAACAGTGTAACTGAAAATGGTTATTAGTGTACCTTTACATAATGCAAGTAGTATGAGCCTGAACTAGTCAGACAACGGTAGAATAGCCAGTAGTAGAGCGTTAATAATGATCCGACTAGTACAAATGTTTCTTCCAACAACGAATAGACGTATTGAAAAATTCATAAACTTATTTAATAATACTCAACGAATTCAAGAATTAAAAAAATCACGAATTCTGTTCAAAGTTTGCTAGTGAATGGGAACAATTGATGTTTGTGTATCGCATTTCGGTATCCGCTTGCCGCACGACAATCATCGTTCGCACAGTTTTCGTTTAATGAAACGTTATAGAATTACCTATACGGTCAGCTTTGAATATTGTTCCTTTAACGTTATAGCCTATGCAACGTGGGAATTAAATTATTCTGCGGCAATTATCGAAACGAAGTGAAAATCGGGTGAATCAGTCATGAGCGTTGCTCGCCTAATGACGTATGAAAATAGCGCTTACTGGTTTATCGTCGAATAATTCGCGATAACGTCATAATTAATACAATTTCTTTTTCCAAAGATCAATAGGGGGCCAGAAAATGAGTCAAACGATAAATGGCGATAATTCTCATTGAAACGAAATATCGTCGAACGAGTTATTTCGACAACAAGTCCAAGTCACGTTGGAACATTGAAATTCGTTAAAATATAATGCCGAGTAATTATTACCTGTCCTTCGTTTAACCATGAGGAACAGACTTTTTGATTTTCTATACAATTACGTTTGATTGTTATTCAATTACTTGCTACTAGGGAAATGTTGTTATGTAATCGTAAATATTAAAATACTGTTACAGTAAATAAATTGGAAGGTGAAGAAATGAATCGATGAAGTCGATATATTGATTGTGAATTTGGAAAAAAAGAACGAGTAAGAAACATCATCCCATTTAAAGAATAATTAATTAATCTCAAAATTATGACACAACATTGTACATACATACGTTCCCTTTGCTTCTTGTCTCCATTCCGTTCTCTCTCGATGGCAATCGGTGATTTCTTCCTTTGATTAATCCCTCGCGGTAAATATTTATACGTATATGAATAAGTAAACGGGAGTGTACGATTTACATGATCCGTAATTACCCAACTCGACGTGGCGGCCATTTTCCAATATTCAGCTCGCGGTGCAGGAATCCGATATCTGCCGCAGTAAATCAATTTGGCGGAGTAGTCATTCGACAAACCTGCTCCGAATCATGCCGCGGCGATCCGATTGGACGATTCTTTTCTTCTTCCCGAGCCGATAGCGATCAATTGAAACGAGCCTGCTGTCGCGGTGTAAATATTCAATCCGCGTGTTTCTATCGCCGGTGTCTAATAGGACACCTTTGAAAAAAAATCTCACGGGAAGTTCGTTCACCCCTGGGAACCGGTAACTGGCGCCAGGATAAACGAAACGATTAAGTGATTCGCAAAACGACACGTTCGAAATTACCGATATCGCTGATCGCCTTTCAATTTCTCGAGCAAAGTTGAACCGTTGCACGCAACATTAAGGAATGATTACGATACGAGGGCAAACCTGTTTTCGCGTTCATTAGACGCGGTTCTATGATGGAAATTTGATGAGGAGAATTAGTTTATAATAATTTCCGTACATGTGTAGTCTCTGGGAATGTATTTCCGCATTTTTAGGGACTCGTTGCGTTTGATTGGGTCTCTATATAATCATATTTCAAGTGGCACTAATCACCTTGGAGTACTTAAGAAAACATTAGAAAGTAGATCTCGATACTTAGACCTGTTTTCTCCAAGGAATCATGGCGAGAGACATTGTCCAGTACGTGTTCATTCGCCGCATTCGCAGGTGCGGTTATGACCAGGACTAGCAATTCGCGTCGCTGATTACCGGACTATGAAATGAACACTAGGGTACGACGCGTGCCATCTGCGTGAACCACTTCGCACATCCTGTTTCTACGCGATCTAATAGGATCTCGATCTGAAGTCACGATACGCTGACAAATGTGGTAATTAAGCGTATTTTACAGTTTCGATGGAGAATTTCACAACTTTTATGCTCCGCTTCGATTCATCCCGTGAAATTGACTCGCGATCAATTTTGTCGATAAACGTATCCTATTTGCACTCACTCGTGAACGCGGTATTATCTTTCGGCGAAAATTTCATTGGCAATATTGGAGGGAAAATAATTTATGTTTGGCATTGTGTTTTTCCATGTAACGGAAGGTTTTTGATTATTGGTGACAATTCTGAACAAATAATCGGAGGGAAGATAATTTGATTATATTAAAACGATCAAATAAGAGCAATAAGCAAAAAAGATAAAGGGAAATTCTTTAAATATTAAACTCGATGAGAATTCACCACTTTATTATTAATTAACAGTTTTCCCATATGAATAATTCGAGAATGTTCTGCAAGCTCCATCTCGAAAAATCCCCCACTTTTCATCCCATTTCCGCTCTCTCCATTTTTCAATTTTTAGATTTTCACTTGCTGGTCTATTCCCGCCTCTCCGCGTCTATTTATTCGCGCCCATTTCTCATCCCCCGCATTCGCTTCTTGCCTATCCCTTTCGCCCCCCGCCTTCTCTCCCGAGCCGTGTCGGTTCGAAGTAAAGAGCAGGATGGGCCACGGTTTAAGAAGAAAATTGCCTGCAACTTATGGCAACCCAGCTAGACGGTGCACTCGCGCTCCAGGAAGGCTATCGTAAGTTACAAACAATTTTATCCAACACCCTAACCACTCCCTCCTCCCGTCGTGCATCTCTACTTACCGTTTTGCTGATCTACGTATCCAACCGTATCTACTATTTTTCTCTGTCCCCGTACCATCGCCCTCCCGTCCGCTGGCGCACGTTTCTTTCATTCCGAGGGTTGGGGGAGGCAGTCAGGTGGCGGACGCAAAATTGCCTGAAACTTATGACAACCTGCGCGGATGCTACACCTGTCCGGGACGGTGAAATGCTGCACTGAATGCAGGCAAGCGTAACACTGGATTTTATATCATGGTTGTCCGACCCCTCGCCTAGGACGTACGTTTATGGATCGTTTCGAGAAATGCGCGCTCGGGACGACCACAGCTTCGACGGGTTCCGATGAACGTCAATGGCTGGGGCAGATTCAGTTTTGAACTACGGGGTGTAGTCGAATCGTTCTTATCTGTTCGTGAAACACAATGGTATACATTATTATGTCGGCATGAGTTAATAAACCCGTGAAACCAATAATTAAATTTAAATCCTTCTGAACAATTTAATCTTCAACTCTAAAAATTATATTTTCATCCAACAAATATTTCCAATAATTTTCTGTTCAAACAACCCCCGAAAACGATTAATTCCACTGGAATTTAAACTCCACCAAGCGTATCCCTCGCCATTACACACCCATTTATCCAGATCATCAAATCTCTGAGGTGTCCCGATGCAATCGAATAAGAATTGCACGTAGCCACTCTACAGGAGCCCTTCCACGCTTTTCCAACTCCCTTCAATCTCCCCTTTCTTTCCTTTTAGTCAAAGGAAGGTCTCCCGCGAAACCCGTGTCACCTCCCTTTCAATTAATTCCAGCTTTTTGATGCCGCGACAATGTTCAGTCGGTCCTCCGACAACTCTAACGCGATTCTCGCTCCTTTCTGGTTGGTTAATCTTGCGCAGATGATCCAATGGCTTCCTAAAAAGAGTCGGAAAAGCGTTTCGCGACTCGTAGCTGGGCGCGGAATACGGCTTCGGAGGGCAAAGGACATTATTCCCTCGCGGATTCCCGGTTTTTCGCGTTGGCTAAGATCACAAAGTTGATTCTAGGATTAATACGAAGTCCAGCCAGATCCCTTCCCGCTTTCAGCCTCGTGAAAACTGAACAAGCACGCTAATCCGCCCGGGTGAGCCCCCGTTCTCTGAATGTATTACGGAGGGGGATCGATGCGCGACTTCCGGGAGACTTTAATGCCTGGATGCGCTGCGCCCGTCCGCCGGAATTGGCGAAACTCCACCGCGAGGGATTCGAATGGCGAACAGGAAATAAACAATTGCTTGTTTAATGAAAATTGGAAACGGCGAGGGGAAATAATAGGTAGAGTGAAATGTATCGTTGAGGGGGAATGAGGATATAGAGAAAACTGATGCGCCATTGTTCGGGATGTGGAGGTTTTCAAGCTTCATTTTCCTGGATCAGTTGTGCCTTTTCCTTTTTTAATGCATAGTAGTATATGCGACTTGAATCTATGGTAATTAAATAGGGGAGCAAGTGAAGGACTACTGTGTTCCTTATTTTTCTAATATACACTTATCGTATTCCTATAAATACTTTTCATACTGCCTTTTTTGATTCATTCATTCTTGACTAATAATTAAAGTTTCATTTTCTCTTCATCCTGTAGAAGAGAAATTCAAACTTCTTGCATCACGACTCGAATTCAACAACAATTTTATTCTATCCTGCAGAGCGGCCACTAACATGAAATATGAATGGTCATACTACTCAGGAACTATTCCTTTCCCTACCAAATAAAGATTGTTTCGCCGTTCACTGAAATAAACGCGGCGGATAAATTGCTGCTCGCGAGTTTTATCTTTTATCTAGCACTCGAGGTAAATTTATGCCCATCTCTGTAATCTCTAGTCGCTCGACGAGCCTCGCGATTCCGTGCCGCGAACGATCATTTCGCGATAAATATTTATGAGTGGTATTCGAGGGACGTTGCGCCGTTGGGTGTTCGATGGCTGCGGCTGATACTTCGTGCTCTCTTCTTCAGCATTTTTTTTTCGTTTTCTGCAGTCTATTCAGATCGTATGATAGGGAAAACGGGGCTATTAAGAGATTGACGGGATAAGGAACGCTGGTTTGGAAGAATTAATCGATCAGCATTCGTTTGGGTAATGTGACTCGGGAAATAGTGGTTTGGGATGGCAGATCGATGATAATCAAGAGTGACAGAGAGGAAGAAGAATCGATTGATTGTTAAATAGTCGGAACGCAAACCTAAATCAGAGCGGAGAAATTCGAATGGTGGAAAGGAATTTAGTGGCCATAGAAATTGCACTAAACATTAAGCTACCATTTTCGACTATAAATCTTCTTCTCTATAAATTTGATAAATAACTCGAATCCTCCTTCTTGTTTCATGTAAGCCACTTAAATTAACCACAGGTGGACTCGCAGCTGATTTCCAAAGGCACATCTCCTCGCAGGCATTCATCGTCAACAAGAAAGTGTAATCTCGAGACTTTAAAAGTCAAAAACAATAAAATAGGAAAATACGTATTTATATTCAATTTTATATTCAACAAACTTTTAGGCATCCTCAAGCGTCAAAACATCCATGCAAGACTAAAAGACTAGAGACAGCCCTATTGACCACTTTTATAGCAATCGCACGCTCCTATCATAATTCTTATTCAAGTCTCGCCTCGTCGATGGGCGAATTCCGCCAGCTATGGGATCGTTAACAACCATAACGAAATCCTGGACGAGCCGAACTCGCCGCTCTGTAATTCATAAGCTGGCGTTGGTCGCTAAACATCCTCGAATCTCGCTAAATTCCCTGGTAATTCAGAAATCGCCGCTCGATGGCGTAATTACGAGCGGTAGCGTCCAGCAGGTATCCGCTTTATGATCCTAATTTACGCGACGCATTGTTCCTTATTACGCAATTAGACGCGCGGAATCGGCTACGGCGTCGCTTGCCGCTAAATCGAATTTATATACTTGAAGTGGAGGGGTTTGGAGACGATAGTTCTCAAGACCGTGGAATTGAATACTGGAAATTGATGGGGGACAATGGGAGCTGTGATTACGCGGCGGCAACCATTTTGGCGCGGGTAGTATAATCCTGGGAAGCCTTTTGTTTTATTTTAGTAGGTCAGTAGGCAGATGAGGCCTGATTTCGATATTGAGTCATTGGTGTGAGGAATTTGGGACACGAGGATTCATTGGTTGTGCAAGTTACGGGTTTCAGTTAGTGTATTGGCTTTTTGAGTGTGGCGAATGGTTGAGGTTTGGTAAAATATTTTTTGGTACTTGTATTTATGTCAGTTTCTTTATTTAGAGCATTAGTATATTATTTATAGCATTTTTTTGTTAGAAAATTCTACATTAAATAGAATTTTATTTATGTACATTTACTTATCCCATAATTGATCCCATTAAGAAAAGCTCAGCCTACGAAATCCTCGAAGAGAGATTCGACGGTAATTCCGTGCAGAATTTGAAACGATGTAAAAAATTAGGCCAACGTTTCCGAGATAGTTAAAATTTATCGCAGCGGTAGCGAGATCTCCGCGCAGCTTCCCCCCCGAAGTTATTCCAACTTCGTTCACCACATTGAACTCTCCAACGTATTTTGATATTCTGATGGCGATACAGTTCGTTCCACTTCCATGATTTACTGTTGCCAGGGCTCCTTAATTTGCGCTGGCGCCTCATAGTGTACAGATACTGGGATGAAAATTCTTGAATGAAGGTCAGTCGGGATCGGTTGATCGATCATTGAGTACAACGATACCGTAGACGGAAAAATCGCAATTATTGTTGGATTTAATTTTGGTTAATCATTGTGATAGTTTGTCTTGGTGGTTGTAACACACTTTTGTTGCACTCGCAACAAAAAATTTATTTGGACACATTAAACCTATCCTTTAATTCAAACAAATCCCTTCAATAAACACAGAGGGTACGAATATTTATGGGACTCACTGCATATAATAATTCAGAGTACTTCTTATTTCTCCCGAAAACAAATGATCAAAGAACTACCACAGTCGTCCACGGTGTCTCCATTAGAGTTTAACGATCCAATCAGTCCGAAGGTCCTCTAAGAAGACGAGGCAATCTAAAATGGCGAATCCGCGGTGAACGGAATCACGATGGCGTGAGAAACGGCCGGGCGCAGTCATCGAAATCTCTCGAACACGGCTTAATCCCGAGTAATCCTCGATTCCGGTCACGCAACCTGGCCTCGACGTAAAATGCTATCGCGCCTCGTAATTCACGCGAACGAGATAGTTGTAAGGTTCCGGCATGGCGGATTAAAAAATATAAATCGTGGCTCGCGGGCTGAAACGTAGTTTCTATTTCGTACGTACTGGCTTGAACGTATTTCAGGACCAGAATTGGAAGAGTGAGGGGGGGGGGGGTGGCGAAGAGAGTCTGTGGGCAGATAAGAATTTCGTGCCACCGCGATCTACGATTATTTCACCCCCTTTCTGGTCCTCGCTCCTTTTTTCATTTTCTGTGTATTTTTTATCCCCCTCGGCAGCGTCTCCGACGAGATTAAACCGGAAGAGTGTTTACGGGCAATACGCGACATTTTTCGGCGAATTTAAATTCACCTAATGTCCCCGCGACCGATTTCAATTGCAGCTTGTTCAGGGATGCATTAGCTTCATTGCCAGCTGTTAATATGGTCGCCGGAAATTTTGGATATAGTTATGGAGGGACTCTGTAATTAAATTTTGGTGCGATGATAACTTTGGAGAATTTAGATTATTAGTTTCTGTTAAGTGGAGACAGTACAGATATTTTTATGGTATAGTGGTATTGGGGAATGAAGATTAAAATTTTGTAGATTTAGAATCGTGGAGGTCGGAGTAAAGAATTTGTCTCTTTCAGTTTGTATTTACTATTCATCCTAAAAAATTTCTCCCAGAAATATTTTTAAAAATTCCCCAAAAATGCTACAATAGACAAACCAGTTTTACAAATTCTATCCCTCAGTAACATTCAACACAGCAACAGAAAACAGAGTGGAGTATGTTATCGAGTCCTGTCTATTCCCAAAGAACTCGCAACCCTCTGCACCTGAGTATAGGGGATGAAGAGGGGGTATCGTCGAATACACAGTAAGATCTCGCGATTCGCGCACGATCCGCTCCGACGATAGAATTTCAATGAGAAGTCGAAGGAAAAATCTGAAAGTTGGAGTGTCTGGAAAGTGCAGTGAGCTCGATAAGAAGGTTAAGTGTTCGATGAAAATGCATTCGAGTTCGCCAGGACGCGAACAGGCTTCGTTCCTTAATTCTTAAGTGGCCTCGTGTCACGTTAGGATCGTACGCCGCGGAAACGAGGGTTTGGATCGGCGAACGCTGGATAAAAAGGAAACGAAGAGCTCAGGATAGGGTTAGGTCGGAACGGGGTTAGGGGGATCGACTCAGGAATTCAGAAATTAGAAGTAAACATCTTAATTGCGGTAATAGGGGTATTTAGACGTGAATTTTAAGTGTTTCATTTTGCAGAAAGGAATTTGAATAGAGAAGGTTAAAAAAAAGAAGAGGGAGGATGGGTTTTTAGCAACTTTTGTAGTGTAGATGCTAAAAATTGACAGAATATGAAAGAATTGGAGAAGTTTTCATATGTAATAATTCAAAATATTACAGAATTTAATTTCAAAGATATTGCAAAGACTTGAATGGGTTATTTTGAATTAAAATGATGTTTGTTCAAGCTTCTTGTTTAATATTTATTTGATGAGAAATGCAACCCTCTTTAATTAGGTACTCTCCACGTACAGGTATGAAATATTAATAGATGAAAGTAAATTTTATTTATTTTAGTTCCAGAATAAAAGGAACAATTGTTTTTAATGTGCATTAATTAACTCCATTGATAGCAATAGAATTTCTACTTGTGATGATAATTATTTTATTATTATGACCTCCAAGATCTGGTCTAATAAAAAGAGAACGAATAGGTTGAGAGGTGGGGAATTGACAGGTAGGATTCCTTTGAAAGTGCGCGTGGGATCCGGACGATAATTAGTGTTTTTATAGCAGTTTCTTGCATTTGATATCTGTCGGGTAGCGTACTTTTTATTCGTCGTCACCGTGTGACTGTTTGCTCATAGGAAATGTGCAGAGGGATGTAAATTTTGCGCGATGAGGGACGTGTTGTATATTGACGGGGGATGTTGTCAGGTACGAGAAAAAGCTTTAATTTTCGTGTATGAAAGGATAATAATGGGATTGTAGCTCCTAAATCGAAACGTGTGTTATTATGCTATGTACATAATAGAGATTTAAAAAAAAAATTGCTCCTGGATGGAATCCAGGTATTTATTTATTTTGTGTAATCGAGTAATTATTAGAAAAATTCCTCCATCTTGTAACTGCAAATTCGACCTATCCTGTAGAACCATTATCGTTACAGAGAACTGCAAGATAAGCATTTCTCGTTTCTGGAAAAGTACTGAAGTCGTGGCATTACGAGATAAACACACATACCACTTTATCTTCCACGAAGGTGGAAATACCTTGCAAGTTTATTCCAGCTATATCAGTTTTAAAAATGCTGAAGAAGGTTCCAAGTCTATAAAGGACGCAGCAAACCTTTCGACACGTTCAACACGTAAGCGGAAGACGCCAATGCACTCGAGGATAAATTGCACCCTTTATAATATTGTTAAAGTTCCTATCACTCGACCCTTTCCAAGAACTATCCAGTTGATCAGTTTTTAAGCGAATCAAAGTCCCAAAAATCATGTTATTTGTATTTTTATTTCATCTCAGATGACATAGATGTGGCATGTGCCCTATTTCCTCCTAAACTTCTCAATTCCTGAGCATGTGCAAACCTCGTCGAGGCAATGTGCCGAGGCATGCACCGAAATGGCCGGAAAATTCTTCCAACACCTGTCGCGAAATAAGATTTCCTCTTGCGACTCGACAACTGTTGATTTCTAAGCCTGTTCTCGCCAACATCTCCTAACTTTCACCGCACTCATTTTATCGCACTCTGTATTCCACCTATCCACGTAGAGTGTATCACAGTACGAATCACGCGTCGACAACCGTGGATCGTTGAATTTCAATCGGCGCAGACACAAGTTTCGCCCTACGAGGCGAATATCCATAACCGTGAAACGCTCGCCGAGCATTTCGCGTATTCCGCTATATTTCCCCGAGTCTTTCCAACCTCAATCTTTCTCCCGTTCCGCGTAAATATCCTGCAGTCGTCCATGGGGAGGGCAACGCTATCCCCATGCGGACTGCTTCGAAATTCGCCCCCGGAAACGGGCGCACGAAGACGCTGCTCCTTTGGCGGGCGTCGTCCAACCATTGTGTTCGAGGGATTTCCAGGGACTGGTACGATACTTGAGACTAGCAATCGAACAGAGAGATGTGCTTAGACACTATCGATACGTCAACGTCGGAAAAATTGATTCTTGCGTCTTGGACCCATTCAGAGAAATTATTAGAAGCATCGCTCGATTTCATTTGTGCGAAAGGAGAGGGGTGGAATTCAATTTCACCCTGATTTTATCCATAGACGATCGTGGAGTAGACAGAGTTTGAATCTTTCAGCGAAACTGAAGCCACGTTAAAGTTTTCTAACTTTGCTCAAAGACTCAAACTCTGACTAGGCCGGTCGAGCCTCCAGGCGTAGAAATAATAGTTTAACAGTAAATTTTGCTGTTCTGTTAATAAATTGAATAAACATTGGCGATGGGAAGTTAGGCAGTTTAATAATCAACTTTAGATTTCAGGTTTAGATTCTATATTTTCCAGTCAAATATAATTTTCGTATTATTATTCTAAATTATATTTCTTTATAACAAAAGACAATTCAGAGGTCGAAACGTGTCTCATAAAAATATGTAACACCGCCTAAAATAATATTCCTGCTTTATACCTGAGTTCTATGCAATAGCAATTGAAGGGATCGGATAAAACGATACCGAGGATTTGAGATAGCCACGAGGGCCTAGTTCAGAAACCCGACGTGACCGCTCTACTTTCAGGATTAACAATTCCCACGTATTTAGTCGAGTTCCCAGAGACCTCCTCGAGGCACGCTCCTCACAGGGAGTACAAATTGTTACACGACTCACTTCCATGAGCCACCGTACACTCGATACAGCCGCTCAACTATTTAGTTCCGTGTATTTTTTGCACAGAACAGATCCAGCTTTGCGTTGGCAAAGTTTCCTTGTCTCGGTACTCGGTACTAGGCTTTTGTAAATTCATGGCGTACTCGAGAACGAAAAACATGGACAGAATTTTTGTAAACGTTCCTTAGAGAATCATCTAGACTTTGGAGTTCCTTGGTAGAAATACGTCTCGTTGTATAAAGTAAAAGTGAGGAATATTTTAATGAAATGATCATAGATGGCGATAGCAAAATAGTTGGTAAAATTAAGAGTAGCTTATCCTTAATTCGCGATTCAAAATTTCCACCAAGATTTTCGGCCATCTTTGACTCGACTGCAGCGAACCGAATGACGAAAGCTCCCCCACGTGCCACGGGTGTCGTTTTTGTCACAGAGTCGCGTAACTGCCGCGGAAAATCATGTCGAACGGTTTATTAAATCAGACACAGTTACGAAGGTGTAAGTGGGCTGGCAGGTGGCCGCGGCGAGCAAAGCGTGCCGTTGACGCAACGAGACTAATTACGACGGGATACGTGTGTTACCGCCCTCAGCCTGGATACTTGCAGCTTTACAGCTCCGTTTCAGGGACTCTCTTGAAACTTGCGACTGTTTCAGTAACTCCGTTACGAGTTCTCGACAAATGAATTCGTAATTTTTTCTTTTTCCTTTCTGTTTTGGAACTACGTCGCGCGAACGGACTGAAAATGTGAAGAGTTCACCAGAAAGTGTATCTCGCACAAAAATCTCGCTGTACCATACCCGAAAGAGACGGGTGCACTGTACACCCTTGAGTATTGAGAGCACTTATGGGGGTAGTTCATTCCTTTGACCGAGGAGGTAAGAATTTGGGAATTTATTCCGAGGGAACGGTTCGATCGACATAATTGAGGTTTTTACCATTTATTTAGCATGTTTTTGGGATACAAAATATATTTCATGGGGGTTGGTAGAATCGATAGTGTGAAAGATATGCTTAGTTGAAATCGAGCAATATAAAGTTGCAGTTAAAAACTACTACTATAGAACTCCCCTCGTCCGAAATTACTCCAACGTGTCATCTTTTGCAGAATATTCGAAATACCCAGGCGCATTCTCCTCGCGTTTGAATCGAAACGTTCATTCTTGCCGCTCCCCGCTGCACCAGCTGAAATTCCGCTACGCACCGGCGGTTAAACGCACCGCGTTCAGCTGACGGCGTTCAGCAAACGTAATATCGGGGAATTGGTGAACATTGAGCGATACCGTGCGAGGAGAGCAGGTCGCGTGCGAGCGAAACCGCGGGGCCCTCCGCGAAAAGTTCCCCGTCGACGCGGTACGAGCCACTTTGTCGTCGGTGACGGCGCTCGTGCGCGGTTTAATAAAGATGAGCTTATGAAAATTTATGGCGGGTCCCGCGTGCGCGCCCGCACGATCCTATTGGCTTGGCAATTTGAACGTGATAATTTGTTTTATTCATGAGCGATCTATCCGACACGCCTCGCGACCGCCCCGGTTAAATAAGGAAGGCGAAACATTTTCGGATAAGAATAACCAGTCACGACTTCCAACGAAACGGAACTACGCGGGGAAACCTCAGAAATTTGCATTATGAAAGACGAAGGGAGTTGAACCGTTAACGCTTCGAGGGAAATTCTGTGTGCGTTTGTGATTTCTGTAATACCAGCACGATTTTTCTTGAATGCTCATCAAACTTTTTATGGGTATTCTTTACATTCTTATATAGGAGATGTATGCCGTTTCATTTATGGAAATTTTAGTTGTAGTTATCATAAATTAATGTGGAACTCTTCAATCGATAATCAGGAGTCTTAAAGACAGAACTGTGAGTTTGTAATTCCCTTTATTCAATCCGAATTTAATTCAATTCTAATTTACTTCTAATAATGTATCAACATAGCGTGGTGATCATCAAAATTTTAATGAACACCTATTCAGGACCCGCAGATAAAGAAAAATTTATTTTATTTCACCTCTAAACCTCAATCTGTCGAGAGGGACTTGTATTTGAAAAGTGGACCGTGTAAAGCATCGAACGCGGTTTTAATCGTTTATTGGTGTCCCACTTCCAGGTCCAAAATTAAAATAATTCGGAATTTATCGGTGTCGTAGGCCGCCCGCCACTTGAAATATTAAACCGTCTACCAAATTAATCCTCGAATCACTTTCTGTGTAGGAGTCGCGTTAAATCAATGAACGAGCGTTTCCGAAAAAATTTATAAGCAGCGTGTGACGAATTTATAACGCCAACCAACTGAGTTATCCGTACATTCAAAGCAGGGAATTTTGTTTGAACACAAAACATAGTTTAAAGGTTTCCAACATCTGTTGTTATTTGTCCTTCGCGATGATAATAATTAGATGAAGATAATAATAATTAATAATAAAGATGGACGACGAAAAGAATCAATTTCATTGAACTTGTACATGGCCAGTATGTAACCGTTCTACTTACAAATTTATTTTACCAAGTACATTCAGTTATCGTTTTGGTTCATCCTCGGTCGGACGTAGCCAACCGAGAGAACTCGACGATTACAAATTACCCAGAAAGCCCGCGCGAGCTCGAAAACCACGGAGTCCCGCAGTCGAAGCTTCGAAATTTATCGACGTCCTTTGGTTCGTGAATTTCGCCGGCTGCTACGAAAATCGAAGGTGTAATTTATGCGGCAGCGTAACGGCAACGATCATTTTCGTTCAGCCTGAAACTTTAATGGCAGATCTTGCTCGCCAGTAGGAGTCCCCGACGCCCATCGACGCGTATTTCACGCGTCTCTACGTCTCCACTGATCTCGCCGCTGATTGTAATAATTATCCGTCGAAAGGCCACCATTCCCTTGTTCCCTCTTCTTCTCTATTTTTTTGTGGCAATCTACAGGTTTCGGTTCAGTCATTATTAGTGAAAGGATCTACTTCTTTGATCGTTTGAGGAGATCTTGGTCAGGGGAAGTTGAAAGTAGGGATTCGATTGGAAATAGCAGAGTAGAATAGTGAGATCACGTATTATTATAAATGTAGCAATGAAATGAATAGAATATAAACGAATATAATAACGAATGATTTTACTATGTTTCTTGAAAAGAATTAAAAAAACTAAAAATAATGAAGCCTTCCTCTGTGATACATTTTCATATCAAAATGTTGTAATATTTTTTTAAATTTTTCATGTTTTCGCACGCACATTATTCCTAGTATACCTGTTAATATTAGTCGGAGTTTTCACGTTTCGTATAAATCAATGTTGATTTGTGACACAGGCCGTTTTTTCGTCCCAGTTTTGTTAATTATGTTTTACGTTCCGCAGGTTGTCCATATATTTCTGTTTCCTCGAAAAAGACGAAAATATTCGTGGCGTGTTCGAACCAAACTTGTCATGATTACGGTGGCCTACGTTCTCCGCAAAAATTGCCATTCTAATCTAACGCTATAAATTCTAAAATATTCACGCACCTCGTGCAAACGACGACAGGAATGTAAAACCAAAAGCTGGTATAGTAACAGGAGATGCGTAGCCTGAAAAGGTGATTTTATCATTTTTTCTAATTTAAACAAATTGTCACGATTAAATTTATATAATTTGGAATAATTCGATTTAACCGTTTTAACGTGAAATGTGTATTTAACCGAAATTTAACGATCGAACTTCATTGAAATTACGTGGCAGATTATTTGGAAATACTAAACTATGAGATATTGATATTAATTGTTATTTATTCTATAAATGACATTTTGGCCATCAGGGAGTATGGTGTATAGATTATTCCGATATGTAACTTTAGGGTTTGTTTGCTTACCAAATAGGGCTGCGCTCCCTGTTGAACGAAACCTTGTTTATACAACACGCAATTATTAATAGGCACGTATTATTACACTATTTAGCTATGTAATATGTAAAACAGGTTTTAATATTTTCGTACCTACACAATAACAGAAACTGGAAAATTCTTTCAAATACAAACGTTCTTTAAAATACTTTTTCTCTCAATAAATATTAGAATAAACTTACAAAATATTTTTAATGAGGAACAGAGCTGCCCCTTGCCCCTTCTACCCCACAGATTGTGTTTCCACCGACCAGTGACCTCGAGCAACCAATAATTCACGCCTCTACTATATTTTACCGACGGTTCCATGAACGCCACCGTAGAAACATATATTTGCGACACTCGAGTCCCATTTACAACAAACTAGTTTGACTAATTACCGGTAGCCCGGGCTGCAGAAATCCAGGGAACTGTGACCTCGAACGCCTGCAATTTAATTTCACCTAATTTTCAAAGGCAATAAAATACACGCTGCTACACGTAAACTACGCCACGGCGGAGATACGCCTTTAAGATCGCGAGGTCGGGGGAGGAAAAGCAATAAAGACGACAATTGTACGAGTTCCGAGCGACGGAGAACTTCGAAATCGTCGCCAGAGGGGGACGGGGAAAGAAACTTTGCGAAACATTTCGCTATCACACTGATCCATTTCCTCCTGCACAATGTCGTGCCAGCTCCTGGGCTTTGGGAACGCCTGACTGCTCTTGTCATCGATTCCAGCGACGTTTTAACCCCTTGTTAAACAATTTGTCCCCTTTTCCATGGATGCAGTTCAGACAGTTCCAAACCAAAGAACTTCATAATCTATTTTTCTTGTACTTCAGCTACCTTCCCGCCCAAAATATCGTCCCCCTAATCGTCCAAATTTCAGATCACGTTCCGGGGGTGCCTATTCCACAATGGGCCGGTTTCATTTCATTTTATTTTTGTTTCCTTTCTCGTCGCCAGCGGTTCAGAGCAATGTCGCGCCAACGAATCGAGCATAACACGCGTCCCCGGTTTCGCACCGAAGTTAATAACTTTTTCACATCGATAAGAGTCGATCGGTTCGAAACACGCGTCACAAAGGACGTAGCGAGTGTTAGTAAAAAAAAAAAAAAAAAAAAAAACCCACCCCAACTGCGGTGACCCGATAAAAACTCGCAAAAACCCCGCGGATTCGGATACTTAATCCGCGAGCGTGTCGATTGATAAACCGTAATATACGATCCCGTTGGAAAAATGGATGCCGCCGGAGGTTAGGGAGGGGGCGCGGCGGGGAGGAAATGAAAATATCGCGCAACATAGCCGGACGACACGCGGAGCCGACGATGAAATTCACGGATGCAGCCCACGGCGTGTTAACAGATTTCACCGTGTAAAACTCAATTTTCGGACGCCCCGGCACGAAATTTCATTTCGTCGCCGACCAGGCAATTAAAAGGCGGAATAACGAAACGCATTAAACCGATAACGCGAGATTGGAACGAATCTGTGTAAGCGGTTTTGTACCAAACTGGGAACGGAGTTAGAGCACGCTGGCTCTTTCAGGGTCTTCCAAAATAGTGCGTGTAGGTTACGTTGTGGAAATGGGGGGCGTATCTAGTCGGAACATCGTTGAAAATGTTTTCGCTAAATAGGGGTGAGTTGATGTTGGTTTCCTTTAATCTAATTCTTAGAATTGTATTTTACGAGTCTCGAATCTACTTCAGAATAAATTATTTTATAGAGAAGCAATCCGAGTCCAATTTTAATTTTCAATCTACCATACGATTAACCAATAGGAAAGCTGTTTTTATTTTTAATTGGATTTTGTGGCCACTGGTTGGTTGAAAATTTCATTTGGAGGGAAATTGCTTCTGTGTAGAATTATTTGGAGTTTCGGACATGTTTTAAAATAAATAAATAATTCTACAGAGAAGCAATTTCCCTCCAAATGAAATTTTTTATGTACCACAACCAACTATAATCAGCGGAAGAGCTGTACACTCTTTTTATTGGAAAATCCAGTGCTTTATTAATTTTCTATAGACAAAAGAAGTTTTCAAAGAAAATACTTAATATTTTCTACTTCTTGAGATACTATAATTCCTAGTTGAGTTCTGCATTCAATTTTATGCTTGAATTTCTCCCCTTTAACGCCCCCCCCCCTTTTTTTTTAACATTCACTTTGTATAAAATAATTCTCTTGTTGTTCCTCCTCGCCTTCTTAATTTTAATCATTTCACTGCATCGAGGACATCACAAAGGAGCATTCTCCAGTAGTATGTACCGACAATGCATAAAATAGAAATTTCAGAAGTACAAATGTGTCACAGCAAGGCAAGATTGGCGAATTCATTTTCAATAATTAATTCTAGTTATATATCGAACATTGTGCCACTGGTCGCTTTCGATACGTTACATACTAGCGACGATAAATGATATCTGAAATCTGTTTGATATTTATTTTTCAAAGACCCTCTCGAATATGTAAATAAATCCGTCGCTTTCAAGAGAGGATTGAACATGTTTGCTTCAATCACTGTTCGCCGTAATTCGACGATATTTCTACGTTTTCGTGAAAACGGATACGAGTTAATCTTCCTTTCAGCTTATCGCAAAATAATCAGCAAATACGGAACCGGTAATAATGATTATACAGTATCAAATTGATTTGTTGCAAATACGCCTAACTGTGCACCGTAGAATCAAATTCATTCAGCTCGAGTAAACAAAAGGCAATAACCGTGGTAAAAATCGAGGACACTCGAATTTGTTTCGCTATCCCTCCATATTGCGGTACATGCGCGACACGAATACCTCATTATGCAAATCCGCCTTAAATCGTAGCTCGAACAGCGCGTTCATGGAACCGCCAAATCACGGTTAACCACAGGCATTTGCGTTTCCCATCGATCGTCCGCACCGTTCATCGATGCTCGATCGATCTAATCAATGGCTGACCACAGGATAAAATACCAACATGTATTTTCTTCATTTGGGATACGTTCACTCTCCCCCTATTTTTGTCTTTTTATTTTAAGTGGAAAATAATTCATACCAAAAATGGAAATATTTTATTAGTCAGACTTATCTGTATTATATTAGTTTATAATAAAATGAAAATTCTACTCTACGTTCTCTTATGAGCCTCAGGGACAAGGCCAACTTCATATATACGTCAATCATCACAAACTCATACATGCTGCCCATTGCAATACCAAACCAAATACCAAACCTGCTCATAATCAAGAATCAACACTCCCACAAATAAAACCTGCTCATCCACCCAGCTTTTTCCTTTGACCTTTACACTCTTCCTCCACGTCAACTTAGCATCCTCAACCTCGACTTGTCACCAATCGATGTTGGAGTCTCCGAGGGCCCTAATCATTGCCTGTAACCTCCCAAGCTCCGTAACACACGTCGATGCAAAATGCTCGTTTCCCAGAGGGCTCGGCCTCCCGGTCCCGGTGGTAATTACATCCTCCGAATGAAAACTTTTCGCGGCTGTCAGCGTCGCAGCCACGATCGCTCGCGGAGGTTAATCGCGCTGCTGCAATCCCAGATCCCGTGAAAAGTGGATCGGAACGCCGATTGTGCCCCGGCCGGTAAACGCAATTACGATGTCAAAGAAGACGCGGCGGCGCTCCTTGGCTCGAAGAAAAAAGTCCTCCAGGCAGGGAAATAAAAAGGAAGTCGCTCTCGGAAGTTCGATGTCCCGATCCGCCCGTCGCCGCTCCGTGGACTTTCATTAGGCGAATCAGGGCCGAGGGGGGGAAGTTCCCTTCGGTGGTCCCTGGGCGCGAAAAGTTTGAAGAATTTTGATGGAGAGCGGCTGGCTGAAAAGTGCTGGCACAATGAGAACGAAAACGTAATCTGAAACGGAGGATGGAATCCAAGGGCGGAGAGGGATGGGTGAAAGAATCTCGATTTGGATTTAAGCCTGGGAGAGACGGGAGACACTTTTATTGCTCGTGTTCATGCATCAATCGGGGCTTGGGATAGAAAGGCGGTCGTTTTTCGGGAATTGAAAATATTTAGGGTTCTTGAGTGTGATGAACATCTGAGACTGAGACTCTTGAAAATTTCTATTGTGATTACGTTTGTATTTCGAAGTTCTGCTACCTATTATATTATGTCTATCTATAGACAATGAAAATTAAATAACGTCACTCTTGATGACCCTCAGGGGCTGTAGCTACGTTTTATCGTAGCTACGGTACGGGTTTAGCAATCCCGAGGTACTCGAACTATCGAGTATATATTATTAAGAAGAATGGAAATAATTGAATGGAAAGACTGAAGTTTAAATCAGTTTACACACACACTTTAATAAACCCAGGCAAGACCCAAGCAAGACTTCAAGTGTTCGCATTCCACAAATAGGACTATAACTTTAGCTGAGTGAACCTAAACCATACCACACTTCCATTTATAAATCACGACATTAATTAAACGCAAGATTAGACAGTCCCTTTTAGAGCAGTCACGTCCGTCAATCACAATCAAACTAATAGCCTCCAACACCCAATTACTTCAGCGTCCACCGCCATCGCCTAACCATATATAAAGCCACCAACGTTCAACATCCTTCAAACTCAACCCCTAAGAACGGCACAACTTCCCCCAGGACACACCATGCTTCATCTTCATGATGCATCCCACATGACAGGCTGCAACGTCACCAAGGATCGATATTTCTATTCTTCGCGGTGGTTCCCCGTCAATTTTTCAGCTTTACTATAGCATTCCGCCACACCGCAGCCAGCATAATAGACCGTAAACTCGAGCTGGCAACGCGTCCACTGGGAATATTGGATCTCCGCGACGTGGACGTCTGCCGAGCTGCATCAGCCCCGATCGGAGTTCGTCTCCTGTGGTGACCAGAATGGAAAGTTTCGTAGAATTTATAGACGTTGCTTGAACACAGGGCAAACAGGACAAGGATGACGAAGAAGCGGTGGATCAGAGGAAGATAGAGGGTCTGGAGGATTACCAGCCTTACTTCGCAGTTCTGGCACCTGGGATTACGACGCTAGTACGGAGGCAGCACGTTTCGACTCAAACTGGAGGAAAATTGATTTGACTGGACTTCTTAAGACACCTCGATTCGCGAAAATTGCCTGATGGTTCTTTCGTCAGATTGCAAATCTCCTCCTGAATGAATCTGTGGTACAATCCACCGTAGGACCTTAGTCTTCTTAGGTCAGTAGAATCTTAGTTTCCTTAGGTCTCTAGAGTACCTTGATTCTCTTTGATCTCTGAAACTATACCATACCTTCTCAAGTCCCTAGTGTCTCAATCACCTTCAATTTGAATCTTCTTAATCCTTTAGGACTTCTAGCCTCTTCCTTTCAGAAAGCTCTAGTTCCCCGATCACCGCTTATCTATCCACTTCTGAACACACACCTAACCCAAGACCATCTTCTTGAATGTGCCTTTTCATTGCCCGATAGGTTCCCGCTATCAAAGTCCATGAAATGAAACGAAGTGGCCGATAAACTCGATCGTTGTTTGTTTCACGTGAAGTTAACACGATCGACTGAAGTCGTTGCTGCTAGCTGTACGGTTTGACGACCACTAGTTTAGGGTATCCTTCCGATCCTCGTTCCTTTAGCGCTAGCTTTCGAGTCCCCGAGTCGGGGAGTAACAACGTTTCGGACTTTCTTTCGAGTTTCATTGCTTCTTAGAGAGGTCTCGACGGGATCCCACGAAGTTTGCGGAAAGCGAATGAAAATTAATGAAGCCAGGAACGGATGGGACACGAGCATGCGGACGTGGCTGCAGTTTATGAATAATTGGGGACACGCGATATCTGATGAATTTTAACGTAATTCTCCGTCGCGACGAAGTTAGTCGAAGAAATGTTATGGTTGTGGGGGTTTCTGGAGGAGCTGTGCGTGTTCTATGCCACGCACACACTGTGTACGGCTACTATGCCGTAACCACAGTTAAAATAGAAAAATAGTAATGTAATTATCAGCTGTTCGTTGCTAATAGCGAACGAGTACCCTAACGTAAATTCTGAAGATAGAACGGATCGAGTTATTTCGCGTGGGTTTATTTTCGATTAACCGCGCATTCTTTAACGACAGATCAATCCCTCGAGAATCCAGCTCGCAATTACGGCGCGTAATCTTGCGAAAACTCGCAATCAGTCGAATGTCGAATCCTCCTAGCCCCGAATCCGACGTAACGTTTGCTCTTGGAAGCTGCCTTCCCCTCACTTCGACGGAATGCGGATATCGAAAAAGTTCGAGGGGCTGATCATTCTTAAAAATTCCACCCGGTCCTTTGTTGGCTGGCTCTTTGTAAAGGCATCCTTTATCTAAACGGCAAGAACAAAATGAACACTTTCAATAAGTTCCGCCAATTTTCTCCTTCTCTCGACTGCTCCTTAAACTGGGCCAATCGGAAGAATTCCTGCAGTGACGTAGCTCTTGGAACAACTATAAATCCACGTAGAAACGTGGAAGGTTTTTAGCCTTTAATTAGGGCAGTTGATATTAAAATGTATGATGACATGATAAACGATAGTTGGGATGAAATGGAGCAAAACTTTCGGGGATAATACAGAGAAAGATAGGAAAGTTGAGGAAAGAATTATATTAATTGCATTAATATAAATATTATTAATTTTACAGAACTTCAAGGTATTTAATATTTTATGAGAACTGTCGAAACATGTTAATATGAGATAGTATTACTTTGCAAGGCAAAATAAACTTGAACGAAAGTTTTATGAAAAATATTGTATTCGGTGTCGGTGTCATTCGGTGTCATGTATAAACACGTTTAAAAAATAATGCCAATGAATATTCAGCCCTTCGTTAGACATTAAACAGAAACGAACATGCCTGGCAATTCTGGGAATACATTATAAGCATTATAACATAGTTTCCAAGTCCTCCTACAGCTGTCAGCAGTGTTCATTGTCTAAAATTTGGTTGGCTCATGTTTCTACTTCATCTTGTACTCCCAACCCGTCTGCTAGGTTAACTTTACGAGGGAATTGTGTATTATTTAGTCGAACTCAATAAACACAGCTGAATTAATTCGATTTGTTATTGTCACGATATTTTAACTGCTGAATGATATAGCGTGTATTATAATTTTAACACACACTTGCAAAGCAAAGATAGTGTTAAAGAAATAAATATTTAAAAATTGCATGACTGCAGAAAAAAGCTTAAATTGAATTAAATATTATGAATATGTGAAATAATTTAAAGAACAATTTATGACAAGTTTGAGATCTCAAATATAATAAAATATCATGAGTCGTAATAAATAGAACTTTTAACAAAACTATTACAAGGCTAATAATAATATTATATCACAGAAGAGACAAGAGAAATCAAAATGGATGCCTGCGGGACACAGTGAGAAATAAGTACTCAAAGCTGAGCAACGCAGATTATTCACACTCATCTCAATTATAGAAGAAAACACGATTAAGCTTCCGTGTCCTAAATGATGATAAATGGCGCACGACACAGGCCAAGACGGAAGACATTTATAACAAAAGAAGGGAAACAAAAAGAGGACATTATGTGAAAGTAGTTTTAAACAATATCATCTTTAGCCAGGAAGTTTGAATTCAAAAGTGAGGTCATCGTGTGATGAACTTACCATTGTGGAAAGTTTCAGCCATGGAAATTTGCTGCTTTCAGACACGAAGGTATTGCGCTGATAAGAATATTCTTTGCTAATTCTTTTTGGTCTCTGCATTATGGAAACGCGGAGAATATTTTACAATAAGGGTGCTTGATATAAGTTTTATTTTATTAATAGTCCTCACTTTTTACTAAAGCTAATTAAACTTTTAAAACAATTGAAACTGCAGCAGAGGAACGCAGAAGTATCCCTTTCGAAATTTCGCGCAATGAGATTCTTAAAATTGGTTGCAGCACGACGGTGAACGCGAAAATCCGCGTTGAATCGGACATAATTGCGACGAATGAATTAACTGGCGAATTAGTCTCGTGACAATTGTCGGATAATAGGCGCAAGGGGTTCAAACTGAATGATTCGCGGCTAATTGGACGGCGCGAAATTTCGTGGCTCGTTGGCGGCTGAAAACGAGTTGGGCGGGCGGATTTTCTTTTTCCTGGAAAATTGTGCGTTACACCGATCAAAATTAACCCGACCGATCGCGCGTAACTGGTTAATTTTATTAAACGACAGTTCGTTAAAAAATTAAAACCTTTCGTGGTTATTTCATCAGTCTATTATTCATTTATATTTTTTCAAAATTACGATGTTGTTAATTTTCCGAAGCTAGATCGCTAAAATGAAACGTTGCGCTATAAAAAAAAATTGAAACCATCACCGAGAAACTTGTCGAACACTTAACGACATATTTTTAATTAAGATAATGGCGACCGTCCAGGCGCGAGAACTGGCTGTATTTAGTAGTTCTGGGAACCAATACTATCGATACTCAGCCCGTTAATTATAATCTAGCGTTGAATTGTATCGGACAGAATTGATATCCACTCGATGCTTCTACGCAAATATCGATGGATATTTAATATTAGAGTGTCACGTATTATATATTTCACGGAGAATATTCCGAACTAAATAAAATAATATTTATATCGAACCAATTAAAAATATATATTTAAACAACTGTTTGGTCATACAAATAACTACATAGTGTTTCAAGTAGTCACATACTACTTCTACAAAACTATACCCTTTCCCGATAGGTAATATATTATCACGAGTCAGAATAACTGAAATAGCGATTAAAATTCCAATATACCCAGTGACGCCGAGTTACATGATTTCGTTTGTTAACATGACACGTTTCATCGCTCCTTCATTTGACACCTTCGCCCTGCATCGCAAACGTTCACGGATGGCATTGTATTTGATAATCATGCATTCACCAGAAAACAATGGCGTACCGAGCACATGACAACTGACGTACGTATCGGACGTCGTTTCGCCAATCGCAAGCGCGGGCTGTCCAACAGCTTCCGGTTGTGCATGTTCGATAAATCGTTGCCATCGACGCCCGAATGTCGAATCAGTAGCAATCCCAAAACGATTAACATGTAATACATTTTGTAAAAAAAAAAAAGAAAGTGAAACATCAATGCAGGTTTTTCTGTTGTTCCTACAATATAATTGGAATAAAACTAAAGCTCTTAGAAGATAAAGACATAAGCTGGTACGAGATACAAGAGAGACACACGTGCACACCCATAAATCAACGTAACTCGAAGTGTTCACCTTTATCTCCCAGTTAAACTCCATGATCAACTAAGACCAGCAACAAAATTCCCCCCTAATCAACCTCCTCCTCGTCATTATGCATACACCATCCACGAAATGAGCGACAACCCGTCAAATCTGACGCAGATTGCAGCGGTGCGCGACATCTCGAAGAACATCGAAATTTGGCGGGGCAAACGCGACATCGATCTCCGACGGCTGGTCGATCATAATTGCGGCGAATGAACTAACCGGCAAATTAGTCGGCTGACAAGCGTTGGGTAATAGATGCAGTAGGAAACCGAAACCGGATGATTCATGCTTGATTGAACAGCGCTAGACGCTTCGTTGCACGGGCCCCCAACAATGGACTGCATAATTCCGTCGAATGAGATATGCCGTTGTCTGAATAGATTTCCGAGGCGTTCGCTCCGCGAGGATATCATACGCAGGACCTGGACGTCATTCAACGGGTGGTCCCGATTATTAGGAAAGAATCGTGACTGTATTTCTGGCGGCGCCCAGACGACTAATGAAGAACATTGTTCGACGATCACGTTGCCCGCGAGCATTTCGGTTTGAAATGTGCCGCCGACGTGCGTGAAGCCGGAGACCCTAATCACGTCGAACGCAACGCTTTCGCAGCGTCGATGCGTTGTTTTCTGGAAGCATTGTTCTCTGGACAGCTCGTCTCCTGGACGTGTTTATTCTAGTCGAGTCGATTTGATGTAAAATGAAGTCCATTTTCCCATACTTCTATTTGCCATAAATGCATAGACATTGACAGTCTACTAATTACCTTCTCCATGAATGAAAAAGGAAACCAATTTAGAGCAAAATCTAAATTTCATAGAATTAAACGTATCGAATTATCCCAAACATCAGAGTATCCTTCTTCTAATGGAACAAGTCCAACGAATGGAAAAGTATCGGACATTTAATTGCCTCAAAAATTGGTCCTGAAAGTCCCTAAACGACGCTAGCATAAAAGATCGAAAAGCCTCGGTTTGTTTGCGGTGGGCCATGAAGCGTGTTTCTGCTTTTTGAATAAAGCGGCTGAAGAACACTCGAGCTTTGAAGGCCAGTTAGTTTTTGTTGGTTACACCCTAATGGGCAGCGAACGAGCATCGAGTAAACTGAAAATAAAAGGGGTAGGGGGTGCGGGATCTCTCGATAGGCTCTTCTGTCGCGTTCTAGATCGACGCTCCATCTATGCGAGCCTCCACTTTTCGATCCAATTTCAGCTCTCCCCTGTTGTTGGTCGTCAGGAAAAAACAACAGAAAGAGGAGGAAAAAACCCGGGGGTGGAGAAAAACGAAGCGGTCACCGCCAGTTACACGCGGCGGATACGATATCCTTACTTGCGAGCGCGCTAAGAATTGTAATAACGTCCTCTGTGTAACTGTCGAAGGCTGCTGCTCTTCCACGTGGACCGTTTTCCTAATCGAGTGTAGCTTCGGGCGTGTGGAAAATCGGGAAAGCGCATTCCGCTCTGGCGACACAGAAAATCTCAAATTACAAAAGGAAACGTGAAAAGTAATTTTTGTCGGAGACATTGGGTGGAGTGCTGTCGATAGGTGATTATAATCAGAAGTGCAGGGTATTATAGTGAGCATGGGACCTGAATTTACTTAATTTGTAGATTTATATTCCGTCATAAAACACGTGAATATTTACTAAACTACCTAAGACTATATTAGATATTAAATTAAGCTAATGATCAGAAAATTGCCAAGCAGAAGCTGCAATAGCAAGGAGACATTATAACTGAATCGAAGCTCGGACACATTTTCCCTTTCCGGAAAATAAAGTTTATTTCCATTTCATACGTTTCCATTCGAGCGCAATCACCTCTGCGTGCTCGTTCCCTTCATAATCTTCCATGGAGACTATATATCCTTTATTGCAGTCCGTTCCTGTGTCCTTTTTTTATTTTAACCAGCATTGTGCCCGGCTGTCCCACAGCTCTGCAAAACGGCGCCATCGCATTTAGTAACAATGAGTTCGTTCGTCTGAAATATTTCCATTGTTTAACACCTTGGAATGCGATTTTATCCAAGCTCGATAAAGTGCTCTCGATAATTGAGACAAGAGTCCCAAACAATAAGAACGTTTTGGAGTCTTCAAAGTGGCAACTATCGTCGCATAAAATGTTTCTTTTAACACCCTTTGCTGGAGGCACAAATTTCTGTGGATTAAATTAGATTCTTTGAATTAAATTTATTGTAGTTTTCTTGAGAATATTTATTAACCAAAACGTGACCCAAAATTCTATTTGGTGATTTTGTAGAAAGGAAAGATTCCGAAAATATTGAGGGATTGGTATCGGGTAAAAAGTAGGCGAAAACACTACAAACGCCCTCGACACGCCGCATAATCTTCTATTTCACGTTCGGATACGAGCCAAAGGCAAACTTCATCAGCTCGAATAATCCCCGGAAAACTTGCCTCGCGTAGGTTGCAATCTGCCCGCAGCTTCACGCAGCGTGGAACTTTCTATCCGTACGAAGGCATTAACGCCACAGGCTGGAGTATCTGTATAAAGATATGAAACTACTGGCCAAGCATCTGTGTGTGTGAACCTATTGTTGCATCATTTGTACATCCTGGTTAAACAGAAAACATTAGATCGAGGAATGTTTAATAAAATCGAATTTGGAGTCAGACTATTGAGGAATTTGCTTATTAGAATTTCGTTTGAAAAACTTTAGCTTTATATATTAGGAAACCGCACCTTCAAACATTGGCGAACCTCAGCTTCAGTGGCCATTTAATATAATACACAAGATCCTCACCAGAGATGCATTCAGCCCTCTTTAGAAGTTTCTACCCATGCGAAGGCATTAAGGTCAGAGACTGGTGTGTCCGTGTAAAGATACGAAACCGGGCAACAACTGTATTCCCGTATGGTGAGAAGAGAACCGATAGCGCAATAGGTGCCCACCCTGCTTATGTTCATACACGGACGAACATCCGTGTGCACGAACGGGTTGTTATATCATTTCGATGTTTTGCGTAAACACGAAGACGTGGAGCTGCAGCATCGTCGTATAAGCGCCATGGGTTGCGTTTAATGTGGTTGAGCGCCCTAGGGAGGCGGCACTTTATACATACCTAACTACACCTACGGCAGAACGTGTAACGCGTCTCTCTCTTTCGCTGAGTATCTTTATTTTTCGCTTTCGAACCATTTAAGTAGCGGAGTATCCCTCATGCACACAGAGGATGGCAATCATCTTTAATGGTACTACTTTTCTTAAGTACCAAACTATTCCTCATAATCACGCAGTATCTCTGATGATGTTATGCAGCTTATCAACTCTCATCCCCAAGACGACACTCCCACCCCTCGACACTGCAATTCTTTCCAACTAAAAATCCATCTCCCAATCAAAGGAACCAACAAATCCAAATGTACATAGCCAGCTTCCACTCATCAGAGGAACCACCCCCAAGTACCATCGCCAATTTCCACGCTAATTTATTTACCCCTTCATCCCTTCCTGTTAGCAACCTCCCAGCGGGTGTTCGTGTTTTCAGAAACCAGCGTCGTTTTGTTTTTTGTCGTCGACGTATAAATCGTTGGCTGTATCTTTCCCCAGGTTAGCGCGCAACGCCCCCCCCTGGCGTCCCCACCCCCTCGCCCGACGAGAGTGCTCGAGAGTCTGCGCTGCTCGCGTTGTATCTTTTTATTTCTTCGATCAATCTTCGTTTTTCCCGCGCGCGTCCGCCCTGTCTGTCTGTTTGGAGAACCGACTCCTGGCGTCCTTTTTTCATCCCCCGAGTCGCGATCCTATTTGCCGCCCCGTTCCCGCGTTATTCCTCCCCACTCCTATCGAATGGCTACGTGTCGGGACACACTCGTAACCGGGGGTGTATCTGCCACGCTCGTAAATCTGAACTTTTTTGCTGTTACATTGATTACACGTTCGAGTGCCGTAAGGAAGCTGCGATCTTTCTTCCGTACGTGAACCGAAGACGGCGAACAACGCTTTTTTTCCAACGCTCTTCACTCTCTCTCTCTCTCTCTCTCTCTCTCTCTCTACCTCTTTTCCGTGCGCGCGTTCCTCTTCTCTAACGTTCTTCCTCCTTTTCCCAGAGAGTTTTTTTAGCAGAGCTCTCCGTGATTTCAGCAAGGAACGCTTCCACCGTAAACCGATCATTCGTTATAATTACGTTTCCGGGATAAAAAAAGAAAGAAACGGGGATCGACTGCGCGAGATAACTCGATACGTTTCGTACGAGGCTGATTTATGATTCATAAATCGCATGTATGGAGCTCCCTGTCTACTTATCTCGCGATGCAAATCTTCCACGCTTTGTTCGCCTTTGTCTGATACGAGTTTCCACCGGTTCGTTGTGTGTTGTAATTAATTGTGAGACCTCCTGTCTTTTACGGGGAAATTAAATTTTTGTTCGCATTGCGATTATGATTGGTAATATCGTTCGAAGGAGAGTATTCTTTTTGGAATTTCGAAGTGTATGTATTTCTTATTTGGAGATCGAAATTACATTTCTCTAGTGAGATTTCTAGTACAGTTATTTGCAAATTTTTTCATTTTCATCAAACAATTTTTCTCTGTTCTCTGAGGTTTGCTTTCTCCCCCAAGAATAGAAAATTCAAAGGTAGCTCAGGACGTGTCTGATCATTGCTCGATGTTTCTACTAGTCTTAGACCTTGCGAACGTTTAACGTTGATTACATCAGGTCTGGGCTGGTTCAAATTGAAAAATTTACATACAAAAGTGTTGGTCCGTGCTGTAAGTGTAATTTTTTCACGAGGGTGTTCTCGTAGATTGTATCAGTTGTTATTCTCCACCCTCTACAGAATTAGGTACAATTTATGGTAAACCCAACAGAAGAGATGATTTTTCGTTTCGTTTAAATGCCATTTGAATTGTTGCAGTCTAAAATACAAATTACAGATAAATATTTAAAAATATTTATCCATAGTTTAAGACGTAATTAATTTTTCTAGTAATATGGCCCACATATAAACGAATATCAGTTTTTATTTTTGATTATTTAAAGTACTATAATTCGTTACTGATAAGGCTAATAAATGCATACAGCACTATTAAATATAATATTTATCGATCACGGTATAATCCAGCAAATCCAACAGGGTTTATCATCGCCGTATCGGCGCATTTATGCCATCATTAGAGAGACCTGAATTTCATCGAATATTTGTTAAAGTCACTCACGTGACTCATTTCGAGGTTTCATATGATCGAATCGAAATTTGTCAAACCAAGGACGAGATCGCTCACTAATTGTGCATTCCGCAAATACTGTATTGATATTACAAATAACCACCATTGGATTGTATTCTGATTTAGCTTCATTCAAATAACCTCACGCCTATTCGGATTTGACATTGTATTTAGAGCATTATTGCACATTTTATACAGAAAACGGTTTCGCCCATCTCCGCTTCCAATTCTCTGTTTTATAACTCGGCTCGAGCAAAGTTTTTTTCGGTCTGCATTTATCCCCCGCTTCTCCAGGAAGCATTTCTCGTAAACGTGAAAGCATCGAGAGCCCTTCCAGCGCGGTGGCGTTGCGGATAATACTTAACGGTGACGGAGGCGTCGTTGAGACGCCGTTTTATACGCACCTAACTATCCTCTCGCCGTGCGCTCCACTCCCACACTGCCGTCTCGCTTATATTTATTTTCCTTGGGGTCGTGGCGTTTTCCTGAAAATCCCACGCACTCCAATCCACTCCGATCAAACATCTAAACAAACATCACCAAATCTGCTAAACGTCCTGATATCAGTAAACATTGCGCCATAGATTATTGAAAAAAAACGTGCGAGAAACTACGATCGCCCAAGACGGCAAGAGGAACGAACAACTTTGCGCGTCTCATCGAAAGAAACGCTTCCAGTAGAGAAACTACACAGCGTGTACGACAATAAAGGAACACGGTTGAAGAGCGTAGCCCACCTGCGAAAGAACACAGCCGAGTTACGACAATCCCTGGACCGTAAACTGCCAAGCAAAACAAGTTGAAAAAGAAGAACCCAGAAAAGAGAACACGGAAAAAAGAAACGAGATGAACAACGAAACGGATCAAAAGAAGGGGACGATAATTCGGGCGAGGGGGGGGGTGAGGGGGTAAATAGAGAAAGTGTCCGGTTGTGTAAACCACGAGCGTGTGTTCGAGGGATAAAAAGGATAAAAGGGAGTACGACTAAAGCAGAGAAACGGGGCGAAACGAGCGTAATTAAAAAAGAAAAGAAGAATCAAGGGAGAAAGACATTCGAAGCGGGTGTGGGCGCGCAGAGGGAACGAGATAAAGACAATAATCGTAGACAAGAAGCCGCTTCGTTGTCGGTGTAGCCCCGGATAAAGGAAAGGATTGAGCCTGGCAGAGGGTGGACAGTATGGAAACGGGAAAAAAAAGGAAGCCACTGGCGGAAACAAGCAAGACCAACAGAGGGTGGGACTTTAGGGGTTGGGGAATGAGACACACTGCTCCAAGGATACCTCTTTGCGAGGAGATGACTGTGGAGGAAGAGAGAGAGGAGCAAAAAAATGGAGGAAAGGTTACGGGTGCAGCAGAGCGAACGTGGACGTCCAAGAGGGTGGAGGGAGAAGGATAAAAGAGGATGGTAGACGGAGAGGACACAAGATGAAGATAACCGCCGTGGAGAGACAGGTTATACCGCAGGGTAGTTAGGTATGTATAAAGCGGCGTCTCTACGGGACGCCTCGGTCACATTAAGTACCAGCTACAATGCGTGCACCCGTGGAAAACTGTTCTTCTCTGTCTACCAACCCTTGAGAAGGTGCGACTTTGCGTGCACGACTGATGTTGGTAATACTGCATAAAAGGGTACAAGTTTGATGAGCGTTAGGGCCTGAAAATGGCTGCCGACATATAAGCAGAGAAAGAACTTAAAACTTCGTTGCTGAACCAGTAGGTGACAGAGATTCTCGTGTAAGAGACAGTTTTCAACTGAAACTTCAAGGCAAAACACGGTAATCCTTGTTGAATTTTGCAGCGTTTTTCAATGTTTAACTCGGTGATTTTGCCGCTTCGTCAATTTACTTGTTTATTCACCAGTCGTCGAAACAAGGATTATTGGACTGAAATATTTATACGTTTCCTGCATTCGTTAGCTGATTTATTTATAGATTGCGTGTGGGAGGTTTGCGTCGTGCCTAGGCAATTCAGGGATTTTGCATTCTGCGATTTGGCTTCTATTGATTTCTAACGCCCAGTACATTTTGTTTAAAGGTCGTTTGTTTATTCTCTGGATTCTGCACTCAATTGCCACCTAATTTCTAGACTCATTCCCCCTCAAAGATTCGGTCATCGAGTCGCCTGATAATTCATTTCATGAATCTGCTAAACTCTTATCTATTCTTTCGCGAATCACGCCTCGGTGCAACCAGCATCTCTTGAACTCGTTCCTCGACTCGCTTCCTCTTTCGCACTCTCTCACTCCGACCTCTTCCTCCGCATTGTACGTAATACTTAATGTAGCCACGGTTTCTCAAGAGAACGGTACATTACGCGAAACAGCTCCACATTCTCAGGCGTAACCTGTCCCTTTACAATGTCTACTTTTGTCCACGCTTCTCCTCAGCTCGCTCCTCTTACCCTTTTCGACGCCGTTCCATTTCCATCTACTCGCCCCCATTCCCGAAAAAGTACGCGTTTGATTTTCCTCGAGATTTAGATAATACTGAAATGCAAAAGATGTATTTGTTTTGAAAGCTTCCCTTGTTGTATCAAATATCATAGTACAATATTCATGTATTCGCGCAATTTAGTGACTGGTTAAACAGCGATGGTCGAATTATGTAATAAACAGAATTGCCGTGGAACATGCCAAAATTCTCGGAACGAAGATCGTAAGGTCTGGTGAATTCATCCCCCGCAGCTATTCCCTTTACATTTATTATTCATTACGAGTTTATATTATGCGCATCGTTCCTCTACATATTTTCCCCGTTACCGTCTGCGTTTCTTCGCGTTGCATTTTCATTTTCTTACGAATTGGTTTTCACTGTTTCATTGCTCCAGCTCTATTTACTCTGCAACACCTTTACCTCACCACTCTCCATATTATCACCCTTGTAATTTTTCCTTTCTTGTCTCGTATTTTCGTTTGCTATATTATGTGTTTATTCGTGTTTTCTTCATTTTTAATTTTGCTTTTACTTGAAGACCGTTGGAAGAGATAAGGGTGCAAAATTAATTAGTTTTGTAAAAGTGTGAGTGATTTATAAACAGACTTTTCCACCTACATACTTGCAATACCCTATCAAATCCTATCAAATGGTTCGCCGATAATTATGACATTGACACTCACACTCTTCAAGGTCTCCTCCAAGGTCAGTGACCTTTAGCCCAAATTTAGAACTCCTTCATTTCTATTTTTCTCCATTCGTTTAACTTCTCTCCCACGCTCTCTCCCACTTTCACTTACCCTCTACAATTCATCCCTCTGTTTTCCTCCCTTTACCCCCAGTCTCTTTTCCTTTTCTCGCTAATTCACTTATCCCGCAGTATTTCTCTCTCAGCCTTCTATGCTCGTACATATGCATCGGTGCTTCCTGTAACCATCACTGAACAGAGAAGGAAGGGGTGGCGGGGGCGTAGCGACGGGGCCGGAGAATATTATTCAAAGCAAGATTTACATTTTTACGACGCCACCATTTTCTACCGAAGGCACCGACGAGAATAGGAATTAGGTTCATTTACATATATACGCGCACGCGCACGCGCAAGTGAGCATGCCCGCGAGCCTCCTCGCGTAAAGGAGATTAATGCCTTGATTAGTTCGTTTTCCGCGACTTATCGCCACTGACGAGCCACCAGCAGCCCTTTTCAACCCTGAACCCGTCGCGTTTCTCTGCTTCGTTAGTCTGATGGGAGATATTTCCTATTCTGATATCGAGTGTACTTTTCTGTGGCTCTGTTATCATGGAGGTTAGTTAAAATAAATCTTTAAAATAGTGAAATGCCAGGGCTAACAATGCATGAATTACATTCTATTGGATAATTTTCGTGAAAGTATTTACCAAGTGTAAGAAGAACATAAAAGGGTCCAGTTAACAAAAAACTGTTATAGTCTTCTGGCAGGTACAATACGAGTAAAAGAAGGGCTTAAGGTTCAGTACCTCAACCGTCACTGATACCCTTTGCAACCCTCCAAAGTCTCGAATCGCTTCACATTTTCCGCAGTTGCATCGAAGCCCCATCGAATGATTCGCCAAACCAAGTTATCGCGCTCCGAAAAGACGCTTGGAATGAAATTTCCGTCTTCCAAAGGATCGTAAAGGGGGGTAGGGGCGGGGGTTCTTTCAAAAAATTGCAACGTCCCCTTAGAGCCTGTGGCATTCACCGAGACGCGTTCGTTTTCCGAGCGAATTTCAGTGGCCCATTACTATGCGTTACACGCGCGGAAAACAGGAATCCCCCTACAAATTCGCATTCATTAAAATTACATTAAATCAACGATTCGCGAGGTTGTAGGATTACGCTCATACTAAACGCACCAAAGCCCCGAGTAAGCTTGTAACTCCGTTCCCCCGAGGGAGTTTGAATTGTGCTTTTGGTAGGTACGTCGCTTTTTCGGTGTAATTTGCTTGGGTTAATCCTGATCGGTGGTCCTGGAGGCTGTCACGCGCGACTTTTCGTCGAGTATGGCTCATATTTATTTCAAGGCATTCAGTAGATAACCCTCGACAATCGCTAAACGTTCTGTGCCGTCTGCTCGCGATTTAGGGACAAAGAAAATAAAAAAATGTCTAGTAACTCGATCGGGTAACGATGCAAGACGAAGTGGTAGGCACGAAGCTTCAACGGGGAGACAAGTTATCGGAAATCTGTGATACGGTACAGAGAAGCCCTTGTAAATCAATCAAAAGCTCTGCACGGAAGGCGTTTCCGCTTTTGCTGCACCGAGAACTTTGAACGGGGTGCAGAGACTCTTTGTTCGCTTTAGTTGCGACTCTAGACAGGCTATGTGTCGTGTAAGAGGTATCCTTTGCGATGGAAACAGGCTTGAGACAATTTATGGTGTTGTTCGGTGGTTTTCTTTCGAGGATTTATCAAAGGGGTGAGGGGGACAATCGTGATTAACCAGAAGAAATGAAATTTGGATTATGAAATAGTCAGAAGTGAATTTTATATGTATGCAAAATTTTGTTTACAAATATTACTGTAATAACTGGAAATTGAGGTAAACTGGTAGGAAGAAATCCAAAAAAAGTTAATGAAGATCAGTGGAAATGTTTATTAAGTACTTCCTAATAAAATATGCAAGATTGTGCAGAAGTTCCGCAGCAAACGTCTCTAATTATCTTGGACCAGCTGAGACTCCAACGCGAATTTAGAAACGCAACCCTTTTTCTCGAAGCAAAAGCACATTTGCGTACACGGTACTCAAGAAATAACGTTCTGGAATCTGTGTTAAACGCGACCGTAAAATATTCTTGGCGTGACACCCGAGGGTTGGAAAAACTGTTCCTCAATCGATGCACACGTGCTTCAGTCGCACACTTTATCCTTTGGAACAGTTTTCGTTTAACCTTATCCTCCCAGCTTCCAGAGCTACTCCTTTATGCGGGCCAGGTGTGCGCCTATACTCGTTCGACTGGCTTCCGATACAGAAGTCGAGAGCAATTTCCTGGAATGGTCTCTGGGGCTCATTAACCTCTTTGATTAGACAACTTTACTTTCGAGGATCAGCGATAAAGTTGGTACGCCCGTATCGCCTTTTAAGGTTCACCGATAGCGTCGATCCGCTGTGTTCCTTCCATTTGTTATCTCGGAGAAAATTACTCTCGTGGGTGTACAAGGTGATCTTTGGAATGCGCACCTCTTGCCACAGATCTAGAACTAACTTAACCCACTAATCCTAAGCTATTGGCACCACTTACTATGGACCTTACTTTACCTACAAGTCTAAACCATAGGGATAGGTTCTTCGAAGATCTCGTAATAGATCATCCCAGCGGAACCGTTCCCCCCGCCATTTTTCCTCGACGAAATCGCATTCGCGCTTCCGTTTCGCATTCCGTAGGTGGTTCCCGCGGTTGGAGGCGCGCGGAATTAATTCCGGCGAATGGGGATACACGTAACGGAGGCGCATGCAATTTCCGCGACACGCGCGTTTCCCGATATTACGGTTCTAACGACCGCCCACTAGCCAAGGAGCCCATAAATAAAGTTCCACGATGGGTCTGGACGAAACCGAGCCGGTTCAGACGTTAATTACGAGTCGTCGACTAATTTCCGCGTAGATTGTTGCGGAACGGCGCAGCCAACAGGGAATTTGATCGATCCGTGAGAGGATCCTCTGCAATTGGCTTCAAGACGGCTGTCCATCGTCTATTCTACCCTCGACTCCCACACCATAACCTCTAAAAATACACAACAAACAGCTCGTTTAAAGACGCCAGGGGTCCCCGTTCGAACGCCAAGCCGTGGAACGACCCCGTGAATCATGTCCTCGATTCCGGGGTCACGTGGACAATGCGTCGCCAAGGCGAAAGGATAGAAATCCACGTGCGGAGGGACAGAGTTCCTCGACGAAATCTGAAATTTATGTTTCCGTCAGGTTGACTCCGCGGTGAAGGAGCGCGCGTGGATGAGGGGCTTCGCACCTCGGCGAACAAGGGCTGGGAGATTCCGAAAACGTTTACCTCTTATCCCCCGCCTTTTTCCTCTCGGCCGGCACTCGACTTGAAGGGCCGCTCGCGCGAAAAGGGAGACAGGGTCAAAGCTGAGGGAAGCGAGCGCCGCCGGGCTGGGCTCTTTTATCGGGGCGCGCGCGGGAAAAAATACGGGAGCCGCAGGCGCCTTTGTGCGAGAAGGGAAAAATCACGTCGGAAGGAACGTGAAAAAGTTCATGATGTATGTAAACGACGGCGCTGATTGAATTGCGGGGGCTCGCCCGTGAATCCCTGCGAAATTTCCATCGGCGGAGGCTGAAAGAGCGCAATTAACTGCGGTCAACGCGGTATTTGGGACAAAGGCGAGATAGCGAGGAGTTGAATCTGTTGTCTCCTGACCAGTGCATCCGAAGGTCTGGTTGAACCAGCACGTGTTCGGTTCGAAAATGCTAAAGGGAATTTTTGAATTAGGAATAAGAATAAAAATCGAAGCTCCCTCCACCTAAGTTACTCGTAATAAACACGCTACAGGTTCGTGCATTAATTAAAATTTCGTAGAATTATAAGGAAAAGCGCGGACTGCGAAATGAATGGACCAGCGGCAATTGTAATTCGTCGTCGAAAAAGGTGGGTGGAATTGCATTAGGCGAACGCGGTTTTCGTAATACATAATAACAAGCGAACGACGATAAACGCGTGGCCACCTGTTTCATTCGAGTGCACCGCCTAGTTTTTCGCGGCACGGCTTTCACCTGGATTATGAACAGGGCTGCGCTTTGCATCGAGGTGAGCGCTTAACGCTTCAAGTAGAGGGAAGAGAGGAAGCGCCCTGGGGGCACGAGACGACCGGATCCTTCTGTTCAAGACTTCTTCGCACAACTGCCCCTGAAGTAACTCGCGTTACGAAATGACGGTCGTGACGTTCTAACCAAACTGCTTGTGCCCAGCGACACTCTCGTCGACTCAGCTTTCTCGGGAACAATAAAAATACAAATATAGGTATAACTGTACTCATAACTGTACCTTACATACATCTTGAATCAACTGGTCTATTTTTTACTCCGTCATTCAATAGGGGATCGAATTCCGAATGAAAAAAGTACTAGGGTATATTTAGTCTACGGGTAATATTAACTGAGACACAATCCTCGATAAGTGTCGCACAAACTATTTCCTGTAAGTATAGTGTACGGTTTACTAAAAAACTGCTTAATAATCTCTTTTCGTCTCTATTTGCAGATATGTACAGCTTTCTAGTAACGTACAGCGATCCGAGCGTTTGAATAATGCGAGCTTGGACCAGCCCGCGAGTACGACCTCCAAGTAAAGAATTTTCTCCCTTCGCAATTACCAAAATCGTTAACAAAGTTCGTTGCACCCTGGCTTGGCCAGCTTTTATTTCCCGTTTCTCTCCCCAAAGATTCGGTTGTTGAGCGTAAAGAATGTTTATTTAAATTTCAACGACGAGCTTCTGGGTGGTCAGAGGAGAAAGACGAGAAAAAGAAACAAACTCACGCTTTATACATGGCTTCTGGTACAGAACGAATGCGAAGCTAGGAGAGAACGTTAGGATGAAGGTAAACATACTACCTGGACACTTTGCACGACTGTGTCTTACGCCAGGTGTCCCATTTTAAACGCTTTCCACCCTCTTCTACCGCTGCGACGCTGGATGAACCTAAATTTCAAATTCCTTGTGCGAATACACGTACGTCGACTCTCTTCCTCGCTGTTTCTTTGCTTCCTTTGTTCATACCCTACAGAGTATGTTGAAAGTCCTGTCAGGGAAAATTTGTGAGCGTATTCTGCGCGTCAAAAGTAGCAGAACGGATCACGGTGGGGCCTGAATACTTAGTTGAAGACGTAGCATTAGTTTTAAATAAAATTCATTATAGTTAAAGGGGGCTGTTTATAATTCATATCGTATTTTTTTTCCAAATAGTAAGACTATTCAACTTGTGTTCTTCAATCGAAATTTTTATTTACATGAGAAACTTGCTCCTCTCCGCGTTCGACACACCCTGTAGATTCCCTGATCGCTCTTCTACAACTCATATTCGTCGTCTGTCTGTTCCCCGCCGTCTCAAAATTAAGTCGTAGACATGCAAATTGACTTATTCGATTCGACCGGTCAATTCGTCGATCCTTCCCGCACGGAACATGCAAATGAGGAACTGGAGGTCGTGGAAACGACGAGCAGCGTAAGAAAACCATCGACGTGCAGTTTTCCCGGGGAAAATTCGCGCAACCGTTCCTTTTCCGCTTTTGTTTCGTTCTTTTATGAAACTGCCCCGTCTCCTTTCCTCGACGGTCCACGGAAGTCACTTTAAAGTTTCTTGCAGGCGTCGGGACGCCTCGATGCACCGAGTCACGATCGAGAATTACACCGTCGATGCCCGGAATTCCACGATTTCGACCCACGTCTATCCGATTCAGACATGTTCGGCCGATTCACGAATAAAATAGTGGTGGTCGTACACTGATTTTTTTTTTTTTTTTTTTTATTTTGGCGCAAGACTGCGATTTTTCGAATAAATCAGTGTTGGAATGTTATTCGAATAGTCTCCCTGTCTCATTGGTTTTAAATTGTATGGTAATATTTCAGCGATGTTTTAACGATTATTTGTACATAAATTCAGTCTCAACCTAAATACTGTACGCGAGCATTTGAAGGCGACTTTGTTCCTCCGTTGCAAATGAAATCTCCCTCCATTCGATATCCTCTCCCCTTAGTCCCTATTCTTACTCTCATACCGCGTTGAACGCGACGTTGGCATAAATTTCGAATTTCTTATGCGGACGTACGCTCCGGCAGCCACCGATTCCTCATTTTATTAGAATATTCGCGAAGAGACAGCGGAAGCTGTGCGTAAAGTTAAGTCGGGGGACTCGTAACTTTTGTTTCCTCTGTCCCTCTACTTCTTCGCGCGGAGTCTAGGAATGTAGTGAGCTTTTTTTTGGAAAGTGCAATTTAAGCACGGGTTGACTTCTGGGGTCATTTCTGAATATAATATTATCTTCCATTTATAATACTTCTATCTCTGTTTAATAAGGTACATATTATTTTCTTTCCTATTATTAGTAAAATTGAATCGATTGAAAGAAAGGAGATGAAAGACTCAGGAAGAAGCAATGACAGATATTTAATTAAAATGAAGCAACAAAATATCCATTTGTTCACATCGATATTACAATTCTACCAATCGCCCTTCTACTCTTAATTTAATTCAACCCTTCTCGTTGAATCAATCTTCCTGTTAAAATCGGTCACCGATTATCCCATCGAAAGTCGAGGCAGAAACGAGTCTCTGGTTAGATTTCGAGCTCGCTCTTTCCACCCCTCACAGATTCCACTATTCCCTTTCCTCGAAAACCAATTTAATCTTTGTCACGGCTGCAGGAACGTCGACGAGGACAACGAATCGCGACCGCGTCGCGACACCGATTCCCTCTGCCACCATCCCCATCCCCTGATCATCCCTTTTGCAACGAGAAATCTGACCGAAAGTCGGCTCGTAGAAAAAAATTCGGAATTTATGATTCGTCCGCGTTGAATACCGACGAGTCCCGAGCCAAGGTAGAGCCAGAGGGGATAGATGCAAGGTGAGAAGGATAGCGTGATATTTTTCGGGGGATGGCAAGACTCGTGTAACGCTTGGGTTACATTTAGACCTGATTTCTTCGCCGGGAAAGGGCGGTGCTCTCAAGACGGGATCTTGCCGTCAGGATTAAGTTTTAACTTGGCGGAAAGTTTGACACGCTTCTCTTGGACAGTTCTCCTTGGAAATTTCGTAAATTTCCACCGTTCAAGGGTTAATTAACGAGTTGAGCGATGGCGCAGAGAGACGTGGGAGCCTCTTAGATTGAATGAAATTGGTGGTAGAAACTGTAAGTAATTTGAAATCGTTAATAAAGGACGAAATTAGATCGTGTCGGTAGATGGATGTATCAATTACTGTGAGTGAACTTTTTCGGTGTGATTGTTCTCCAAGCTTTGATTTAATAAGTATATAATTGTTTCAATTTAAATTTTTACTTTAATCTATTATTAATAGTTGAATTTATAGTAGTCCAATTCTACGTTTTGTAACGAATTAGTTTTACAACGTTAGTGCTCCATTGAACAAAAATCGAACGTCGGACTATTAACAAGAGATCCACCTGCAGATCTGCATGTTCGAAACGTAAACGATCGCATGATTTCTCGTGAAGGAGAGTCGTGAAAACGTCAGCTCGACGAAAATTAACTCCATCGCTGTTCCTCTGTAGGGGGTTGGAACGGCGATCGAACGTGTTCCAGGCGTAACTTTTTGCAATAACATTCCATTCGATCGGCGCGTTAAAAATAAAAGAGGTCGACGTGGTTCCGAGATTCGCGAGGTATCGTGAAAAGTTTCGTTTCGAGGGCGATTTCGCGTCGTGTCACGTGCCGGAATATTATTCGTTCGCGTCTCTCGTTTCCCTTTCGATCGGGCAACTTGTTTCTCTGCGCATTGCGGAGCCCGAATCCCCCTCAATTCACCTGAAATATTCACTCGTTTATTTATTTGTATCGGACGGATCTTCCGTTGAAATATCGCGCAGATAAAATTATAGAAGCGCGATATAAAAGGTAGAGGAAAGAGGAAAATTGGAAAGAAAACGTTTGACTTTGATGTCATTTATTTTATGAGCATACAGATGATAATGTACGAGGGAGAACCTTTAGAGGATGTCGTAGTTCGAGTTTACCTAAATATGTATATGCATATATTAAATAATTAAATGATTAATTATTTACTATTTTATCGACTGAAGAAGGAAGATTTCCCTTAAAATAGGAGTTGCGCAGCTCTATGGTCGCTAAAAATTGAGCGTGAGTATTTTAGAGTAACAGAGAGGCGAGGATATAAAGAGAAATGGAGAGCCGCATTTATCCAGCGAACGTGCAGCATCTATGACACTTCCGGGAGTGTAGGGTCAAGCGAGAATACCTCGTAAAAGCTTGAGTCGCGCATGGGCGCAATAAAAGATGAGCTGTCGGAGGAGCAGCGCCGTCAAAATTACGTCGAGCTGACCGTCGACGTCGATGCGACGCGGTGCCATCAAAAGAGCTCGAGCTCTTTATATCCAGCCTGAGCCTCTTCGAATCATTCAATGTTGAGTATCGATGTTGTTATTTAAATACTAGTAATCGAATATCATTTTTACCAATATTACTATTCGAATATCATTTTTGTAATATAATTATTATAATTATTCAGTAGTTAAACATTCAAGTAGCAATATTTCAATATATTCGTCTATATATTCAAGTACAGAAAGAAGTCGACAATTAGATAGGCTCACCCCCTACTTTAAATTCATTATCCAGTGTCGAATCGGAAATTGCGTCGCTCGGGATCGACAGAAAGGGGACAAGGTGTAATCGCGCGTTACAATGCCGCTGGGACGTAACGCGAGATAATGATGGGATTTAGCGGCGTGACTCGGCTTCCTGTGCGTTCGTCGCTTTTGTGAGTGAACATTGACCGTAAGTTCCTGAAGCAAGGTAAAACGTTTAGCTCTGTTTCCTTTTTTACATTTCCAGACGGTTGATTGGGGATGATTCGTCCGTTGGATATCGGAAAATGTTACTGGGGCTGATTTTTTCATTAGCGGTGATCGATAATCTCGCATCGTTACGTCTGTTACGATATAACGAAGCGATATTTGTTCAGGTGAACATTTTTTCGCAAATTTATGCCATCATTTTATCTTTTATATAATACGGATGTGAATTGAGGTAGAGAACTTTTATTCGTCACTTTTCATTCATTATATAATAGCTCGAGTCGAATCGATTTTCAATTTACATTTCCTGTAGTTTATTTTGTCTCGTGTTACGATCTAAAAATATAAATTTCCAGTAGTTATTCCAATTTCTCGGATCTATAAACAATATTCTGCTAGAGTAGTTGTCCATTTATACCAACGGAGTTATTCTCGCTGGGTAAAGAAAGTATATAATTATAAAGTGTGCCATAGTCCCTTGACTGGAGGGTTTATTTTTTACAGAGGCAGCTTTTTTCATTCGCCCTATTCAAATAGAACAGCGTCAAGGTTGACAATTTCTCGTTTAAACAAATAAATGTCCGAAACGTCCGCCTTAATCATTTCCGAACTCTTCACGGGCGCGCAAATTGCGTTAACCTATTCGCTCCTCCCGCAATTTACGGGACCGCGATAATTCTTTCAGCAACCATACACGCCTCGTTTTCCGAATGAATCCTCAAATCGCGTTAACCCCGTGGCCTCGTATCCCGCGGCACGGTTACGGTACAAAACGCGAAAACGACCCATTCGATATGAAAGATGCCGCGAAACTCCCCCGGCGCGATGCAGAAATCGGAAACGAGGTTGATTGCACGTCTCACGTTCCCGAGAGGATCGAACCTCCGGCGCAGCTTCATCAAACGCTCTCCAAACGTCCGCGAAAAAGCTCGGAATCGTCGAAATTACGAATAAACAAGCGATCCCGCGAAAAAAAAGGGGCCGAGAGAGAAAGGGAGAGGAAGAAGGTGGTGAGTGTGGGATAAAAAAAAAATCGCCAAGCTCCGAAGCACGCGATCGAGCAGCGGGAGCATTGTTTGCTCGCGGGCCTAGAACAATTCAGCCTGCGGAAAAAAGCAGCGCGCGCTCTTGTGGTCTTCTGTTTCGTCGCGAAAAAACGGCAGCAGTATTAAACCGCGGTTGGCGTCGTAGTCTAAGAGCCAGGGACGATTTTACTTACGTCATCTTGAAATGTAAATATTATAGCTTGCCCTCAAAAGTTTCTTTCGTTTTATTATTAAGTAATACATACACGACATTTTATCGTTTATGTCACGATACTGAATAGTGTGCGATCCATTTTGCTCTATTACTGTCATAACATCGACGCCTGAGTAATCAGGTTGTCTATTTATATAAACGCTGTCACGTAAAATAACTAACAAGAGATATTGTTTAATAGGCACGCCACGATTTTGATGGAATCTATAAAATTTTATTTTGCTCAGAGATCCGCAGTCTAATAATAACTGCCGTCGCCAAATATAACAATTTACACGATCTGAAAAAGAAATCAAAGAAGGGGAACAGGAATGGAAAATAACATTTAATTAATGGATTCGTGATCGAAGGAATAGGATCGAACGGATTCAATTTGCCCTAGTCTCGTGGTGGGAGGTTTTCACAATTTCCCGAAACTTTAGATTATGCGAGGCATCGGATACAGGCTACCCGTTGTGGGGGTGGGAGGAGGTAAAATCACGCGAAAGGGTGAACTATGAAAATTCAAACTACGTCAGCGTAATAGACGACAGAGTTTGCCCCGGTGGATTACGTTCGCGCGGCAGATGGGAGGGCCAGTGAGGGACGGAGGAGAGGATGAAGATAGTCTGCAAACAGAGATGGAATCGACGCGACCTTATAACCTATTCGTCTTTTCGCTTCACTGGTATCCTCGATACGCTCGCTGACAGAGCTGAATCGAATTTAGAGGAATAGTATTTCTAAATTTAATTTAGATTATAGATCCTACGTGGTCCGAATAAAATAATACCTTAAGCAGGTATATCCAATATTTGCATTTTTAACTCCTTGCCGACGCAAATAAAGCCCGACGAATAATTAAATATCAGGCTATTATTTTTGCTTCGTTTCCCCGACAATAATATCTGAAGCTCCCCCATCTCTTTCACTCTCGTCGCCGTCGTCCGTCCTCTCCGTCGGCTAGGGGTAGTCGGGCGCCGATATATCACGGTGCATCGTTATCAAAACGCTAACCGAATGGACTATCGATATTTTTTTCCCTCCCTGATGAAATCCGAAATGATGAATCACGGATAATTAGCCTGCAGCCGTTTATCGATAATTGGTCGAGATTAATACGAAGTGGCGCGGCTACCTGACGCTGCCGAAATCTGATTCCGCGCTCGTACTTCCAGTTTTCGAGGTCCAATCAATCAACGGGTCAGAACAGGGAGATCGTCACCCTTCGCTAATATTTCTCCCTGGGATCCTTGTCGTTTTTCTTTTTTTTGTTCACCTCCACCGCACCTATGTTCGCGTTTTTTCCCTGTCTACTCTCCGCCTCTGGTTCGCTCAAGGGCGTTTCAGGGGTGGCATCGTTTTCTCGAATTCGCTGAGCGTAGGAAATATTATACTTCATGAGTCAGCTCGATTAGGAAATAAATAAATGTGATTACTTATAATAACACACCTAAAAATTACAGTGTCACCATTTTATCCATAGCTTCCCACTACTTTCAAAAATTGTTTAAACAATGCCTCTTATTTTTTCTATGCCCTAAAGGCCTTTCGGAGCCTTGCATCAACCGCATGGCTCGCGTTTGGCTCCACTCGCCCATGTTTTCCCGTCCAGTTCCATTGACTCGACAGCCACGACTCACTCGACAGTTCGCACCGCCCCCTTTCGCTCCCATTTCTTCTAAATTCGTTTTTTTTTCTTTTTTTTTTTGTTGGTGGCTTCCACCCGCAGCAGTCGAAAACGACACCGCGAGCATAAATCGATGGGGGTTGGGGTCAGTGAATTCATCGGTAGCCGAGGGCAGCACCCTTTGGTAATTTGTTAAGAGCCCTTCGTGTATACCCGGCGCCTCCATGTGTGCGTGGGCGTATAACGTTGGCTCGCCTCTGCGCGAACAGAGCTTGGAGAATTATTATTTTAAACAGTAAACAGTCCGTATTATTTTACGCCGTTACGCGTGGTTATTCAGAATTAAATAGCTCATTATATTGTTTACAGTTCATTTTACTTACTTCATTTTAATATTTATAATATGGTATTGTACTCTATTTAATTATCCTAAACATAGAGGGACTTTGTTTTGAAGTAATTTATGTAATTTAACCGAGCTTGTGTGTATTGGTAGTATTGAAAAAGAATAAATATAATTCAACAACAGTCGAGTACGTACCAATCGTGTACGCATGCAGATTTGAATGCCTGGATATTCATGGTGCAGTAAATTACGTTGAGCAATGTTTTCAAATTTGTTTTAAAATTTTTTCTCTTGCAAATATACAAAACATACAAAATATTTAAAAGTAAAAAAAAAGAAAACGTTTGAAAACAACTGTATCGCATGTTTTGACGTGAAATCGCTCTTGCATGGAAATCGCACGGGCATAAAATTCAGCAAACGTGCGACGCTATATCTCGCAGCCAGCCCTGATACATCCAAATTTAATACGTAATTTAATTAGGAAGATAACGGACTGCGATTCCAAGCGATTCCGTTCACGTTCCAACGATATCGCTGGGCGCTCGATGTACGGCCTCGTGTCATGTTCAGGCGACGCCATTAACAATATTCATATCCTTAAAAGCGGCGACGCTATAGGGTTCGTTTAAAGGTCATATCGAGCCAAGAATTACAGCTATCGCGTCTATTATCAAACGGGGGAGCGAACGATCGCGCGGCATGTAGCTTAATGATTATATTTCCACGTCCTTGGCTCACTGCTGAAAATTTCAAGTTTCTTGCATTACAGAAAATTCTCCGCGGTCTATCTTTATCGAAATTATTTTCAAACGATTAATATTGAAGCATCGTCACCTGCTAAATAATAACTTATCCAACTGTCTTCTCACGTAGAGCTTAGATCTCCAACGCAGTCATGAAACTTCCCCTAAATTCATCCCTCCGTCGTCAAGCGAAGTTTTCGCCGGAATTTCCGTGGAACTCTGAGACAACAGGAGAATTCACTTTTCTCCAGGGCGAAAAATTGACCCGGCGCCACTTTGCGTTCTCGATTGCCCGTGGAGAAAGGGAGCAGCTCCCGATGGCACGTCGCGCGAGTTTCATCCCTTGTTAAAACCGCACGTGCCTGCAGTGCAGTCGTCAGAGGTGCGCGAGCACACGCATGCGCCCCCGAGACCTGAAAGGTTTACATTTGCACTGGCAATTGCGCGCGCGTGTGTGTGTACCGTCACAGTTAGCCATACACTGATTAGCGAAGACAGGGTGCAATCAAGTCGGGTTACAGTCGGGCAAAGTCAGATTCGGGGCTTATTGACAGGGTCAAGGATTATTGGAGGGTTGTGTTTAGGTTTTAATGGAATATTAAATCGAGATACTAACATCGTTAGGTGGATGCAATGCAGGGAAACAGCGAAGCTCGAGGCAAAATGGAATTTAGGAGCTCTGAAAGGAAGAAAATGAATGCAGGGGTTTTTTTAATTTAATTTTGGATATAGGAGAAATATTTCATTCGAAATAATTCGGAATCCTTAAGAACCGGAAATGGAGGATAGCTGGGACGATTCTGAACAACAATTTCCTTTGCAAAAATCTCGGGTGATGCTTTGTTTTTGAATTATTAACGAAAAATCACCGACCAATCACAGCGACCAAGTAGAGTGCTAGACGCTTGGGTCAGTCGTCGGGGCAGTCTCTCGGGGCTGAGCGCGCGCTACTTGTTCACGTCACAAAACACCGGAACCGTCGAGGTTAACCGCACTCCATTCTTCCAAGAGGGAAAGAAATCTTCACGATGCAGATCATTTTAGTTTTATCTACGTCTGTGAACGAAACGATCTCAATTTACTCCATCAAATTTTACGCCCTGTTTGATCTTGAATATAAATTTTTCTCCCTGGCAGCTGTTACCGATATCATCCGCCAGGATCTGTGATATACATAATTCCAGACCAAATGATATTCCCATTCGAAATTCTCAAGCGAAATGAATGCCATGTAAGGCATTAACATGATAACCCTGTGTACAAACGGTCGTAATATTTCTTTTTTTTTTTTTATTTAAATGACGCTAATTTTTAGAAGCAAACAAATTAAAACAGTTATTCAGTCCACCTTTCTTAAATTCAATGAATTCTCGACTTATCTTTATGCGCCTACCCACACCTCTTCCGCACTGTTCCTTGTGCAGAGTGCCAAGACTTTTTCCCAATTTATAGAAAATGAACGAACGGTGCATGCATGCATGGAATTCCATAGAACTTGGAAGCTTCCGCGACAAACATGGCCGAGGGGAAAGTTTTAGGAATTCATTGGAGCTCGCGCACTGCGAAGATAACGGTCGGGGGTATACAAATTTCCTAAATGGGAAAAAGATACTGCATGGAAAACGTATTGTGACGAAAATGTTTAGGTATGCAACATATCGAATTAATAGAGTATGCCTTCTAATGAGTAATGCACAAAAATGAAATTAAAATATTGTCCCATACGATTCATTGAAATTTGAAAATGGAAAACGTAAATACACTCACCGTTTGATTTTCGAACGTGAAGGGATGAAATTCCCCGCGAAGAATACAAATTTCATCGCACGTGAGTCATTCGAGGCTCCGTTGCTAATTGAAATTCAAACGCTAGGCACGTCGTGAAGTTTAATCAATTTTGTTACCGAACTCGCGGTTGATTTACTTTCCTCCGGCCGTTACAATTTATTAACACCGTCCCGCGTCCCTTCGGATAGCACAATATTACATCAGCACGCGTGCAAATCCTACGATGGCCGTCCTCCCTTCGCTCGACCGACAACGTATCTGGCTAAATAGGCGAACGGGGGGCGAGCACGTTCCATTGTGCCCCGACAATGGCTCCGGGAATGTTTCGTGGTTTCTTTTCTGTTTCTGCGCCCTGAATAGTAAACGCTGGGAATTCATTTTGCTTCGATACAGATATATACTTATCGGGGCGTGCGGCCGAGGCTTGCCAACTGACGCAGATAACGCGCGTACATACGCGTGTGGGAATGCAGGGGGTTGGGGGTTGAACGTGCCCCCGCATGCAACGGTGGTGGACGAAAGTCTTATCTGTACAAGAATTTAGAATTAGTAATGTTTAGGATGAACAACGTTCGTGATAATAACGTCTAAATAATATTGGCACAAATTTATTCTGTTTATTAATGAATTTTTGCCGTCCTTTCTAATAGTATCTTATATGTAATACCATTCATGTGTGTTTTCTATTTAAAGCATTGGAAGGTTTGGGATACGCGTTAACGTTCAAATTAAAGGTATAATTGAGCATGAAAATCGTTAAAATAAGGGCGGCTGTTCCAATGAAATTTCGCCTCATGTCCAAGCACGCGACGCACAAAAAATGGTATAGTCGTTCGTTGAAGCTCGATGCTCAAATCGAGGGATTTGAACGACCACTACGAAACGCTTTGAAACGTTAAACACGGACCTCCTCGGTTCTTTATACAGCGAAATCCCCCGATAGAGCAACTGAACGAGCGATACATTAAAAATCTCCGCGCAGAATGCCCGCGCCGTTCCGTCGTCCTCTCTGCGTCGGATCGAAATTAAAACGCGATATTATCGCTGAACGTTTGCTCCGCCAACGCCACGGGAGACTCTTTCACGGAATGATCCCGGGGAAACAAGAATTGTATGGTCGGGTCGGCCGATCGAGCATCGTATTATCCATGGACGCGTTTCTGTTTGCGCAGAATCCGTGTCGCGGAGTGTCTTCTGCGTTTCGACATCGGGGATGTTATCGAGTTGCAAGTATTGATGCGTTTCGACCGATTGCTCCCTGATAATGGAGAGTTTCTGGAGCAATGGAGATTTATATTTAGTCCACTACCTGTACGGATCCAGCAAGATTTAGAAGGATTTGGGATTTATATTTAGTTCGCTTCTTGGACCGATTTTGGAATGCGTGGAGTTAATATGTATAGGGGTAGGGGGGAGGGCAATCTTTGGGGAGGCATTTAGAAAATTGAAGTGCTTCAAGATTTTACCTAGTTGGAACGATGAATCCCATAGATCGTGCGCGGAGGTGGATCGTCATCGATCGTCACGATCGGGGGTCCACTTTTCACGCGTGTTTTCGGCCCAACGATTGTTGTGCGTTGAACACGCGCTCACAAATGATGGACGACCCGCGGTCGGTACACGTCAGCCGCTAAACAGGCGTGACAATGGCTCCCAGTCCCCTGTCATCATACGTTATTACGCATAAAGGTGACACGCATTCACGGGCACACGGAAAAAGAATGCGTCAGAAACACGACCTACCGAACGGACACCACCCGGTCCCCCGCTTCGCCATTATTAAATTATAAACGCGTTTCGACCTATCGTCGGTCCCATCTACGATGGGACGCGTTTCCCTTCCGTGGCGAATAATCGGGGGAACAGAAATCTCGATGGGAGAGAGGACTTCCACCGGAAAGGGCGGAGGTCAGCCTCGAACTCGACCTCCTAATTTTATTTCTGGCCCCTTCTCCGACCTCTTGCTCTGACAGATATTGTGATATCTAGGTGAAAGCGGCGTAACGAGTATAGAAATTGTACCATATGTACACAAATAGACTCTACACGTTTATACACTCACAATCAAAAATTTATTTGGAGACATTATTAAACCTATTAAAAAAGTACAGAAATTGAATTGGTTATATTTAATGTTGTATACTGCTGTCTATAAATAACACCATCTTTTTAAAGTTCCCTGCTTTCAGCAGTTTATAACGAGTTTACCGTTAACGCTGATTGCTGCTATTATAACGTTTCTGTAAAGAACAGCCCGAGGCGTTACACCTTTTCGACTGCGCAGTTTTTAATTAAACCGGACCTGCGTCTTGAACTCGCGTTAACAGAATTACCAAGCAACAGGACGAGAACCGTGCTCTACCGAATATCAACTTCTCGCGTAGCTGGAAATGCAGCTAACTTGGTTAACTTTACTTCCGAAAGTCTCGTTTCTGATACTTTCGGGTCCGCTCCGCATCTCTTGCAATAACCAACTAATCCTCTCGCGACTGGTACGTTTGCCAGCCCAGTCTCGAGCGATAAACCAGCGAACAATGAGATATCGATCACCTAACTGCCAGAATCCAATCAAAGTTCTGGAAAACTTGCGGTCGTGAAACGGTGATACTAAAATGATAGCTGAATTTAAGCCTCCAAGTTTAATTCCATTTTATTAATAAAACGAAAAATTGTATCATTCGTATTCTTTAATAAATTCTGCATACCTCACACTTTGCACTACAATATTTTATACAGATATACTCGAAGAGGGTCTGAAGTAAAATGGAAGCCAACAGTGAGCAACCATTACATCCAGACGACAAATTTTCCCCAGCACATCGAATTTGCGTCAACAACAAAAATGGGGAAATCCAGGATCGGAAGATACTATCCTCCGTCCCTTTCCCCATGACAAAATACACAGTCGACAGGACAAAATTGAAACATCGTGATTTATTTAAAGTCAAGCAGCCAGCGACGTTTTCCATCCCGGTCGAGAAATTCTCCAGACATCCAAGGATTTTCAGCGATAAATTCTCGGTCCGTTGACAAAGCGACAGAACCGTCGACGATCGTTCCGTTTCGCCTCGATGCATCCGTGGGCAAACGTGCCCGCGTTCACGACGATTAATGAACACTGCCCGCGATAATTATTAAGCTTGTATGTCCCCATCGACCTCGAACTTTATTGATCGTTCAAATACGCGACGCCCATTAACGACTGACGCGTTCTCGTTGATTTACAAACCATCCCATACCTTTCCTTTTTATTTTATGTTCGCTCTAATCAAAAGAGTCTGACGAATTTTATTGTGAATAAAGAACGTGGGATTGGACATTTATTCGTGGGAATAAAAATAAATTTTGCTTGTTGCGAGAGAAGGACGACGAAGAATTTGTTTTTATAGTGGCGAATAAAGCTGGAGTTTCTCCTTTTGAGAGGAAATATAAAAAAAACGACGGGGACTGACACTCGTAAATTTACAAACCTTTTTGAAAGTACTATCGGAATTTCTTAGTGTACTTGTATTAGCATAAACATTCCGATGTAATAAAACACTGCCGAACAGGAAGCAACGTAATAAACAGTTTTTGCCATTTTTTCCTGGCCAGAGCGGCTGCGAAACGGAGAAGACGCGGTTGAAATTTTCCGGATGCCATTCGGAGGTGCTTACTGTTATTAGGAATTTCCTTGTCTCATTACAGACGCGTGCTTAAACGCCTCTCGGTTTCCTCGGAGCAATTCCGGCGAAATCAAGGCGTAGCTTGTCCTCTTCCAACCCCCACTACCTCCTCGCCCCGTCGTTGTCTACGGGGACCCTTTCAGCCCGCTCTCGATGTCTCATGGCCTCGTAACTTACCTTGTACCTGCACTTAGAATCTCAACACTGCCTGCAATTCCAGGAATTAGGAAACTCTTGGCCCGTAACTCGATTGGAGTGGATTCGAATTCGCGCATTCCATTCCAGTCCCCCTTCTATCTCCCTCGTACTCCCCCCCCCCCCTTGTCGTTTCCGTTCGCGCGCGTGCATACACGCCGATGCGTTGCACCCGACGCTTGTTGCTCCGACAAGCGGAAAGATTAGCGCGCGTGTCAGGAACAGTTTCCCGCTTCCGTTGCTAATTCCGTTTGCCTAGACGCTCTGTTGGCCCAGCTCTTCCGAACTTCGTCGTTGGCCTGCTTCTTGGATCTTTTCGTCGAGAAAGGGAGCTGAGAATTTTGGTTTAGATCGTAGAATTTAATTGCAGGACAAGGATGGGCAATTGAGTGGCCCTTGTCGCTCTAGTGGCGCTACTTAGATTTACCCTTAAGTTTCCTTCCAGCTAAGGTTTATGACGAACAACAGACCAAGCATTAGACTTCTTCGACAACTTTACATCAGGTCCAGGGGTCAACAAAATCCGAATCCCTCGCTGCCCTTACACCCCTCCGCGCATTCACCATTTTGATGAAACGACACGAGGGGACCGAGCATAACCTCGCTGGCCTCTCGATCGGCGCGCGCCTACGAAAATGAAAAGCCAGTCAACGTGCTTGAATCCCGAAGCGACCAGGTGTTGCCTGGTCGATCGACAATGCCACGGGGACCTCGTTGTTGTAAAATCGAAGTACGCGGCCCGTTACGTTCTCATTCATCTTTTCGAGCTTCCGCCCAACCACCATCCCTCTCTCTTTCTCTCTCTGCAGCCCTTAACCTCTTTCGACGCGTGCTCACAGCTTGTTGACAGAAACGTCAATGCACTCCTACGGCGCGCAGTTCGAAAAGAACGTGTCACGTGTCCGGCCACCGTGCCACCGCAATTTCTAAATGAGCTCGAGCGTGTTTCGGGGCCATCGGCTGTGAGGTATACGCTCTCCGGCCCGTGGAGCTTGTTTGCGGACAGGAAGGATATTTCTGGGCGGTTTCCGTGTGGACCCCTGCTTTTCCAAATTCACGGATATAAATAGCAATAACCTTGTGTCCAAAACTAGTCACGCCATCACAAAGTTATATTTTGTGAGCTTCCTGGTCTACTTTGTCCATATAAAAGAATTTACACGATTCCATCGTTTGAATAGTCGTAAACACACGCCTCGATCCAACCATAAGGGAGAGAAGCTGAAGAAAAGAGGAACGATGAAAGGGTTGAGAGAGCGGGGGTTAGAAAGGTGGGGTCGAGTAGAGGCATATGCATCGCCAACCATCACTTGACGGACCTCGTTCATTTCGCCTTTATGCACGTGCAAAAGGGTGGCCGGGCCTGCGGAAGGGTTAAGTGTTCGCCAAAAGTGCCAATTTCGAGGCGTGTGCGACGCGCAGCGTCTTATTACGCCGCTCACGGGGCAACCTCCAACCGGAAGCGGCCACGAAAACCGTGCCAACAAGCATTAGCGTTGACGCCATCCGTTTTACTCTTCGTGGGCTTGTCTGACAATGGACGAGTCGAAACCGCACGCCTGGGCGTTGACGAAGCTTCCAACTTGTTTCGTAAATGGAGGGAGTCATTGCTGCAACGAACATGCATATATATTTTTAATAATCACAGTTTTACTGTAAAAGGTTATTTGCTTTATCGGTTATTCGCTTATACCTTACAAAATAAAAGAATCATCCAGTGTTCCATCTCAACTACTCCAATCCTGAGCACTCCAACAGGAATTTCACAAGTAATTATGGCATCCAATGCCCACCGTTCGACTGTTTCCGATCGTTTGATGCTTGTAATTGTCTAATGGACCTCGAAGGGGCCACCGAGGTCCTACCGACCAGGCTTCTATTTGCCAGGGGAACCAGCGTCTCAATTATCGGGTCGCTCGGGCGGGAAATAATGACGATCGCGATGCTCGCCTTCGGAACCTTTAAGAATATTGAAACTATTCCGGCTCCCTTGCTCCGGCCTGTTGATTGAACCAACGAAAGGATCGTTGTTCGCTGATTTATTGGCCGCTTTGCGGGGGAGAACGTGGAACCGATTACGTGGCTGTTTTGGGGCCGAGGTGGAGGAAAAGAAAGGCGAAGGTGAGAAGCGATTGAAAAAGATGGAGAAAGGATGGGCGACAGGGGTTGCTGAGAGGGTGGAATTCCCCCTCTCGATCGATGGAATCGTTTGAGAGGCGAACTATTTGCCTGGTGCATCGTGCTTTTCGAGACTGGTAGTCCTTTGACCAAAGTGAGCCACACCGTCGACATCAGGACATAAAGTGGCTTCGATCCTGATATTTGGACAGCAGATAGACCTGAAAATTTCATTAGTAACTGGCATAAGTCTAGGTTGATGTTTAGAGAATATATCTCGATGATATATTTACTGACACAAATGTTAAACTGCACCCGTTGAAGAATATTTAAAAAAAATATATAAATGAAATAATAAATTCTAGAATCTATTAGTAACTAAAGTCCTACAGCACTAGACTCAAATAAAAGGCCGATATATCAATCGGTTCACTCTTCGTGAAGGATGATGCTGCATCTGTTGACTCTTCGCTCAGTGGACAGAGATATGCCTCGATTATGCGAAATTACATAGATGGGATGCATCAGAAACCAGGTTGGTCGTAAACTTCGATCTTACATGATTAATTAAGCGTAGGCCAAGCGTGATTGAACAAGTGCTCGGGGGGTCAGGAAGGGCATTATGATGCCGTTACTGCTCCAGGCTTGGCCAACAATGGGCTGTTTCAACGGGGACGAGATGAAATTATTTGGTCGATGCGCAATTATTGAGAGCTGCTTTGTAACGCATGCTTGTAACCGCAGGCGTTGGCCCAAGTGCGACGAACACCCGACTAGGAATATTGTTCCACCTAAATTGCGCCGCGTTCTCGGTCCAAATTCGACCACGACGATCGAGCGTCGCCTGTCGTCTTCAGTTATTTTCGTGCTACCAGTCTAATCGAGAACTACTAGGTCGGGAACTAGTACGGGGAAAGTATTGGAAATTAGTTACTATTAAATAATAGTTAACTTGTTAGAGTGGTGCTTACCTACCCTGTAGGAAATCAGAAGATGTTGGCAGCAATCTTAGTAGATGTAAGAGTCTTTCCATTCTTTTGATTACTTGTAATAGATATGAGGTGAAGGTGAAACATGTGAAAATTGATTATGTACTCAGTTAACTAGTGATACTATTTACATGGTGGACTTGGATATATTGTTAATCCTTGTTTTCCCTTCAGAAGTACCCCTGTAACGTTATACAAGGGAAGAATAATCTATACCCAACCCAACTTATTATCTTCTAACACCTCCCTATTGAACAGCATCTTTTACTAATCCCTGTCAAGCAATTTACTGAAACTTTCTCAAAGTGAAAAGTCCCCATGAAAGATACCTCTTGACCCCAGCCAGTACGATTCACTTTCAAACCATCCAGTCAGCTCGAAAGGGATCCCCAAGCTCCCCGAAAAGATACCACCCGTCTGAAGCTAACTTCCAACGTTTTCTGCCTCACGGTAAACATCCCCCGGCAGTTTAAACGAATTCAGACGCCGAGGGGGCTGGCTGAACCCCCTGGCAGCCCCACGACTCGTTTAATTGCTATTTCCTGTGTCGACGTGTTCTTAACTCGGCTGAACAGAGTTGTCAGAATATAGCGGGACAAGTTCGCGGATAGACGAGGATCCGTGGAGCGTTAACCGTGCTCTCAAGCGACTCGAACCCTCCGGGAGTTGAAGACTGTGGAATTTTATTTAGTGGCCCGACACCGAACTCCCAAAGACTGGACGCCAAACATCCGGCATCTCGGACTACAATATCCTAGCAAACGTTTCGGATGCCTCGCCACCCGATGTCACTGACCGTTCGACCAGGAATCGTTTACGACTTTGCCATGGATCTCCCCTCTCCAGGAACACGTTACCGAACGCTCAAATTCACCAAAGAAGGGATGAGTTATTCCAACAGAATTGGAAGACTCTTGGATGGTGAAGATACGTTCCTGGCATTCTTTTCCTCCGGAAACTCTGATCGGAAAACGCAAATCATTTTACACAGTAGGAAATGAATTCTTCTCGAACCTTGAGTGCCCAACCGAATGTGCAAACGCGATCGCGTAGAACGTGTTCTCACACAAAAGGCGATTAAAAACGCTCCTCGGTATGCTCGCTTCACGTGGATAATTAGCGCAAAGATAGAGCCACGATATGCACGATCCAATTAAACCTGATACGTCACAAAGGGGAAGAAATTAAATCCCAGCATCAACCCCCATCCCCACCCGTTCCCATTGAGCTTTGGCCCTTTACCACTCCGACTGCACGGTGATAAACGAAATGTCTGCAATTCCCGTGCAACGTTATCAAGCCGCGACCCCCGGCACGCGATAATTCGCTTTTGCGCGCGCGGCCAATTATTGGTTTCGCAAAACTGATTATGTTCGCGGATATCGGATAATTCGACCTGCTATGTATTATTTGACGCCACCTAGCGAGAGCAACGTGTTGGTCGACCAGCCAACTGTTTTTTGTTATTCGTCCCCTTCGATAGTAAGAAATTATACGAGAGAGAATGTCCTTTGAGTATTTGTCACGTCCTTGATGAATTATTTGACGAAGAATCGGTAATATAGAACACTTTGTTAATAAAGTAGACAATTAATTTACAATTAACGAATTCTGTTAAGGAAGAAAATCAGAAGATTGTTTTGCTATTACAAGAATCCAAGTTTTCGAATTTTATTCCCCGAGCACTTTCGTTGAAGAAGTTTCAAGTAGTCGTGTCTGTCTCAGAAACTAACAAACGATTCTCCCTTGAAAAAGTTTAAAATCGTCATTGTTCATTCTGTAAAAGAATTATCGACTTCCAGTCAATGGTTATACCAAAACCTTCCGTGGAGCTCTTCTCCCTTGAGCAAAACTCTTAAAAAGCAACTGGTATACCCTTCGATCCATCAATCCTTTGCGGACAGGAATTCCTTAAGTACTTTTTTCTTCGAGAACAATCTTCCTCGTGGAAGAGAAAGAAAAATAGCGCCCTATCCGATGAACAAGATTCCCAGCAGTGGCGTATCTAGAGAACATTAATCTCGTATGAACCAGTACATACAACAGCATCCCCTGGAGCGTACTTCTGCTCGAATCCTCTGACCCGCTTTAATTCTTTTCAACGATAATCGTTTCCACCGAAGATAGTCAACCGTACACCATAGTACGAAAAGCTTGTGTTAGGATTATGTTTACTGCTCTGTTGGAACTATTGTTATAATTTAATTTTAGTGGAGAGAGAATGCTCTGTCGATAAGTCCATCCACCAAGCTTTGCCAGCCATGGCCCCAAAGTGTTAGATCTACCACTGTCACTACGATGGTCCATAATACCACTTAAGCCATGGTGGAGCCTTCTTACCACCTCTCGAACGAGCACTTACAATAATTATGCCTCAAGAATCTATATTACGTCTGATCCATTCTGTATCAGTGATGAGAAAAGAATGATTACAATGCCTTCTCAAATAGTTATTTAAAAAAGAACTTGCCCCTCATAGATCCTCGGTGTCATAAAAATCTGACATCCTAATCCTACCATTTACAAGTGTCCCATGTCATAACATTCCAGTTTAAGTGAAGATACCGGAACCTACACAAGAATGAGGATTGCAGTAGACGTTATTTACACTCCCAGGAAGTGACCTTGAGCGGCCAATATTTTCCCAAGCGTCGAGCACGGACCCAATACATTAAACCTTAGGACGGTCCATAATGTATCTCCCCAGGATCGTGCATCTTACCACACCAGTGGGTAAGGTGGGAGGGGGGTGACATATTTGCTCGGGTTCGGGTGTCCCGAAGCAGGCGTCCAGAGATTTATGCACGGGCTGATATATATCGAGGGCGTCGGAAGCGCGCCTAGACAGAGACCGGGCGTAGGGACAGGGGATAGAAAATATCTGGATTTCACCCCTGCCACGGCGACCAGTCCCGTCCACAATGGGCTCTCGTCCCGTTTCTTGCACTTCGATGATTGATGAGCCCTTGTTTACGTTCACGAACTTCATCCACCTTCGCCATTCAGTCCTGCTTCCGGTTTCTCCAGCGTCTTTTCAATCGACGTGCACACGAACTTAGGATGAAGGGATGAAGCGAGAGGGGTGGATGAAGGACACAGACAATGACATTGAGCGTGTGTTCAACGGGACCACGAACCAAACAGACTTCTCGAGGATCCTTCTGCTCTTCCTCCTTCGTTCCTCGACCTCGATTCCTCCATCTTTTTCCCTCCTTCGCCTTCCCTTGCCGCTCCTTTGTCCCCTTTCTTCTCTCGTCCTCATCCCGCGCCCTTTTCTTACTGAATACTACTTTTCATCGGGGCAACGAGCACAAGTGGATCCCGCCAGGATCCACAGTGTGTACTACACCGTTTTTGCGCAGCGCGCGATGGAATGCATAATTAATATTTCGACTGGCGCGTTTTTTTCAGCCGGCATCATCGGGAGCGATTCGTTACGCCTCTGCTCGACTTCTGCTGGGAATAATAAATTGAACGCGTGCTTCTCTTCGTCTTGTTATACTCTTTGGTCGGACCACCTCCGCGGACGTAATTAACCGACGGTTCGTTCGTATTTCCTTTGGTTGCCAGTTTCGTTGCCAGTCAGACCCCCTCTTTGCTTCTGGCGAGGGGAAGTATTAACCCTTTCATTGGTTGAAGCATTTCTATCCTGAAAGCGTCCCATCTTTTAGGCCCCTTCGCAAACTGCACGATTTTTGACGAAGGAAATGTTTGTGATTGACTTGAACATCTATTTTTATGGATATATTGATCGAATGTTATGTACAAGCTGTCTATTAGGATATAGACAATTTACAGAGAGAAACCATGAAACAATAAAAGAAGACCAATTTAAATCATTTAATGTTTCAATTACACAATGTTCAGCTAAACTCTGTTTCAGTCAAAATAGTTCCAATTTGAGATAAACTTTGTCAAATTTAGTATTCAAATGGGATTAAGAGCGCACACTAGACAATTGAAAAATATGCAGTTAAAACATTGACATAATATTGAAAAATTAGGAAAAATTTAACCTCAAAATATTTTATGTTAAGATTACTTACATATTTGCATTAACGCGAACGAATGTACAAGATTAAAGTCACGTAAGAATTATTTTCTATGTGTGTGGGCATCTCTTGGCTGGTTCAGCTTTTACATTTTGTTGAATCTACGACGCGGCACACCATGGTGGCAAACTCTACGACTTCAGTTAAATTCACGTAATTATACGTTTCGCGAAACAGTCGAATTCAAATGTTCGCTTGGTAAATTTGCACTGTGCCGTGCGAGGAAACCTCTGTAAATATACATTCAACGATCCAAAAATCAAGGAATACGATGTTCTTTCAGCGACGTGAAAAGCTACATTTTCTAGCAAATTCATATCAAAAGAAGTTATTCCAATAAACATCGCATGAAACAGTGAAAAGATGGCAGCAGGAAATTTAAAAGCAAGATTAAAACATTATGTATGGGACGTTTAAGATATCCATAGGTAATTAGATGGAAGTTGAATGATATTTCCTGAATAAAAATTTCCTGCCACGTTAAAGATTGCTACTTTAATTGCCTTACTTGTTCTAATCTTCTACTTTCCAAACATAACATTCATAGTTCACGAGACAACACTCTATAAAATATACTTTATTACCAATAACTCCTCGTCTCCTCTTCTTCATCCGTTCAGTACTCCATCGGTAAGACTCGAAAATGTAGAGGATTTGATCAATAGAACAGGCCACTTTGTAGATAATTTAGGTATCTCTGATGATAAAACATATTACTTTACAGGTAATACAGAATCCTCTGTTGATAAATCCATCGACCATGCTCCGTCAGTTATGGCTTCACAATATTAATGTGTTTTTCACCGCAAAACAATGCTTTGATTCCAACCCATAAACAAGCGCACTCTTGAAGCTATTCGTTCTAAAGGAAATTATTCCACGAACGCTTTGTTCCAGTAGGAAAGTTTAAACAGCAACATAAACAGCCGTGGTACGCGGTCTCAGTTGGCGCCATGCGTTCAGACTCCAACGAGAACAACCGTCTAATTTAATTGAAGTAATTAAGACGCGGTCCACCCTCGCAATTTACCCCCATTCGCGACACACAAACGCTTCCACCCCCTCGATCGCTGCCACACTTTCCCAGCGGAAGGCAAGTCTTGGCACCGGTGCTGGATCGCCAGTGATTCTTTCTTTTACTCTTTCCTTCCGCTGTTCGCCTGTTTTCTCGCGCCCTGGCCGATGGAATGCATAATTAATTCCCTTCTAGCCAAGTGTCAGGCGCAGTCTTTTTTCGCGAAACCGTCCAGATAAGAATTAGTGACCAGACACGAGTGTCACCCGTCGAATCTTAATGCCTTCGAATCGTTTCCTGTTTTCTTTCGTAAAAGACATGGGTATTTCCATGGATTTTTTGAATATTTGATGCTAAAGTGTTGAAATAAAATTGTACTATAGATAGAAAGGAAAATTTGGGGCAAATGTATTTATTTTGAGAATTTAATACTTGAATTACAGTAGGTATCGATATAGATGTACAAACACGACTAATTTGACGAAACAAAGAACATCTGGTAATATTTCATTCCAATAAACATCACCGACACATACTGCTCACACATACATACATGAAAATCAGAGGACCAACAAACGACGTTTTCATCTTCCATTCTCTCCAATTATTTCCCTTCGCAATAAATTTTAATTTTCATTATTTCCCTTGAAGCATTGCAAAGAATGTTCTCCTCGAGAAAAAAGCTGGTTTACAGAGTTCCACTCACCGCGACCTAATCCATTATTACTACCCGTTTGACTCTTGCTCGGTTTCATTCCCATTGCCCATTCAAATCTACGAGAAATCTCGCGTCGATGCAGACGAGTTAATAAATTAACTTTCGCTGGTTGAATAAGTTAAACATCCTTCGCCGCGTTGATATCCATTTGGCTGAAAATAATCCACAGGAATTAACTCTGCTATGGACCTTCTCGAGACATTTATATTAAAAATATAATTTGCAGTAACTTCACTTATTTACATTTTTGTTCTACAAGCAACGATGCATAAAATATCGCGCATCGTGACTGATGCCCCAACACACGTTCACTTCTCATTCACGATCATCTTAATGCCACACAGCTCGGGCATTAAATAGATCCTCATCGGTTGAAAGCGCGCACAAAGTACTCGCAGATGTAATTTATATGCAGATCCACGGAGTTCGCGGATCAACTTTCTTTTTCAAGAGTCAATGACAAGTTTAACTTCCCCAAGTATCAAAAAGGCCAATAATACCTTCCGTTCAATTCCACCAGTCGAAACTTTCGAACTGATATTATGTAATTACTCCCGGAGTCTTATCCAGTCGAGCGATGATTGTATTAAATTATTCTTAATCGCGACTTGGAGACATCCGTCGCTCATAATTGATTAAGTGAAAGAAGTAAGGAAACGAAGAACAAGGGAATTATGATCAATCCAATAAAAGCGTGCCCCTGCGAGTTAATATTCCTCGAGTGCCAGTGTTCCCTGAATTTAATTACAAAAAGGCTTAATGAAAAATATGTTTGGGAACTTTTTGGTCTTACACAAATTTTTGATAAAATCGAAAATAACCGAGGTATCAACTCTTCCATCTTAAATATTTGAACATTATAGAGTCTGACCTAAAAACCAATATGCGACTGATCTTTAACCGTTCCTCGTTCATTTTCCAAACCCACAAACATAATTCAATACTCTCCGTGCAATTGTCTTTATACAACCCAACCCCAAGTAACACAAATTCATATTTATTCACGATCAAAAATAAAATGAGAAGAGCTGTCCGCGAGTCGGATCACTCCACTCCTCGTTCCACTCCACTTCGTGTAATTCGACTGTTATTAAATAAACTGGGATGGAAAATTGCGGGTGTCTCGCTGCCTCGCAGGTATCGCGCACAGAGCCGTAATTAATTGCTTCGCAAAGCCTAGCTGCCGGACGCCAAAGAACTCGATTCCGTTCGAATCGGCAGAATTCTCGTCGAAATCCCCCTTTTTGATGTAAAATCTCTCGAATAGAATCGGCAACCGAATGGAACGTGTCGTGCCGTGCCCCGCGCGGCTTTGTTCATTATCGCTCCGTTTCAGGCATTAATTACAAAGGCGATTACTCCGCTCGGTCGTCGTGCCGGAGGGGCTTGGAAAAAGAAAAGCAAGGCAAACAACGTGCCTGGGAAAAAGTATATTGTATACTTCGTCGATGACGTCGGATTGGAAGGGGCGAGGGGGTGTTGACGTTTGTAGTGGTGAGAAGTATCAGCGTAAGAAGAATGTCTTGGATAAAGCCTGATTCGTTTCGCTTGATATCGGTGGGAATCTGCCATAACAGAATATTTCTCGCGTTCCTCGTCATGCCCGACGTGCATAAATGGCAATTACGATGATGAGGGGGAAAGGGGGGGGGTGGGGAGCAAGTTAAATGAGAGGGAACGGGTTGCGTGCACCGTAAGTGTGATTTCTCCTCTCCAGGTCGTCTCTGCAAGATTCACGTTGCACGTGGCCCCAAACCAGTGGAAAAGGGGGGCCCACATGATCATTGTGCCACGACCATGGGGCTCGTCGATTGAATGGCGCTCTCTACGGGCACCACCTTGATGCGTTCGGTCTGATTATGTGGGCCCACTAATTCCTCGCCTTTGTCAGGCTGACGTAAGATGTAAAACATCCTTGCGAATTCTTACTGGAATCCCGATCTGGGATTCCTGGTAGGGATGTTCAAGGTGAACCTTCTACGCAGCATCCAGCGATGCTTGAAAATAAATAAATGAGAGTTTGACACTGCAAATTGATTCCACTATTTATATAAATCGAAGCTTATTTACAAATATTTCTAAACAATTTTCCTGAATAATTATAAATGTCTCGAAGAGGTTAATAACAATTTCATTGGATTTTTCAGTAATATATTTGAACTAATAAATAGTGTTTGCGACGACGGTTATTCAACGTGCAATGTTCTCCCATTGTAGAGGATTTTTAAACTGCATCTCGTCGAAAGAGTTATTGGCATATTCATTAACTCCCGTTCGATAAAAATCCTATTTAAAGCCGTGCTAAATTGGACGTTCAATTTTAAACACATTAATTAACTAGCCAAATCGGATAAAATGGAATACGGGCGATGTAAAATTGCCTAGGTGGAGGGGGAAGGAAGAGTAAAATAGAAACTGAGTGGCGTTGAAATAAAGGATGAACGCGTAACGAGGATGGAGTGACACGTGAAATAAAATAAACGAGACGTTCGAAGCGTAGATAAAATATTCTGGAAGCGAAACAGATAAGTTCACTTGTATATGGGCGGAAGCTGTCATTTTAAGTCAGACGAGAGCCAGACGAGGTAATTTTATTTATTATCAGGTGCAACACGTGTATTTATTTCCTAACAATAAAATCATGTTTCAGTAAAACTTTACCCCCCACAATAACCAAATCAGAGTTCCAAATAGAGCACAGAATTTTTATTCGCCACCTATTGTTCGAATAAAATTCTATTCACCTTTGATTTCTTTTTAATGAAACCTAGCACGACGATTGAACTCCTGGAGAAGGGTGTTGAAATCTGGGAGGGTTCCAAGGCGAGCATATTTCTATATACATCGAGTGAAAGCTGGAAATGATCGCTTTCCTCTGCGAGGGAACAGGAAATATTCACTCGAGACTCGTAACCCTATTATGCTAGAATATGATGCTTTGTCAGTTCGCGTTCTTTGTTCGTGGGGTTCTGATCGCGGTTACAAAGGATCGAAGAATGCCGAGGGATTCTTTTGCTTGGAAACATTTGAGGAAACTATCGATAACGATGCTCCGACAAATAAATAAAGCATTCAAAGTCGGGTGCATTGAATCGATGACGACGTATTAATGTATGGAAATTTTCATTGTTGGTAAATTATTATTCGATACTGAATATTTAATAATGAATAATAATTCATGAGATATACTCTTCGTGCATTAAATATTGAAAAGATGAAGATGAGTCTGCATAAAATATGATCCCTGTCGGGAACGATTATTATTTTACTTAACGCAACTTCTTTCCTCGCTATCGTTTCCCTTTCCCTTTACATAGGCCTACAAGCCAACTTCATTAAGGAGTCTGGGAGAAAACTTTTCGTCCATACGGCCCCCTGAAAATGTGTTAGTCTTGAGAAGAGGGCTTTCCATCCGACGGTTGCGCTTGCAGGTTGCAAATCTTTTGATTAGTGCGTCTCCGAAACGATGTTTGACACCTCGCGTACCCTTTGACTGCACAGCAAAATTTCCTATACGTTTCTGTCAATCGTAAACACAGATTCTATTTGCATATGAAATTTTCTGTGGGTCAATTCCGAACCAGTACACGGGATATCTTGGACCTGTACAATTTAAAGTGTATCAGTTCGACAATTTTTGAGAAATCTTGCGCATATTTTATGTCGAGGATCATGACTCCATCATTTTTACTCGAATCAACTTGAAAGTTTCTGGTAATTTTCTTGAAATGTAGTTCAAGAAAATACCCAAATCGAAAAATGTAATTTTTGGAAAGTTTCAAGTATCACTGGTCCCCTAAAGGGAATCTTCGATTGGAAGACCTCATCGTACACGTTTGAAAGGTTTGTACTCAGTAAGTCAGATTCCCTTTTCAAGAAATTCCGAAAGAAAAAGAGGGAAAAAATTAATTCCCGAGGGGTAGCTGAAAGCTCTGAAAGGATCTTCAAAGGACAGCGTTGTTAACATCTTCTGAAACTCGGCGTCGACGACCCTCGAAGAAACACCGCGAAAGCTCTAAAATCCTCTTTAAAACTCTGTCTCCTGTTTCGCGATCAGCGTAGAAAATCCTTCGAAACACTCGGGGGGTAGCTGACTGAATTTTTCATTGGGGGAGAGAAAGTCTCCTCCCTTGGATTAACGAATTAATCGATCGCATTCGGGGGTTGAATCAGGTAAACAAAACGGATTGCACTGGGTTTGTTACTCGTAGTAATATACGTTTCGACTTTCAAGATAGGTTTTTACTTTGTTGTTTGACGTAATTAAAAATTGCGAAAATGAAATGGAATTATAAGAAGGAAGACTACAGAACTCTTATTTCTTTCCATCCACAGTTCTTCGGCAAACTTGATTGAGCAATCGAGATTCGCCCAGATCCCGCTGGAACTTAATGAATTTTAATATCCGAATTATCTTGAGATCAGAATTTATTGCCCCATCAGAAAGATAAACAGCGCGGATTTATTAGCGTCACGTCGAACGCGCCGCTCCAATTTCGTTCTCGCCTCTTTTCCCCATCGTTTTTCTTTTTTTTTTTTTATATATACCCGAGGCGTCTTTTTTTCCCTTTTTTTTCGGTACGCTTCGTTGTTGTTTCGAGCCAGCGAAATTGGCCCGGTCGAATGAGTCGCAATTTATTGTCGCATCGAAAGTAACGGGAATCCGAATTTTTCATCCCACGAGTTGGACGCGTTATTTGGTAATTCCCGCCAGAAACTCTAAATCTACAAATCTTTCTAGCCTTAGCTTATTTCTTCTTTAAGAGCATAAGGAGCATCTACACAAAATGTCAGTCGTATTAGACGAAAGTAGGAGTTCTAGATATCCACAAACACTGAAATGGAAAATTTCATATTACCAGCTGTGAAACACCCCTACGTAACCCATCAAATTTAAAACCAAGAAATAAACGACTTACCTTTCCCTGCTCCATTCTAATTATACTCGGAAGTTCCCACTATCGAACGTTCCGAAACCGCTTGTAGAAAAATTCTACAATCGCGTTTGGCACCTTTCTCTCGGAGTTCCCATGCCGAGCTACCCCCTTTAACGCTGGGCTCAAAGGAAGGCGGCCGCGTTTTTCGCGTTTAAATTGCGTGCCGTGGCTGGCGTGGAACGCGCTTAAATTCATCGTGCGTTAATGGAAGAACAACAATCCGAACGATAATCGTTTCGTCGTAACCGAGAACCGTGCGCAGGCAGCTTATCCGCGGCGCGCTCGGGGTGGAGCGAATTAAATAAAGAAGATCGCTGGCGTGCTAACGTGGAAATTTTAAGCCGCGCGGCCTCGAATACGATTAACCCCCACCATCGCGAGCGTACGGAGGGGGATGGTTTTACACGAGTATTTAATTTTCGCGCGGCTCGTTGATAAAGATATGAATATTCGAGAACGAGGACGACGATAATCCCGTGGAATCGTGCGATTATTTTCACGGATGTTTTTTTTTCCTTTCCTCTTTGAACGTGTAAAACTAGTTGGTAGCCGAAGGAGAGGATTCGTTGGAGAGACGACAGTTAATTTGCAAGGGAAGTCTCTTTTAACGAGGGAACAGTACGGGGAGTTACCTATTGATTTCTAATGGTACGTTGTAGACGAGATGAACTATGAACAAATGGTTATTGGTTACTTTTTAGGTAGCGGACGCGTTTGTTTTTTCTCTATAACTTCTGCTACTTCTGTGTGATAGGGGTGAAACTTTTGTTTGGGTACTCCCTGTGTTCTCAAAAAAGATATAGGCTACTTATTGTTAGTTATAGAGATTATCGATTAACTCCATGAAATAAGTGTTGAGAGTTGTCTTTTAAAATTCCCTTTATAATATAAATTCTTACGTATCAACTGGCAATTGTCAAATATAATTTTACCAAATATTCTCTCACGACGAACAACATTTATTGACTTCGTTAATCCCAGCTCCGATCATATGGTCACTGCGAGAGTGGACGCTGAACGAGACACCATCGAGCATCGACCGCAATCGCGAGCGCAGTCACGTTCCGTTGTAAATAAAAACGAGTCCAATCATCGTCGATCGGACGCATTCAGACGCGCGTGTAAGTTATGGTGGCGCGCGATAGTCCCCGAACAATTCTATCGGAATTCCCCTAACAAGTTGTGACAACCCGTGCCCCCCGTTAGCCGATCCGACGTCTTTTGGCCAATTAAGCGATTCGTATGTGCGAGCGTCGTGCGTTGCACTTCGCCTGCAACCGACCGTGTAATCCGGAGATTGGAATCGTGACTTCCTGGGGGGATACGACGACAGGCCCACCTCCTGAATCCACCCCCTCATCCGAGCGCTTTATTTTTTAGCGAGTCGCGTTTTACAGGGCGATGTTGGCGCGTAGCGATCTGGCGCCAACTACTTGATCGAAAGCAGTCGAGTTGGGAGGAAATCTTGTGAGAAGAAGTTAGGAGATTGTGGAAGTGGAGTGACTTAGATGAGATTCATGATAGATTTATGATCGATTTATGAGTGATCCGCGATAGATTCATGTTAAACTCGGTGAAAGTCGTGCACTTTGAGTTAGATTTACAGACTGGAAGAAAATTCAGAAAGAGAATCTGTTTAAATTGTTTCTAACTGAGATTGACCTAACTTAACATTTTACTTAATAAGAGATTACTTGAGAGATGAACTTTCTAATAAAGAACTAGATAAACTCATGATTATCTCAACATCGTGTTCTGTTTAACGTTCTAACAGTGATCAGATGTAATGTCCTCGGTGCATTAAGCAGTCTCTGATTCGTTTCCGCGCAACAGACAGCGCGGAATGAACATTTAACAATACTTTGGCGAAACCTGTTAGCAATAAAACTAGAAATTTCACTCTGCGAATATTCCTCGCGGAAGATGTGCCAAATCGTTTTGCCCGTTAAACGGTTTATGGCCCCCAGGTTCGACTATATAGTCCGAATCGTCGGGCTTTATAGTGTTCAGTTTCATTTCAGGGGGTGGATAGGTTGGGGGAGACTTTCTGGATGTTTAAAACCTATAAAAAGGAAATTTTATTGCTTATTAAATGAACGTAAGTGAACGTGAGTCAACGTCCGCCCGCGAAGGCGAAGTTGTCGATTTGATCAGAATTCTCGAGAGAATCGAGAGGAATCGATTAGGAGGAACATTAGATCGCGATTAGGTGTGACCATTATGTGAACTGAAGTATTTAAAATTAGGTAGTAGATGTAGATTTGGTCATTCCTCCTAAGGAGATATTTAACTTTGATCAGAATGCAGTCTATTATAAATTTTTCTTTATTATTTAATCTCTATCTTTTTATCTATTATAATTTATAATTAATTAGTCTAGCAGGAAACGTATTAATTTTCTAGAGTACCAAATTTGACAAAAATTGAAGTGAATCTTTTCGAATCGATCCTGAAGTTAACTCGTGTGGTTAATGACCGCTCTAAATTTACTTAAATATAAAGATCCGAAATTTAACACAATTCGATACTCAAGTACGATGAGAACTTGAGGACAAGTCTTTCTTACCGACAGGAAGAACTTCCCTGTGCGTTGACAAGCCGCAGGCGGGCAAATGCTGCGGACGCCTGATAGCATAATTAGAGGCGCGATGATTATCCCCTCGAAAGAGATTACTCGGCTTACCGTTCCGCTGAGCCGGCGGCAAACAACCGACGGGCGAGGAGAAGTCTGGTATCGGAAAGCTTCACCAGCTTCGAGAAAGAAGAGAGCGTTGAAAAGTTTCGCCTCTTCTTCGGAGATATCTTGAAGACGCGATCGGGGCGACGTTGGATGTTCTAAAGTCAGTCGTTGAACAATTCTTTCATCATCTTTGATCGAGATTTTAAAAGTAATTCAGTTGTAGGAAATTTTTAAAACGGCATTCCTGGAGACTGTGGTCATAATAAGATCTTTAGATTTAAATTAGCAAGGACAACACTAAGGAGCCGTTCAAAAGACAGTTTTTAACTAATCTTAAAATTCATTTGTACATCACTGAATTTTCATTGATAATAAACATGTATATTAATAAAACACACCTGTTCTAACTGAAATCACGCTTGTTGTTCTTTATTACTAACTCCATTTCTCCTTTTTGTTTCAGGTAAGACACGGAATCTTGACATAGACGAATTCATTCAAATAATTTCCAAAAAAAACTCCCAATCTCAGGTATTCACTATAACTATTCTATATTACATTACACCATAATTATATTGTTAATTAAGAAGAATAAAGTTATGCCACAAGAACTCAGCCTTTTTAATAATATGCCCAGATAAATCTACACCTCTGTATACAATCAATATGAATTCATAGAGACCAGAATACAATTACTTGAATTAAATTATAAAACTAGAAAAAATCCATAGATTGACACATAATTTCTTAATATAACAATAATATACAATACTTATACTTCAAACAGTTACGCTGTATTCTCCAAACAATATTTTTTGATTCCCAAACACATATTCGTGGACAAGTCACGGCGCAGGCGATACGCGCGCCAAAGCAGCGTCGTTCGTTTTAACGCGATCGTGAAAGTCTCGTTGAATTCCGAGGGGCAAGAAGAGATAGAGACATCAAAGACGTCTCTATCTCTGTTCCCCAGCGCGAGGAGAGAATAAGTAGAGCGGGTGGTTACCGAGGATTCAACGGGAGGAAGCGAGACATCGAGCGTATTTCTATGTGCCGCGATATAGCGGAATCCATTTGAGCAACGGAGCACGTCGTGAACGAGGAATCCGTTTCGTGGGTTGCAGCGTTAACTAGGAACCACCTAAGATAACGTACGAATACGCGAACGAAGTCGATGGAACAAGCGAAGAGGGAAACAGAATGGGGCTGGGAAAAAAGAACGAAGGAAAGAAACGAGGGGTGATCGAGGAAGAAGTAGCGCGAAACGATCGTCAGAGAATTCTTCGAGCTTATTCGACGATTTACATTCTATCGTAAATGATTTATACAAGCCCCCTTAAAATACGTATCATAATCGATGTATCATTAATCAAGAGAAGCTTCATAGTACACGTTATGTTATCATTTGGAGTGGATGCACTTTTAAAAAGTATGAAAATTTGGTTGCACCATAATATTGGCAACTCGGCGATCATCGAAGGTTATCAGATGGTTCAGAACCCTATCCTAGAGTTTCCCTTAATCTACACACAACCAACCCCAGTCTCATGAATCATGAAGTCTTAATTACAACACGGAACTACCGACTGATTCGTCAACTCCAACGGGCTGCATTGAGTGATTGTTAAATCCCGCGAGGAAACTTCGTGCACTTCTTATTCAGAAACCCACGGTTTACTCGGTTCACCGAGTCGTTGCATTTCCTCGTCAAGGGCAGGGAACGGTCGATGGTAGCGAGTAAAACGACAGAGTTAAGACCGGCGACGTGAAAAAGGAAGAAAAGTTGCATTGTTCAGCGATGTCCTGCAGGATCATCGCGACGTTCCAACGATGGTCGTTCGAGAATCTTTTCTTGTACTTTTCGCTGGAAATTTGTTGGGCGAAGAACTGCTTCGCCAATGTTGATTACGAAACCAGCTTTAGATATTTTATGGCTTCTTTTGTACTTGGTTTCAGTATAGTTTAACTTTGCCACGAGGTAAGAATATATTCTTAAATATAAATAGCGATCATTCATAAATTCTATTCAGGCCAATATGAATTAAGGTCAATTCGTCAAATACATTCAATTTACTCGAAAAATTGCCATGTATCGAAAACGATAAAACGCGAAAAAACGTGTTAACATCAATTCCGACGCGTAAAGCTATCTCTAAAAAATGTTAAGCTGGGTATCAGACACGAAGCGACCGACATGGAGAAGAATTTAAATAATAAATGGAAAGCCGCGCAGCTTTTTGAAAAATGCAACCCCTTTCAAGCCAGCCGGGGACTTGTATGTCTCTATGAACGTAAAAAAACTTTTTACGTAATTGAGGCGAAACGTCATGCAGAAGTTTTCCTGGGGGCGAGACTTGAAAGTATTTTCGCGTGGATTTTCGCGTCGACGATAAGGAGAGGAAACCCCGAGCGAGCGTTACAAACCCATTTATTCTTTATTCGGTGTCTCTATGTCATGAAAAATAATCCTCTTCCTTGAAGGTTGCATGTCAGCCACTTCTTTTCGGGGCACGGGCTTCCGCGCGTTATTTTTGTTTAAGATCTTGCGATATTACATGTAAGGAAGCTAAGCCGAGGAAGGAAGAGGCACACCATTTTCAAAAGTAGTCGCGGGAGGATTTTTCGCCTGCAGTTTTATAACAGAGATACGATTATGTCGGTTTCTTTCTTACTTTTGCATTCAATTTTTTGAGGAAACTTTATGACTGTCTTACGCGAAGAGAAACTGGATTGTATGCTTAGGAATAATTTAAGTTTTCAGTTCTGTTATTGTTAGGTTCAATGGGACCGAAAATCCCACTATTTTACAAATAAATTTATTTTGTGAGAGAGTGTATTTAATAAATAACATTACTTTTGTACACTAGGAAGAAAAAACATTGTAAAATAGACAGAGCTCACTGAATGTGTCTTAGAATCTATATTAATTAATTGGACGTTTCCTGAATGCGCCACAATAATTAACAGAACAAATGACCATATTGATATATTTTATTAAATAGCGGTGAATGACTTGACTTGGTCCTCCAGTGGTCCAAAATTTTCGGTGACATTTCAGTGGCAAATTCTTTCACCAGAACTTCAATTCGTTCCATGATTGCAACGCTCGCAGAAGTTTGCAGCGATGGCCATATAACAGAAACACGATGGCGCGTGTAACGATTCGAATTAATACGTTTCCAAGTAGAGGAACTAATTACAAGACGTAATGACCAAAGTTTGCACAATTATTCAGAAACCTATGTCACACTTAAATCAAAGTGTCAGGGATTTCCTTTCACCAGAAAATATGTGCGACTGAAGTGGATGGTCGAAAGCCACGCAATCAAAAAGAAGAGCAGAATGCTGAGGAACTTCTGTCACAAAACCTAATTTAAACTTTTAAACACAATGTATCCCAAAAAATTTCTCTTTATTTGAAAATTCCACATTCCACAAAATAGTAAAAAGTCTATACAAACTTCATTTTTAAAATTGCAAAGGCTCGACACTACAGAAAAATAGTCTTGGAAAGTATTCGACCACGCGTCGAAATAACCAAATTTGGAGAGGCCAAGCGAGTGCTTTGCACGCGAAATAGCCAGCTCGCACGAAAACACACAACAAGAAATTTCTTTGTCGCCAAAGTGAATAATTTCACTTCCTCTGAAGGAAGCACGACTGGTCAGAATTATTCGAGCAAGCTGAATACCTTGAATGGAAAATTCAGGGGGAACGAAAGGGATTCTTTGTCTCTTTGAGGACTTTGTCCGTCATGGAGAAAGGTCGACGTTTTCTTTAAGAGAATTTGTTGGATGGATTCTTCCACGACTGATACTCCTTGTAAAGGGTCTATCAAGATAGAAACGCGAAGGTCTTGAGAGTCTTTACTAAATAGACCACGAAATCAAACTGCAAGAACTGATATTTTTGCTTCAATTGATCAATTTACATGATCAAAAGTAAGGTCTTAAAAGAAATTGTTTAATAATCAAGTAAAATATATAACTTCTACCCAGCAACAATTTGAATCATCCTGAACAAGGCTCTCAGCCTGAAGACTAAATTGAAATTTCTTTTATCTTCCACCTTGGTTTCCCTTATTTTAATTAAATGCTCTACGAAAATTCATTTTCACGTGTGTTTCGTGCAATCTCCACTTTCGACGGAATTTAACGCCTCGAATGGGCAACAGAGGCTGGCAAAAATGTTTAATTCGTGGCTCGCCGCGTGGATTCGGTGGAAAAGGGATAAATGATGCGTTAATGCAGTCGTCCCTATGCTTATCTAGCGACAAGCCCGGCCAACCGAAGACTCGCTTCGCCTATAATTTCTTCGCGTAATAAACAAACTTTACGAGACAACCCGCGTCCAGAAATCCGCGTTACGGTTCAACCGACGCGCCCCAAAGGCAACTCCTCCCTGAATCGCGAAATATGCAAATACAATGGCGGCCGCCGCGGCCGAATGGGACGCGGTTGGATTTATTTAATTAAATAAGCATTTTTCACTCTTTTTACTAGACTCGCCGTCGCCTAAAACCCGCGTGATTTAACGCTCGACGAAGGGGGATGGTGGCGAGTGAGAAAATACGACGGGAAAGTGCTTTCATTATAAATTTCAGACGAGAGTAGTGTGTATTTATACGTATATAAGAATTATTTTGTTTTGTACAAATGGATTTCTATTTTGATATAATTGGAACGCTGAATCCAGGACTAATACCATCCAAGGCGCTATACTACACGCCATTCGACCTCTGTCTTTCGCGAGATCGCCCCAGCGACGCTTAGAGAGGGAGTAGTCGCTCGTCACGCGTCGACACCCCAGGAACAGCGAAGCCAGCCGCGTGAAGAGTAGTCAGCTCCGTGTTGCAGCGTTAACGAAGATGCGTTTGAAAAAGGAGACGTCGAGGGTGAAGGACGGCGATTGTCAGCAACGGGGTAGAGTAGGGGGAGATTGAGGAACGGCGGGAAAGCAAACAGAATGACGCGTGGAGAAGGAAACGGGGCGACGAAATAAAGCGACGACGAGAATCTGAAACGAGTTGCGTTCCTCCGCGAGCACTCAGAACCCTGTCGGTACCCTCGCCCACTCCTTTTCGCTCTCTTTCATTTGTCTCGTGCCGAGTGGCTGGCAAGCTGATCCCAATTAAAGCAAGTAGATCTGCCTCGACGTTGGATGATGCGGCTCCAAGGGGGGCCGGAAGTGCCGACAGCCCAAGGTCTGGGTCTCCTTCATCGAGGGAACCGCGAATCGTTGCTTTGGACTCGTGCTTTTGAATATCTTCCTTCAGGAATTTGTTTACGCGTTGATTTTTTACAATACTAAATGTATTTCAAAAGTTTTCTATGATTTTAATATTATTCTGTAAATATCTTTTTATTTTCTTCTTTTCACTTATACTTCCTCAAATAATTTTCCCAGCTCTTCAAGAGTTTATAACTTAACAAGAATCACGAAGTAATCTCCTCGCTGCATAATCTTTGGGACCAGCGCGCTCCATGTTCTACATCCCCGCAACTATGTATTTCACCCCTACGCGTCCAAACTTCATCAGGGAATCACACTTCCAATGATTCAAATCAAACGTGACAAACAGAGAGATGAGTAGATCACCAGTCACCGTATCAACGTCGCATCCCTCTCGGCTGATCTGAAGGAGATGAATCAATAGATCGATTAATAACCATGAACCGATACAGGTACGTCTAGGTAACAACGGGAGGAGATTCGGTAAGGGACGTGAGTGGATTGGCAAACGGAAGACGTAGACGTTGACCTGAGCGCTTGTACAGATAATTCGATCGTCAAACACCGAGTAGAATAATTTTTGTTTACTTATCCGAAACGGGAGCAAATCGTCGAGCAAATCTGCAGTTTGTTATTTATTTGGCAAACAAAACTGGCGAAAAATGGCCTGATTATCGTATTTGTGATATTATTGTGTACTGATATTGCAAAAAGAATGGTTACATTATTTCATAGAATAACTAATATTAATTCTGCAGCTTTCCATGACACTAATAAACATAAATTCGCGATATTTCATGGATTAAACTCGCAGATTATTGCTTCATCTATCTTCACAGCATAATTGCTTTCAAGCAACCCCGATGAAACGCTCATGGCTTACGGGAAAGAACAAAAAATTCCCATGGGAGATTAATCTTGTTGGAAAGTCTGAATTATAATGTAACAGTTCGTTGTCGGTAGCGGAACGTCGTTATTAATATTTACAGGCGTCGAAAATCCTATAAAATTGTTTGTATACTTCTGACAGAGGCTTTAACTTCCCTCCCCTATCCGCACACCCGACCTTGGTCTATCATATAAATTGGCGTAAAACTTCCCCGAAAAAGTGGAAAGCAGCAACGTAAACACGTGAAATCCTGGGCGTTTAATATTAAACCCAACCGAAAAGCAACAAGCAATTAAAAATATTCGTTCCCGCGAAGCGTGAAGCCCAGTCGCGATAATTTCCTGCCCAAATCCCTAAAGAAATTCTCGGTCAGTGGCCACACGTGATTAAAATCTTGATCAACGCATTTTCGAATCGTAAAACATTATATTAATAGCTGGGCGCAGATGGAAGCAATGTAAAATTAAAGAATTTAGGCTTGAAGCATTGAAGAATGAAGCATTTTAATTTGAAGCATTAAGGGTTGAAGCATTTTAAGTTTGAAAAATTAAAGATTGAAGCATTTTAATTTGAAGTGTGAAGCCCAATCGCGATAATTTCCTGCCCAAACCCCGAAAGAAATTCTCGGCCAACGGTTGCCCGTGATTAAAATCTCGCTCAACACATATTCGAATCGTAAAATATTAAATTCATAACTGGCACGGACGAATATATATTATGTAATTTAATAACACGTCGATAACGTTAATATTCTCTCCCCTTTAATTATGCCTCCCGTATATAAATTTTCGCGATATTTTCTAGTTAAATTCAATACCATTGCAAATATTGTAACGTCGGTATTCCATCCCCTCTTCTCGAACAAATCCAGTAAGTTCACATTTACAATAAAACTTGATTCAATCTCGTTGACCGTCAATTTATTAACGATTCATTAATTCCTCTTCCGTTGCGATTACTCGCAACAATTTTCGATATTTTCCGTTCATTCTTCATTAAACTTTGGATATTCTAATTTCATCAGTACACTACGCAACAATTTAACGGAGAGTGGAATAATTGTTGTGTACGTGATGCAATGAGTACTGGAAATTATTTCGAGTGCTTTGTTAATGTTTTTTCTGGTCGTGTATATTTGTGGTTACATTTTGAATTTCAAATTGTTGGTAGAAGAATTGTTTCGGGGAATATTAGGTGAGGCAACAATTTTCAGATTAACAGATTGTCTATACAATTAAATTTGATTGATACTAAAATCCTTCACAATCTAATAAATTTCCCCAAAAAATAAAATAATCAATATTTTTAATATTTTTTAAAATGCTAGCACAGTATCTCCCAACCTGTTAGCAAGCAATCCTAATCACAAGTCACACATCTCGTTAAATATAGATCCACTCAAACGAATGCCCCCCCTCCCCCTCCAATATTTTCCATTGTCAAGAATTAATTATATAAATGCAAGTGCATTCATACGTCTCATTGGTCAGCCCGCATTTAGTCTATATTCGTCCCTTCCCCTCTGCCGCCCCCGTTGCTCATTATCCCCTAAGCGGATCAGCTTAACAAGATCGCTCACCGACAGCCGTGATTAGAAATCACGCTTCAAAGGATCACCGTGCAACGGTGCGTATTATCTATAGAGTTCGTGTCTGCACGTTACCTGGCATTGATTAAATTGGATAATCTATAAAGCGTGACGGCGAGTCGCAAATAATTCAATGACTCCACAACCTTTCGAGATTATTAAAATAAAAAAAAAATGTTATCGACGCCATCAACCGATCCTTCAACCTTAAATGTTAAAATGTAAAATACACTATCAGAAATAACGAACTTAATCTCGTAAAACTCTCTCAAAACCTGTGACTCGGCGTGCTATCTGAATGTTCCATCGCAGTGGCAGTTTACTTCCCGAGCCAGGTTACGATTATGCGAATTTTTGATCGTCTTCATTAAACACGAACACCGTCTCGAAACGGGCGACCGCGGGAACGTCGATGGTCCTCGAAAATACGCAACATCCGGGGAAAGTTAAACTTAAGGGTGTAGTTTCGAGGCGTTTGCGTTGGAAAATTTCAGGACTATCAAGAGGTTGTAGGTGATATAACTTGTTCTCTTCCGCGCACCGAAGGGTTGTCTTGAAGGAGGTATTCATGCAGCCTGTTTCTGCATTGTTACGCAGGCGATAAGCTGTTTCTATTTTTCTGGGAATACTTTTTTTTTGGAAGGAAGAATATACGTAAAATTTGAAGACAATTCTTTTTACTAATATCGTGGTTTCTTACTTGTTGGTTAAACAATTTCTCCGATAACAACTTAAAAATATAACTAGAAAGTATTTTGAAAAATATCAGCAGCGTTCCTAACAACTGTAATGTTTCTGGAGCGCACTAAATCAAAGTAGATTCGAGAAAATTGTTAAAATCGAGAAAATTGTTAACTCTGTCACGGTTTTAAAGAATAAAATTTGCGGCTCTGGTCGAGAAAGTAATTTCCTTCCGCCTTGTTTAACGTTTGGTACTGCGAAACATTCACAAAGCTGACGAAATAACATCACTTCACTTCAGCAAAGAACGCGTCGCGTATCTCATTAGAAGAATAATATTCTTAGATTTCACCCGACTCGCGCTAACTCGACCATTTTTCAAACGAGAAATCTCATTCGTTACGAGAATTATGTTTGCGCCAGTGCGCCTACATAGTGATAATACGTTCGTTAACAACAATAAAGAGTAAATTTACTATGTCGTGAAATATATTTTTGATTCAAAGTTTTCTGGTCAATGAAATTGGATTAGTGATTAGAAAGAACTGTTCAAGACCCTACATTTTTCAAGTGACATATTTCGAAAGGTTTTCTAGCTCAATTTCCTGAAAAATCACGGTAAAAATGGCGAGGGACCGCCACGGAAGCCTAAACTCGTAGCAGCCGTAAATCACAATGCACCCACGGCAGGAATCACGGAAGCGTGCCGCAAACGGTGACAGGGAACCGCTGATCCCAGGATCTACAATTCTGAACGTGACAAACTCGCTGCCGTCATTCGTGTGCTCTCCTTCGTACATCCGTTATTCACGGGGCCTGCGTGTTGATTATTATGCCACTTAAGTACATATGTATCTACTCGGCAAAAGGAATCGATCCTGAAGGCGACTAGCATGGTACCATGCATACCATAAAACCTTTCTAGACCTAATTTGTATCTACAAAAGTGTCCATTCGAGAATTTCAACAAAGAATAGCGTTGCCTCGACGCTCTATCTCAAACCTGCCACCAGAATTCGTATACATGGATTATTCACAAGGTTTGCGTGTTGAACGCCGAACCATCCAAGCACTACACCCCCGAGATCATGCGTGCACACTCTCAGTCATGCTAGAGAATCAAGCCAGATAGATAAAGCTGCCTGGGATGTAGATAGCCCGGTCCAGATGAGGCTAAAGAGAGATAGACACACTGAAGAGAACACCGAGAGACAGAGGAGGAACTCGAGGGGCGGAAAAAATTGGCAGGGGGTGAATTGAGATGGCAAGGACGACGCGAGGAGAAGGGGTGCGCGAGACACGGAGCCACGCGTGAAGACAGGAGGATTCAGAGAGAGGGTGGCGTGAAAACAGACAAGGTGTAGACTGAAACATCAGAGGACCGAGCTCACAGGGACAACTCGAGAGACAGCGATGAAGGTCGACTGGTGTGGAGGGTGAAATGAATTCATATTTATCCAAGCAGGGTACATATGCAAAAGATTGATCCCTCAGACGAATTAATCAAACAGTTGACAAAGAAATTTTTGGAAGCACAGAATATTTGTGTAGGATTATGAGGAATAAGGTAGGAAGACTCAGGAAGATATAGAATTAAATGAAACTGAAACGCGAAGAATGAACTTTAGACTTTATACGTGAATGCGTGCGTTATGAAACATTTTTGATATTCCTCAGTGACCAAAGATGTTAAACAAAAAGATTAGATAAAATTTTCCTAAAACAAGCACCATAACAACACTACTTTGATCATTCCCAATATCGACCTCCTCAGAACGATTACTCAGTAGATAACTCTCGTGCAAGACCATACAAAGACTTTAGACTTCAGCAGCGTTGCCATCGTATCGCGAACCCGAGGGTGGTGTGAAAACTTGACGAAGGGGGCTGCTGAAACACCACAGTAACAGAAGAACAAGCTTGGCAGAGAGACGTCGGGAGATACGCAGCGATACTGTAAGGTCGTCAAGCGCAGAGGGTGAAATGAATTCATATTTACGGAAGCAGCATGCATATGCGAAGCTTCAAGCTGGATTCGCGCCACCAGAGTCGACTGTCTGGGTGTTCGTGCACGATTCACCGTGCACGTAGGTGGCAGGAAGAAATCCTGTCGCCCTGTTCGACCAATTGCGTCCCTTTACCACAGAAGGCAAATTAAGCTGGTAAATAAGGCTGAAGTTTAGGAGAGAATATGACCAGCGAAGAGGGTATGGGATTTTGGATTGTTGCACTTGGAACTAGAAAGTTCAACCTTGATAAAGAACATCTTCGTTGGGTGAAGGGTGGATTCTGGATGACGTAGGGTACCTTTCCAGCCAGGTAGCGTCTATATTTTAGACGTAATTGGGATTAACGTTTGATCCTAGACTAGCTCGACCGACGTTGCCGGAATATGAAGTAGAAATGTAATGTAATAAAGTGGAAGATTGACGTTGACCGTGTCGTAGCTCGCTTTGAATTCATTTTGCCAGTACTGGGCGGGCTGCGGAATATTCAACGATTTTACTTGGCGTTTACTTTGCGTCGTCCTTCACGTGTTTCTTGGCCTGTGAGTTTAATGGTGGAGGAGTTAGGCTTGGGTAATTTTTTAAGGGTTGAGAGGGGAAACAGTGGGGGCAGTTTTGAGGTTCTGTTTTTTGAAAGGAGTTGCGTTTTGGGAAGTATGTTAGAAGCATTTTAAGTTTGAAGCATTTTAAGTGTATAACCCTTTGTCCGAAAGATGGGAAACTAGGAATCTTCCAGCATAATTCGTGGAGGGGGGAGTGGCCTAGAGGACAGCCAGTTGATTTCGTCGTAACTATACGCTGGTGTAGCGGATGCGAGACAGACACTGAGCACAGTGCGAATGCATATCGCAAAGCTGTCAGGAACCCGAGACAAGTGTACGAAATCGAAACTGAAGATATTATCCCGCATTGTTATCGTTGGAAACGGGAATTCAATTTCCCAGCGAATACGTGGCGGAGTCTAATAAGCAAATTTACTGCGACCGCGCTTTCCGGAAGTTGTTTCGACGAAAGGGTTCGTTTGTCGGGGACAGACACGGATAGCGAGGCGGGATTCACCCTGCAAATGAACAATTTCTATGTACATTAATTTATTTTAGTAGTTTCACTTTACCCGTGAAATTGGGAAAATTTTGTATTTTGGAAACCAAATTTCTTCGCGGTTTTACACACAACTGGTATTTTTGTAACGAAATCACTTGGGGATTCGAACAAAATCTCCAACGCCAGCATCCATTACAGATGCTCCGTGCTGAGCAAAGAATTCCTGAAAGGGGAAAGTATAGTGACCGATGAAAGGGTTAACATGCCTCATGGTGCGCGTTAATTCGCTCGCGACACACGTCACACCGGTAGGTACCAGCGGAACAATTCGCTGGTTTGCATCGGCGTGCGCGACACACCTGGGGCGATGCTGATGAATGGATCAAATTAATGGCATATGGCACCCGCGGTATATCGCGTTGGAAAAATTTTCTGCGGCGTAAACGGGCCGACTTGCAACCCCCCTGTCACCGTTGGAGCGCACCCCCGTCGCCCTCCCCCCTTCACCAGACACCATATGCGTAGCTTAGGATGCGTTGTCACGCGTGTTTCACCGCTTCGTAAAAAGGAAAAAAAAACGTACACGCGCGAACAGGGAATGAAAGAAAGGGGGTGGGAGGACAGCGTTTGGAACAGGGGGTTGGCGGGTGGAGGACACAGGGATGGAGTTTGCGCTACCAGGGAACAATCGGACGTCAGAAACAATGAGACTACTTTGTCCCGAGATTGTCGCTGCGAGGGTGACTATCAGCAGTTAACGCTCCGCTTTTCAGCGCGGGTGCGGAGGCGCGTGTACGCGCGAGCGTCACAGGGCGTTCCTTTGCTCCGTGGGCGATGGCTACGTTAGCACCAGTCTGTTCCTTCCAGGGTGTGATCGTTTCTTTCCTGGGGGAAAATATTATCCTGATGGTTTTAAGACTTATTAATTAATTAATAAACAATACATCAAACAATTTATAATGAAACACATTATATTAATCATAGCTTGGGTACTCAAACCATAAAATTTTCTCTTTTAAGGTACTCTAATTATTATTCTTCCTACTTTCTCTTATTTTTTCTTCTACTTAGCAATTACCTTTCCTTCGTTCACGTTTCAGATACACATTTAAATTAATTTACCAACCCAGCCCCTCTCACTAAATTCTTTAAAATATCCTCTTCTATTAACAAGTCCAAACAACTTTATTTGTACTCGTAATTTTACACCCTCAGCTCTCACTCGACTCCCTCCTCGAAACGCAACTGTTTCCTTCGTAAAGCAAGTAAAACTCGAACAAGATGTTTGACTAATAAGAAAAGCCCAACTTCGATATCCACGTCGTCTCCGAACGCGAGCGTTTAACAGAATTACGTATCAAGTGGATAAAACAGTAATAACACTAAGAGATCGAGTTTAAGGTTAAATCTCGGTACCTTCATGTGTGCGAGTCGAGTGTTTCCCGGAGATCCAGGGAAAGGTTCAGGGGACCGTAGAAGGAATTCCAGGACGCTCAACTTAATACAAACTTCTACAAACTTCCACTTCATCCTGATCTTAATACGACTCTTGAGTTTTAAAGTAACCCAATTTTCTCCTCACGAAACGTTCTCGGAGGGGTTGCGAACGTGGACGGCGAACGCGAGGGCACCGATAAAGGTTTTTCGGCCAATCAGTATGTGTAGAAGCAAGGTCTAATTATTTTCTTTTTTCATTTTCGTGCGTGAAGTGCATTGTAATTTTTTCTTAGGTAGAAGTGTAATAGTCGTTTCTGCATTTGCTTCGTCTACACATATTATTACTATTTCATGTAAATTCATTTTTAATTTATTCTTATAATTTCTATCACTATAACTCATTAGAAAATAAGTAGAGAAAGTAACTCTCCATCGAAATAATTTCCTGTTGCAAATAAAATTACAATTAACGCAACCTAGCTCTTCTTAAACTGCCTCATTATCATCTCCACGCTCCATAAGAAACGTGGATCTAATTTAAAATTTAAAAATAGTTAATTCATCCTGAAGATCTCAACTATTTAAATGATCCTATCATTCCTGAACTCCACTAACGAAGCGTGACATCTCGAGGCACAAAGGTCGTCCATCGCATTTGAGTGCAGCGACAAGAGGATTATATTTCCCCAAGGAAGAGTACTTAAATTGATTAAAACAAACTGCTAATGTTTCGTGTCATTGCCCCCGCGCAACGGGGCAGAGGGAGATGGGGCTCGAATGCACGCGTTTCAAACGAATTAACGGCCAACGAAATTCCTAAATTTACTCCCCATTTTGTGGTTAATCGGTCAAACGCGTAGTAATCGCGTTGCGATCGCTATCGAATAGATTCAACGCGTACAAAGATACCAATCGAACGAACAAATTACACAGATAATGAGCTTTCAAACGGAACGTGATTGGTGGAATTTGAGAACAAATTCTAAACAAATATTGGTCACAATTGGAATACAAATAAATGTATAAAGAAATTCCGTACAAATATTGGTGGTAGGTGGAATAATTCAACTTATGAAGAAATTGTAAATAAATAGAGGTGGACGTTGGAATATAACTCAATTTGTGAAGAAATTCTAAACAAATATTGGTGGCAATTGTAATAACTTAAAGACCTTGAAGAAGAAGAAGATTTGAGTGATTATAGACCAGGATTCGAAGCGGTGCTTCGTTTCCTGCATCATGCTGGCCTAATTCGACTATCTAGATTGTCGAAGGATTCGTTGTCCCTAAGCCTTGATGTTCTAATTAACTGCCGCCTGTAGCATAAGCAGCTTCTTAGGTATTAAAGGATTCGACGTTAGTCGTCCTTAATCTTGTAGAAGCATGTTGCTGTTCTGCTCGTAATACGTTTATCTGCAGGAACAAACTGTGGACGCTCTAATACTCTACGTGCGGCGGACACATGGAGTAGGGGTTGTGTTACTAGACAAAGGAACAGTCTATAAAGAACAAATAACCAACCAACCTAAAACTCTTACGTATACTAAATATATCAGACAGTAATTTGACCAGCACTTACAAATGTAAGACTACCTGCCTAAAAGTTCCTCTGGCACTGTCACTACGGTTTTATCGCAGCTTAAACCTTACTATGTACTAGTGCCAGCAGAAGAGATTGACAGCGTAGAGTATTCCTCAGCGCCTCCCGAGCCACATGGCTGACAGGGTGCTTAGTCTCCAGTCCCTCGTGGCGACAGATGAGGTTGGATGACCGTGGTTCAAGTGGTTGCCCCCCATCTACACCTTCAGCTTTCTAAGCAAGTTAAAGCTAATCAATTCGAACAGTAACCTCCGTCAATCCATATAATCTTACAAAAACCAACAAGAATTAAATAACATCAGACAAGCTATCCTATCCCATAGCAAGGGAACTTAATTAAACCGTGTCTAGCGAAAACGTTGAAAGAAGACGATAAGCTGTCCCGTGGCGTATGCAGGGTCCCCAGAAACTCGCCCAGTTGCATATTACAGAGTGTTTGCTCGCGTGGCCATTTACATATAAGCGCGACGATGCGAACGCCTACTCGCCGCAACGTTTGTTAAACAATTAACCGAATGCAAACATCGAGCTGGTGCTTCGTTGTTCTTGCCCTCCTCCGCAACCTCTGCGTGTCTCATCCCCTCCCATTTTCCTAGCTGCGCGTGTAATTAATGGAAACGGCAGAACTCCTTTCGCAATGGCAAGAGGGTGGAAGGGGTGGTATAATCCGCGGCGTGCCTATCGACTCAAAGTGCGCGACGAGGAGTGCAACGAGACATCATCTGAAGATTAATCCAGCGTGAGATCGCGTCCCCGGGGCACGATGACATTACGTCAATGAGACAACGCGCACTTTGACGAGTGGATGCTCCTTGTTCCCTTTCCCTTTCCATTTTCTGTTCCTCGACGTCCTTCTGATCTCCTCTCCCTTTGATGACACTCTGGACGCACGAATTTTTCCAGGGATAATGACACGTCGCCGTGGGGGACAAGTTTTTCTTATATATTTGTTGGAGAGGGAAGATTGTCGTTTTGGATGGTAAAATGATTTTAGGGGTGAATTGGGAAATTGGTTTGGGTAACTGTAGTTACCCTTTTTAGGGGGGAGGGGGGCTCTGTGAGTATGAGCTTAAAACTACCTATCTTAGAGCTATCTAAACCTAAGTATACTTACTACCCCTAAAAAATAACTCGTTTGACTCTGTTGAATCTCCCAATGTAAATGCATGAAATTTTAGCACGTGATCGTTCGAGAGCCTCTCCAGCTTCAGTCTGGAAGGATTCTCCCAGGGGATGTTTCAAGGTAAACATATTTATAGGTGGAAAGGGATCAGGTAGAGAGGATCATACACGCTGGGGGGATAATCAATAACGGACGAGCAACGGCACTGACGCGTTTGCAAAAAGAACGCCCGTCAGGGAAAAATGGAACAGATACTCCGGGCGTCTTCTGTTCATCGCGCCGCGTCGGGGCTGTCCTCGGCGGCGACGCATAAAACATTCGAGGATTACTAGGAGCGACGGTGCAGCTCGCTGTCACTTTTACGACGATAATATTTTAGCGAGACGTCAGTCGTGTTCCTGTCCCGCCCGTCGTTTCGTGAATAAGTAGTCGTACGGGCGGAAGATCGCACCTTTAGCGATCACGATTTCACGGAAAATCGGTCATGAGTGATGACTGGTGCGCCATGAGACGCGTCAGCTTGTGCAATTATATTTTTAGAAATATTGAAACGATGCAGTTAATCTTGGGAAAGCTTTCATTAATTATGTTTGTATTTATTTTGGAGTTTATTCTGGTATTTATTTAAGCATTTCTTCTCGAATTGATTCTAGCAAGGGTAAATTCAGAGAGCCCAAGATAAAAACGATCACTATAAATAAAAGCTTCAGTTTTTATAAATAAACTTCCTGAACTCCCCAGTATGTTATGGAAATTTCAATATTTTTGTTTGCAATAAGTTATTTTGGTTCCTACATTTTAGGAAAATAAAATTTGTTTTCATACTGTCAATTTTGGTGCAACGATATTTTAACGGGAAAAAGTATGGAGGGAAAAATTTAGATTGAAATGATATATAATTTGTCAAACTTCAAGGGTTAATAGCACGAAATAAAAAAAATATTTGAATTTTCCATTAGGAGCAGTTAAAATGTGATAAATCATAAGAAGAAGAACCCCACTCATTTATCAATGAGGGAAAGAAAATTACTGAAAAGGTATAAAAAATCTTTGGGAATAATAAATCAAGTCATCTAATTGGAGTTTAATCATTCTTCCTTTAGAGTTGATCGATCTTCCTGGAGTACAGCATTCTTCGGCCCTTGATGTTTCTGGACTCTTTTCCCTTAAACTACTTCATGTATGAATATTCATAAATAAAGCCCAGGATTAGATATAGACCTGAGAATTGTAAACAATTCACGCCAAACAAAGGTCTGAGAGTGCAAAAAAAAAAAAAAATACGAAATTCTACACGGTGTCAAAATTGCAAGCAACAACGTTCATCGTTAACAGTCTTCAGCAGTAACCAAATTGACGAGCTTTCGCTCCAGTTCGACGCGTTTCGAGGCGCGCATTCATCGAGAAAGCTGTCCAATAACAATTTTTATTTCCGCAATGGCCGCTGCCCGAAACTCGTTGTTCTCGCGCGATCACCTCGTCAAACCATAAATCAACGGATGCGCGAACACGGGATCGCTTTTATACGATATTAACCGAACGCCCGGGCTTAACTGGAATGTCATATCTGCGATTACAAGTTGCATCGTAATACACATTGCACGCTCGTCAAGTTTGCTAGAACCAGCAGACAGAACCAAAAAAAAACTTGTTTATAGTTGCACCAACCACTTCATAGGGTCATTAGCAAGTCAAAGATTGGTTTGTTTCAAAAAGCTTAAAGTTAAACAGGTTAAACCACCCTAATCCTAACTTCCTCTCAATTATTGGTACCGAACACCCACCGCAAGCCATTCCCACAATTTGTCTGCCTCCATCCAAAAATTCGTTCCACCTCGCAGTCATTAACGCCTGGGGGACGGAACAGACCAGAACTCCTGAATCACGATTCGCGGAACCGGTCTCTGAAATTTAATAAAACCGAACACGCGGTGGTCTGATTCAACCGAAGAGTCGACGCAGGTGGAGAGGTGAGAACAAAAGGATGAACGCAGGAAACCGGAAAAAAAACGAGGGTGAGAAATAGGGTTGAAGAGGAGGGGGAGAAGTGCTCCCGCGGAGATGACTCCAAACCCTCCTCTCTTAGGTGGGAGGAGGTCCGAAGCGGAGGGACGAAGACGAGGAGAGGACGACGAGGAGGCAGCCATACATTAATTACTCGGATGTTATATGCATGTTGATGGGATACATATGTATGAGCACTTGTAAGTAAGTCGTGTGCGGCTTCTGCCGAGAGAATGTTCCCTCGGGAGCGACGGTCTGGCATCGAGACTTTCAGCCTTCTCTAGGGGAGTCCCCGTTGTTTCGCCCCATTTGGAGACGCGAAAAATTTCCCGCCCGCGCTCCTCACGTCGACCAGACGTGCCCGCTGGAGAAAGGGATCGGATTCGACGAACTTTATTCGCGCACGGCGAGACGAGTCCCTGGAGAGGACGATGAGCGTCGCGCGAGCTGGCTGAAAAACGACGTCGAGCGGGAGAGACCGAGAGAGGATCGATTTTGAGATAAGTGGCGGGGGTACCCCTCGACTTGCAGGATTAATTCGTTCTGGACCTTCGAATGTTGGTATGTGTTGGATGGTTAGTGCTTGGTGTATATGTGGAAGTATTTCAGTTTTATTAGTAATTTTTATATTTTTATATTTAATACATTTTTATTTTTATTATGAAGTTGGATTAATTTTATCATTTATAATTATTCTATATTGGGGGTTAGGTAGCATATGGTTAATATCTAGATATTATTTTATATTTCATACATTAATGTTAAAGTGGATTCGCTGTACTTTGTTGGATCCTACGGGAAGGAGGACGTCTGAGTAGATGTGAATCGAGGGTGCGAACAATTGCTCGAAGATAGACCAGTGCAGTGCCTTGCGAGGGTTTTGATAACCTACGTGTAGCTCGACAACTTGGAAAAGATTTCACCAAGCGTCCCTAAGGACTCAGTTTCCCCCTTGGTACTCCGATGGTGGTATTTTTCATGCTACACCAGTTGGAATCCCACAGGCTCGTTCTTTCTTCGCTACTTTTGGGCTATTTACAGCCAATGGGCATTTTTAATCGTTCATAACATTATTGTAATTTATTATTCCTTAGTTTATTCGCATTTGAGGAGACTAGGAAGATTGTTTCTTCGAACTGGACTTTGAATACAATTTTTTATTTATACATAAATAATGTGTAGAAGAAAGAGCCAGAATTCGTTTGCTTGAAATTAATTCCTAATGAAGGTATTAAGCTCTACTCAAAAGAGTGAATAGTTTATGCGCGAGTTTCTCCCTTAACATAATGAACTGCATGGACAAACCAACAAAAGAATATTTCACTGTAAAGAAATGTCTTTTTTTTTTTTGTTTGTTTCCTTTTTCTCTCTCCGAGGACAATTTCACGGAAACGGTACTAATTATCGTGTACATTTAACCACTGGCTAGAATTTTCTTTCCGCGCGCTTTTTTCAACCGCGCGTTTCAGAAAACACTGAAAAGCTGCTTTTCATACGTCTGTTCACCGTGAACCGTGGCGGTAACCAAACGCATGTTAACATGTAACATGTAACATGGTACGTTATATAGAAACCGCGGCATAATTATATCGAGAAACCGCAGAAAGAGAGAGGGGTGTTGAGGCAGCGGAAAAGAGATCGGTGGAAAGTAGAGCAGCGCAACAACAGCAACAAGTTCGCCACAATTTCAACCACCGACGCTTCCAAACGGAACACTACCAAAACTTTTCAAAGAGTTTTCAAAGACTTTTGTGCACGGGCGATGTGTGATGAGCTTGGGGCATTTGTAATCGTTGGATGGTCGGATATGAAAAGACTAGATGAATGTCGCAAATGGACTAGATGAGTGTCACAAGAAGAGTAGGTTTTGGATCCATTCCAAAATGAAAGGCATTGAATGCATCCCAAAAAGAAAAGCTATGCACACATCACAAGAGAAGGTGCTTCGAACGCGTGTCACAAAATATCTTTTCTTTTTCCGTCACAAGACAAAATATTCCCAATAATTCCCATAAAATTCCTAGAATATCCCCTGCAGCGATTCGTTACCTTCCAAAAGCGATTGTGTCCAATCGCAAATATTCCTTCTGACTTGGCGTGCTCCATTCCCCCCCCCCCCCCAACTTATTGACTCAGCAAATTAGTAAGAAGCGGCACTTTGCGACCGCGCCGACGGCAAATGAAGGCATTAAGCTTCGAGTCGAGCGTTTGCATAAAATTTTCACGGAACCGCCGTCGCACTTAGAACGTTACACCGCCGGTACGATCGATCGACATCGATTAATGCAAAGTGGATTAAGATTCGGCGGAGGGGTAGGCCGAGGCGTTGCTCAAGTATTAGTTATGCCGCCATAAATACACACAGCCCGTGCGCGTGATTTCAATTTTAGACCGTTAATGGACGCCCGGGCCGGCTACTGTGGATCACGATCCCGTCGGAAACAAACATACCGTAATTAGTCGACGTCGAACAACATCCGAGTGAATTAAGACGCGGCTTATGGCCGCGCAAATATTTGCCGGACGATTCCCTCGGTTTTCGAATCCCATCGCGCCAAGCGCCGCGACGTCGCATTTCCCTGCTCGTGGAAATCCCTCTTAAAGCTGGACAAAAGTTTTCTTTCGAACTTCGAGTGCTGATCAATGGCTAAGAGGCGAACAATTTTAAGTATTTCGTTCATTTTGGAGTTTCACTTATTTTTTGGCGAAGTTAATGCTTTTATTAAATTAAATAAGAAGTGATTACTGCAACTTCAAAATTTATTAAATACGATAAATATACTATGTGTATTATATAGAATTTAAATAGATTACCGATGTTTATGAATTTATGACAAGTGGAAATATAAACAATGTATGTACATTGTACAAATTTCACAATTTACTAGGAAGGTAGTCTAATTTAGAGAACCTCCACGTGGAATTACAAATGGCGAGATTAGTATTTTAGTCGGCTCGCTGGGATTTCCGACCAGTGCACGTCGGGATTTCGACGTCACGGAAGAAGTGGCTGCGATTGGAAGTGTTCCAACACGGAATGTAATATATCGCGAAACGCGAGACGCGAATCGTGGAAAGGCTCAAAGGACGGGAGCGAAAAGATTGTTCCCTGTGGAAGTATGCGTGTGGCACAGTCGTGGATGCCGCGCGGTAGAAAATGGAAACGATATGTCTGAACAGAGACGAGAGAATGTTGCTTCAGAATTTCGGGTCCGTTTCAAAAGATGACGTTTTAATACTCGCGAGTCTGTGCGTTAAAAATTTCGTTTGCACGGAAGAAGATAGAATTTATTACAGTGATACAATTTAGTGTGCCGTACTAGCAACGTATTTACTTATTCGACAAACTGCACATCTCACCTCCTCACTGTACCTTCATTCAGTATCCCAAAATCGAGTGTTGCAATTTCTACGACTCTAACTGAACTATCTTTTCACAAACTAAATTACCATACTCTCCATCTACCTATACCTCAATCATTAGCATCGATGTGACCTCGCTTTTTTGTAAAAAATACGTCAATAATACCTAATAACAAAGACTATCAAACTTTCCGAACAAACAAATACCATTATCCAACCTGGAAACCCTCAAACCTTCAACAATACCACAATTTTTACATTCTTAAGTGGCCGCATAATTAGTCCTTCGACTACGATTCCACGTTCGTTCCTCATGGGCGGTAGATGAAACAACTAGTCAGAAACAAGGGGCATTGTTGATCAATCGTTGTTTAAAACCAGACGAAACGAAACGCACGGTGTAACGAACTTCCAGAAAGGGATCAGGAGTCGCAGAGAATAATGGGCAACCGGTTTTCAATAACCGTTCGTAGGGATTTCGATGAACTTTCCCCCGCCCCTCTATCTCCACTCCACCCCCTCGAAAGCTGCTTTTCCACGAATGTCAGCGCTTTCACGATCAGTGGAAAAAAAAGCGTCAGTGGTCTTCTGAAAATCACGACAGCCGCTGCTACCTTTCTACCAGCCACGTGCTGCCCCCCCCCCCCCTCTCCCAACCCCTCCCCTCCCCGCCACTGTTCCTCTTCCCGAAAACTGGCGAAAGCCTGTTTTAAATGCTCCCTAGCATTGTTTGCGGCAACTTTCAGCCGCTTTTACTACCGCAAACAGCCATTTTCATTTAGTTCTCTTTTCAACCCCCCCGATGCGCTAAGTGAATTTTACTGCCCACTTCCATTTCGTTCTCCTTTCATTTCCTACGCGCGGGGCTCGACCCTGTTTGGTAAATCTAATCCTTGCTTTTTATAAAAATCTCAACCCCCCCCCGCCCCCACTATTCTCTCTCGTTCGTTTCTCTCTGCGTTCGTTTATTTTTCTCACGTCCATTTTCGTCCATCTCGTTTACGCTTCTCTCGCGTTTCATGGCTCGTGGTTATTTTCTCTAATTTCTCTGTTTCGCCGTTACGCCGCCGCCGCCCCCCCCCCCTTATTCTGGGCGCTTTGTGCTCCGTGTCTGAAGGTGAAGGGGTTGTCTCTGTTTTTGTATCGTTTCGGTGTGTATGAGGTTTTTTTTTTTTTATTTTTCAGAATATTTTTAATATTGAGAGACGACTGGGGTCGAATGAAATTGTCTCTCTCGGAAATTAATTAAAATTAATTGCTTTTTTCCAGGAGTCTGTATATTTTATTTCTGAAGCGGATTAATTTGAGACTCGTGAGTAGATCGGGGATCCATACGCAAAATAAAATCCGAACACGTACATAGAGACATGGAATCTAAACAGGAATATATTTTACACTGATTATTAAAATATGAACTTTACTTTCAATATTTTTTTTTGTCGAATTAAAATTTTGTATATAAATTGAAAAAGTCACTTTCATCAAAATTTTACTTGCTACATTTTCGAGTCGCATAGTAACCAATGGTCGCAAGTTCCACTCTTCTCATTTCTCCCCTTCCACATTCGGTCGAATTCTTTGCCATGATTTTCCTGATTTTCACGCTTTCCTTCAAGCGAAAAAAAAAGAAGATTGATCGAGGATAGTTTCACGCAACGAGAACGACGCATCGAATGAGAAACAAAATCGATGGAGGTAGGGGGGCTACAGTGGTGAGTGTAACGAACAAACATGAGGAGGAAAAAAATTTGCCAATCATATATTCAAATGCACGAAGCGCGGCCGCTGGTATCGATGGATCGCCAAACAACGCAAAAATAAAAATTCCATTTCGTGCCGGTTTTCTGGCAACAATATCCATGACATGATGCAACCCACTCTGTCGGGACGACATCGATTTTTATTAGTTTCGTCGTCCTTGAAACAGACATTCGTTTGTGCGATTTCGAAAAAAAAAATGCTTCCCCGATATTCTCTCGAAACTTGTTTCGAAAATGGTTGTACTACAAAATACAGAAGTTTGATCTCTTCAGTCTTGTTTTATTTGTGATAAGTTGGAATCGCTTGCAAGAGTGATTGTGATCATTTCGGTATGTTTGCATTGTTGATTTAAATTATTAGTTTATTTGGATTCCTGCTAACTTCGAAGATGACTTAATGCGTATAAACGAAGCATCGATAAATCAAATGCATTGCAATACGCATTGGGTGGTTTTCAATTATTTTGTCACGAGCAAGCTTCCCTGATTGAATCACTCGTTTCGAAATTTGATCATGAATTCGCGTAACATATCATACGGCGCGAATTCATATTCGTGCTGTGTTTGAATTTGTATTGCATTGAATATGAGTTCCATTTAAGTGAGAATAGCAAAAGTACTGTCACGTGAGATATTGTCCAATATAAATTCAAAAATATATAGTGAATTATTTCTTTAATTTGTCATTAAGAAAAGGAAAGCTGACCTTCAAATTTTCTTTATACTTCAACCTACAAATAGGAACCATTCACACAAAATTATGTACTGAATCCATGAATCCATCCTTAACTTCAGTTACCTTTTCTTGAACTGTTTACGAGAAAAGATACGAACAACCTATTGAATATGTTCCTCCATGCAAATCCGCAATAATGCAAGAAAAACACGCGTTAATTGGCGTCCGTGCAACGATACCGTGTAACCGGTTTCCACGTTGATCGCTCGTATAATCGACATGAACCTCGACGAAGGATTTATGCATTAATAAACGCGATTACTCTGGTTCCAGCAATTAATGCTTAATCAGCCGCTACCGATTTGATTGTATTCTATACAACGTGAGCTTATAATTATCGAAACGACTCAAGAGGATTGAATTTTTAAAAAACATCAACGCCTCTGTTTTACTTAGGTCAGGATGTAAAGTACATATAAAGAATACTTTTTTGAGCTACACTTTTTCTGGAAAGGTTCGATGGAACGTGCGATTTCCAGCGGGCAACGACTCGCCCTCCATGTAAATTTGGCTCGTTGGCGGCGCGAAACAGAAGAGCAATTAATTAACGGCGCATTAATTATTGACATGGACAATATTCGGAATATTGAAAACGGCAGCGTCACGACTTACGACCCATTTAACATTTCGATGAAAACGCCGTACGTTCGTTGGCTCCGGCGTCGAATCAAAGGGCCGCAGCGACAAATGTTTTCGACTGCCGTCACTTCGTGCCGCGGAGAAATCGAAGAGTCACCGAGTGTACACCAGGCGGACGGTTTTATGCGGCTGATGATTTTAATTTACCCGTCCTGAGCGTGAAAAATCGTTTCGGCTGTATTACGTTCTCGCGCTGGGAACAAAGGGAACAATACCCCGTTTGTTACGCCGTGGAAAATCGCCAATGCGCGTGGGTGAAACTTTACCTCGCGACGCGTTTATCGATAACTTCGTATTGTCCGAGAGGATTATAGCGAGATAGGTGAGCGTGATAAATATGGCATCATTTCGTCAACTGATCGAATTTTTCATCGTAGAATTAAATGGTATACATCGTTGATTTGAATTAAATATTCAGTTTATTTTTCTTTTAATTTCTGTAAAGCCGTTTTCAATAGATACCTGAGGTTTTCGCGGTGAAAATGAGCCCAAGCACGATGCCATTCGTACTGCTTTAGGTTAACGCGTTTGGGGCGTGTGCATCAAACATACTAAAACAAAAATATTTCCTCACTCAAACTGTTAAAACTATTATCTACAGCGCTGATTCGTACACCACTCCCCAGTAACATCAGTTTTGACACCACCTGTCTAACCAATTGCATTCTTTTCTGAAACAGCTTCATGTCAACATTGATTTGCATCGTTAACGAAACCGCAACGTGGCTCGTACACGCGTGTCTGTTCTTCAGGGCTCGTTGAGTCGTCAACTTGTTCAAGTGCGTGGCTTCCCTTATGAATATGCAAACTGGATTTTAATGCGCGAGGTATCCGTTCGCGTGGCTCTCGCGATCGCGCGGAAAACGAAACGACGCGTCGACGGTGGTTTCCGTTTTCGCCTGATAGAACGATCCAGAACGACTCGGAAGACAATTTTCTCAGACTGGGTATCCAATTTGCCAAGGGATCGGTGACAGTGACGGATCCTGAGTCGGTGACGAGCGAGAATGGTCGATTAATCGGCTACTATTGCGCTCAATCAATTACAGACCACGACGCGTCTACTTATCCTTCAAACGAGAAGATCGCGAATGGATGGTTCGAGTAACGCCTTTGAAACACGATGTTCCTCGAATTATCACTGCTGGTATGATCGTCTTAGCCAAGACGATCCTAATTAATCTTTGGAAGACATGCTTTTTGGAAGCGACTGCTTCCCGGAGTTTTTTAAATTTAACATTAGAAATACCAAACCGTCTGCCTAGCGTTACGTTCAGCTTCTATTTGTCCGTAGTTTAATAATTAAGGAAAATTATGCATTCGCCACGCGACATAGAGAGGTCGAAGACTTTAAAGCGGCCCGGTTAATTGCTACAATTACGTTTGATTAATGCCCCTAATTACACTTTCTTTTTTAACTCTGTAATGGCCGCTGGTATCGCTGCTCGTGAATCAACGCGGTTAGACGAATGTGTAATGAAAATTAATATTTGACGTAACCCTCGCGTGCAATCGGACAAATTTATTTCGTGGCGATTACTAAACGTTTCCCCAAAATTAAAGGATTAGGTGAATTATGTGTCAATTATTAACAATGATAATCTTTATATTGCTCTGAGTTAGAGAAACGCGATAAAAAATTACTTTTCACTCCCGATTATTATCATCGTCTCCTAAAGTATGATTTCTATCCGCGAGAGAAAAGATTGGTACGGTTTCTTTTCGATGGTTGAAACAGATCATTTGATGCAAACTCTGTCCACCGTTTCTTGTTATATAATATACCTGACTCACGGCTCGTCTTTGTCATTACAGGGAAGACGACATATGTGCAGGCAGTGGCAGGTGGAATTGCTCAGTTACCGTGCGAAGTGGAACCGTCGGTCGCTAGAGACAAGCTACATCTAGTTATTTGGTACAAGGAGGAGGTAGACGCACCGATATACAGGTAAGCTCCACTCTTGCATTCCTTATATCCATCGTATTGTGGATTCTAAATCATTCTCGCCTAGCAGACCGTCCGTTTGGAATAAAAATGAAAATTAAAGGATAGAAGGAAGTGAGGTACAATTGAACATATTGGAACGAAAGGATTCCGTGTCTTTCTACTTGATATTTTACTTTGAAATTTTATTGATGCTTCAATGTAGACTTATAAAAAATAAAATTTCATCACCTTAAGAACAAAAATTTTTGGTCTTACTTTCCGTATAAGATTTCCCATTAGATTAAAGATAACGTAATTTGTCACATATTCGACTCATTGTATTTCTAAGAAATGCTGCAATTTCTGTAATTATAATGAACATTTTGATTTTTCTAATATAAAATGAAATGGACATTAGGCATTATTTTCATATGACGATCGAAGTTGTGTTGAAGCAATAATGAAAAATTGAAACAGTTCAGATTGTTACTCCGAAATGTCTGGCATGAAAGCTGCATTGCGGACAATCCACTTTCTCGAGGCATTCCTGCCCATAAATTCATTTTCCAGCCGGCGAGTTTTACTTCTGAAATGTTGCCAATTTCCTCCTTGTTTGTATTATATTCTCCGTGTCTACTCGTCATTATCTGTCCTCCATGGTTTCCACATTGTTTCACTTTAGCCCCGTGATAGAGATTCAGATTAAGTTTCGCGCGAGTAATGAGTTTCTCTAACGTTGTTTCTGATCTTTGAAAATTTCGTATCAAACGTTGCCCCCCCCCTCTCTCTCTCTCTCCAGGTCAATATATACATATACATAATATGTGTACACACGCGCATACACAATAATTTAAAATATTAAAATTGTACGGTTCGAGAAAGAAAGCAAAAATGGTCGGTGGATAAAATGGAGGCAAAAGGAAAGAAAATTACATTTTTAATCGATTCACCGTCACCGTATAAACCATTCTGAATTTTTAAATCTCTGCATAAACTCCTGGTTACGTTTAATTAAAGTTTCCACGACGAAGTTGGTCCGTGTTGCGTAAACAACATCGTTATAACATCACGCTGTTCCGCGCGTCATTTTTCAAAAAGATAATTAAAATTTCGCAAAATTCACTGATACATAAAAAAAAAAAAAAAGAATTTCCACTAGGTGCGTACCATTTTTACCGACGCGCACACTTTGACATGGGGAAAATGTCTGCATTTTCTGCGAGTCGTGTTCCCATTGCAAGACAGAGGGAACCTACCGAGTTGTAACACATGCGAAACATTCCTCTCTTGACAAAGCCACAGTCAGACTGTGCTCTTTGCATTTTTCTTCCCTTTACGTCAAATTACACGCTAGTTTGCATTCTTTTATCGACTCGGAAACCATTTGCACGAGTTGAGGGGATGGGACACCATTATTCCTGATGATTCCAGTGGATATTGCTTTTAAATTATCAAAAAGATCTGGTTAAAATTAAACGATATTTTTGAAATTTCTCGCGTCACCCTCCTGCCCTCCCCTCTTTTTCCATAAACTCTAGCATATTTCAATACGGACAAAATCCCTCGACTTGTAGTACAAGAGGGATCGATTCAACGTTGGAATGGCCCGCGAGAGAAAAAGCCCCAATCTTTTTCACGGACGATGGTTGGCCACGTGTGTGCACATTTTTCTTCCATCAACCGCTACCGCCCCGTGCCACATAAATTTAAATCTTTAAACAAAAGGATCCCGTCTGATCAAGAGCTTCTATTCTTTTTGTTAATCTTATTCCGTTTCTAACAAAGTCTCCTATTTTTCTTCGTGCGCAATGCTCGTCGGGTACATTCTCCTTCGCATGCATCACGTCCGCGATTTATTCCCGCGCTAACTACCACCTATTACGCCGCTTAAATTATTCACTAAAAGAGACTACTTTACCCGATCCAGATGTAACAGACAACACACCTCTAGGATTTATGATATCCGAGGCGCCTGGAATTCCACGGCAAACGGAATTCAAAATCGTACACCTACTTCAGTTCCGTTTAAACGCTGGGTAATTCAAGCCTTCCCGTGAATTCCATTCGCTATTTTGTGTTTAAGCATGAACAATTGTAAATTGAAAAAATATTAACGAAGGAAATGATAGAACTAAGTGGTTATTATCGAATGGAATATATTTGGTTCATTCCAAAAGTTTATGGAAACTATTGTTGTTCTGGGGCACAGAAGGCTTGAAATATAAATAAGTACAAATGAAATTTGTTTCGTTTGGACCAATTCGAGTAGAACTATCCATAGAGATTAAATATTCAAGCACCAGTTAGGCTTGCAGGTACCATTATTCGCATTTGTACGTCACGACTCAAAATATGACGCGACAGTGGCCGAAATATTAGTGTCATACATATATGCATGACATGGCAGTCACGTGTTAAGAGATGGTTAGACACGGACAGTATACAAATCACCTAGGCAACTATTCTGGAACACACTAAACTAACAAGTAGCGTCGTCCAAATTGACAATTTCCGATTTTCATGCATAAATTCAAGCACTAAAAAATATTAAACACGAAGCGATAAAGCTGGCATGAATCAATGAAGGTAGAAGCAGCGCGAAAAGATTTGATTTTCGAGAACTCTGCACTCGTGTACATCTGTTCAAAATTAAATCCAAAAGAAGACTTTCCATCAGACCACTATTCACATCTCAGAACTTTAAAAATCCGTGCCAGCACCCCTCCACTGTTTCCAACAACGAGTAAAATAAACACGTCCCCAAAGTTCGGCCCCATCTACTTCCCAAATACCCTGTATTGCCATCTAATAGACTCGTAAACTGTCGCGGGTGAACCAGTCCCACTTTCACGCGGCAATTTTCCACCGTCTTTCCCGTTTCCATAAAAACTGAGGATTTACGTTTCTGGAGAGGTCGAGACATGTTAAAAGAAAGTCGATTCTCGCCCGCAAATCCACTCCCGTCGGTCGGGAAATCCCCGTAGAGAGTGGAACGAAGGAAACCCGTTCGCGCAACGTGTCGCAGCCTCGTAGAGAGGAACGATCGTTGCAGGAGCGCGAAAACGTCCTCCAAGGACCGGTTTCAGTGAACCAGCCCCGAGGCGTTAGTCCCTCGCAAACCCCCTTCTCGCTCGCGGCCGATTCGTTCGCGAAATAAGGCGAAAAAGGCGCTAACACCTGCCTGGACGCGGATAATCGAGTAGGGGAATCGTAATTCGCGCCATCGGAACCGTTCGACCTCGATATCGCCTCTCAACTTCTCTTTTTGGACGATCCAAAGACTGAATCCAGAGTAAACTGCCAGGGCAGATTCCATTAAGGAATTCTGTTTCTTAGATGTATTCAAAATGGATCATCGGCAATTAATATTCGACAAATAAACAATTTTCTTGTGCGATTTCCCATTCCAGATTGCATCCAAATGAAAATTGATATTTATTTAGATTTATAATCAAAAACATGTACTATGTCCTATTTTAGATTTTCTCCAGAAATAAGATACAATTTGGTTCATAAGGGGTTAATCTAACACCGAATTGATTAATGGTGGCATCGATCCCAGTCAGTAGATGCTCACGTCGCAGAGAATTCAACGAGCTCGTCGAGAACTCCGCGACAACATAGTTGTCAAATGAGTGGATTTATTAGCAACGGTAAACCAACCGCGCGGATACCTGTGACGTGTCCCTGTTGTACGTGTGCACGGTGGGTCAATGGGATTCAGCACGGTGCTGGACACAATGTATAATACCCGGCACTGTACAGTCACTTTGTTTCGTACGAAGCGATAAACTGAGAGTAATATGTCAGCGTATTCTTTCGCGGTAAATGAGATATGTGTAAATGCGAGCTGGAACAGTGGAATTATGAACGATGGACCCGACGCACAGTTGTGCGAAATAGAGCAAAGCGTAGACGAAACATAGAAATATAAATGTATTACCAATTATACCAAGTATTATAGAAACTATACTAACAACACTCCAATAATTTAACAATACCTTAACCCAACACCTTTCACGAGAAAAATAGAAATTACAATTCTCCCAACTATATTAAATTTCCATCCAATGTCATCTTGCATTTTAGGACAAAACCAGAACCTGATACTTTATCTACCACCGCGCATATTCCGCTCTAACATAGCAATCTCGTCCCGCGACGTTTCGTGATGGAACACCCTATATACACGCATCGGCAACGTTTAATTTCATAAATGTTCGTGGCTTTAGTCGCAGTGTTCTTGCCAACGACTAGGGTTAAACGTCCATAAAATGAATTGCTGCCCCCCATTCCATCGTCCCCGTGGCGCTTCGATCCCCAAAGAGCCAGCCCCGCGCATTCTTGGCGCGGAAATCGCGACAGGAGAATTATGGTCGCGATATTACCGTGCTCCCTGCATGTAAGTAATACGTCCATCACGCTCCCAGGCGCAACTCTACAATCCATAGTTTTATTAAAATGAAAACTCGCGCGCGCGCTTTCCGCGTTTTAGCTTTAAGCCGGAGTTTATTTCTCGGCGAGTAACACGCTCGACTTTTCTAAGCTCGGCGCGAGGATTTTTATATTCTCGCGGTTGTGTACGAAACGGAATAAAGAACCGACTCATATTTCCGCTCGGGGCTTTTTATTTCCCTCCCTCTTTAGAGCCACAGGGGAGGGAAGGTGATCGTGGAAACTCCGATAGGCAAAGGGATACCGAGTTACGACAATGAGTCTCGGGTAGCGTTTTAAACTCGGGGACTTGTTTAGTGGCGAACTTGGGAGTATTTGGCAAGTTTGTTTATTTCTTTGTTAAGGTTTTCTTCGTGGCGATAGACGAGGGTGGTTTGCAACGGGCTGTGAGGTTTTCATGGTGGGGGAAAATATGTTTATGGGGTGAAATGACGTTTGACGGAGTGTGCAGATTGTGGATACAAGACAGTGGAAGATGGGTAAATGGATGAAGATGGAAAGGTAGTGAGATATCGCTAGGATTATAAAATTACAGAACCAACAACTATACCATCCATCATACCGTCGACTATATGTATATATCAATATATCTATGGTATATATCAACTATATACCAATTGTGCAACTATGTATACAAGAAGCTGACATGTCTTGTGTTTTCGTCAAATTGTGTTTCTAGGAAAATATCCTTACCCTCGTAATCAAAAACTGGAAAACTACAATACTCCTAAATACAATGAACCTAAGTAACCGACAGCCCTAATGCACTACGACAGCATACGATCTCAATTTCAATTGAAAACCCTGCTGCGTACCATTATATTCCAAAGGAGTTAACAACACTCAGCAACGATATTATTCATAACGACCCTCTGTCTTGTTTCGCGATTTTCCACGACGATATCATTCTCCCCAGAAAGACTACGTCTCTCCAATTGGTCCATTTTCTTCTCGGCGGTTCCCTCCTCGCAGTTTCTCTTTCCAGCGAGCTGGTGTATGAATTGCACCGAGCTTAAGGGTATCCCGTGTTGAAAATAGAATGTTATTGAAATATGAATTGAATACTTATTCGTATGTGAATCAAATGGTTATGCCAACTTCATTCCACTTGAACGTGCTACACGAAGATCTTTAGGATTGCCAAAAATAAAAATACCAATACTAGATTTCTTTCAATAATTAAATTTCAAGAGATTCCCGAAACGCACTTTACTCCCGAAGAAGTAGTCTCGAAATTTTTGTCTCCATTGCGTCTTCCACTCCTAAAAGATCCGAAATTGTGAATTACCCGTAGGCTCGTTCGTCAATCGATAATCACTTCTGAAAAGAGAAAAGCGAAGGTATCGGCTCCTGTGGAAAATTCGATCATGCGTATTTATAGCGTCGTCGTCGTCGCGAGCGAATAGCAACGGAGTGGAGAGAGATGGAGAGAGACGCGGAAAATGTAAATAACTCGTTGGAGAAATTCCTTTAGAGGGGTAGATGGTGCTTTGATCTCTTTAAGAAAGCTCTTGCGCCATCGATACTCCATAAATTTAGTTAGATCCCCGTCGCTATTGCGACCGGGGGCGGGTGCCGTAATAAAAGTACCGTTCGCGTAAAAGCCAGATATTAGATGGTAAAGTGGCTCAAGAATTTCGCGTGACTCTTTGCTTTTTCCTTGATAACCGGCGAGCATTTTTCAATTGATCGTTCCGCAACGGAGTTTCGCTCGAAGTCAATATGAAATGTTTTGTATGCTTTCCCAAGTAGAACGTGGAACACTTCGGAACGTTACACGATTTATCAATGCGAAAGCAACGGGCTGGTGTGGGCTTGTTGCTTTATGCTGGGGAAAACTTTCGAACCGATCGTATCGGGAAATAAATTTTTGTTTATATTTCTTCCATCTTTCAGGACTGCGTCGTTGCTTGGATATTTTAATTTTCGAATAGATGCAAGTGAAGAGCAAGGCTATTTTTATGTACTTTAATACATTTTAGAAGTACTCGAATACAAGTCAAATGATCGCGCAATTTATAGGATCCAAATACTTAAGTGATTTATGCAAACTTGAATATTCATTAATCTATGAATTTATAAGTGAAATGTAGTAAAAAAAAAAAAATGCAAAGTGCTCGCGACTTCTTTCTCCGCTATCGATTCGACGTTTCCACCGTTTAATCATTTAATTAATCTCAAAATAATTTACAATTTGTCACGATCGCTGACTTGTCATGACTAAGTGGGACTAGGCACGAAGTGATTAGTGATAACACGAGGCAACTTATGTTTCCGAGATTACGATTATGAGTCACCTTCGTAATAAGAAGTAAGGGAAAGATTTATGCGATTTCGCGTAAACCCATTTCCACTGTTTTTTTTTAATATCTGTCCATTCGTTATTACCACCGTTTCATGACGCGATAATTTTACGTGACTTTTAAATGCATTCACTAAGTGCACTGAATTGCATGCAACATCTGCGAAGTAGTTTAAAAATGTTTTCCTTGCAATCTCCTCGCTGTTGAACGAGTTACTTTCCTAATGATTCAATTCAACAATTTATTTTTTTTTTTTGTGAATTTACCTATTTCTACCAAAATTAAATAAAATCTCGTGCATAAATTTAATTAAATTCATAGTTAGAAAATTCACGAAATAAGGCAAGAACCAATTTTAGACTCGTGTAGTGTCGCAATAAAAACGTCAAGCATTGACAACGACTCGAGGTCTCTTTAAACTCTCCAAACTCGACGTGACTCCTGCGACAGAAGAAAGCAGAAAAGCTACTCCGAGCTCGGTTGGCTCAACGAAACCAACATAGAAACGCGTTTCGAGTCCCGTTTTCTTTCTTCGCGTCGCGATATTACACTCAGAGAATCCACTAAAGCTCTCAAAATGTTTACAAGTGTAGCTAATAAACTTCCCCGTGAATTTAAACGAGAGCAAGAATCTACTTTATTGACATCAACGAGGTGATATTAAAACAGGACGTGTCTCCGCTATTTCTAGCTCCAAGCTACTCTAAACATCCCAATGAACATTTGAAATTGTCCAACGTAATAAAGACGTTGCTTTCCGACATTTCCTGTGCTTCCTACTCGCTATACTATGTACAGTACACATTCGGTAAGAACAAAAAATTATATATACTTCACATCATTTACATATTAACTTCCCCTTTATATTAAATTTCCCTTCAGAAAACCTTCCAAATTTGCCAAGACACCCACCCCAAGAAATATGGTCGACCATAACGCGAGCCGTGACGTCGATAATGTCCACCGGTTACCAACAAACCACCATCGCTATTATTTATTCTCGTCGGGGCTTCGAAAACCGTTTCAATCGTGACCGCCGCGAGTATCGTTCCCGTTGCCAGCTCCGAAATTTGTCGTTCGCCCACACCCGCACTCCCGCCCGTCCTTCGTGCCCTGTCTTTCTACGTCGCCGCTACACACGCCACACCGAATGTTTGCAGTTTCGACATGAGGGGACGAAATAATATCCTGGCACAAGGAAAACACTGGCAGGATGAGAGCCTCAACAAACGTGCCTTCTGCAAAGTCGACGAGCACTCCGCGAATCTCACCCTCCAGAACGTTCGTGAGACCGACGCCGCCGTTTACAGATGCAGGGTCGATTTCAAGCAGTCGCCGACCACGAACAGCAAAGTCAATCTCACAGTGATCAGTGAGTATTCAACAGATCTCACCCCCTCTTCAAATTTTCTTCGCCTACTAGACTTTTACTTACTACGTTATTTAATTCTAAAACGTACTCTTGTAAAATTAAATTAAAATAGTATCCTGCTTTAATGAAGCAAGTTTTACCACCCCTGAACACTTGTTACTCTAAAAAAATTCTGTAACTCTATCTGTTTCCAACATGCCCTATTTTCTTCTAATTCACCACCGTTTGCCTTCAGCAACCTCCTACGTTCTTCAGTAGTCTATTTGTACTACTCTTTTAACAAAAGTCTTTTGATCCTTTTCTCCGTGTATCGTAGACTGAATGCGCACTTCGTTCGTCCCTCGTGTCCGTCTGTTTCATTCTCCATTAATCTTCCCGTTCTCCCGTTTCGACTTTCTGGATCCATTACGTTTTCTTGACGCCGCAATGTAATATTTAAAATTTGTCCTCAGTCGGTTATCCTCTGATCCCTTTTCCACATAATCTTTCGTCCCATTTATTGCTACTCTTTAATTCCAACATCTTCGCTGCTTCCAAGAATAGAGATCTTTAATTTTCGTAGTGATGTCTGTTTCTCTCCCGTCCTTCACTTTGATGCTAGTTTTTATTTTTCCGTTCGTACCGTTTTATCTCTCCTTTATTTTAAACGAATGTTTCTTATCTTTATCCACCTGTCTTCATGGATCCCCCGGGGCCATTTACTTTACGCGAATCTTTTATTTACTCTGATTCGCTTTCCCAGCTACTTCCTCTTTCTACACACCTACACGGAAACCGTGGACGATTATACAAAGATAGAAAGGAAAGTAGTAAGTAGGATAAAACAGTTTTATTCTTGCACGCTTACTTTCAACCAGCTTTCAATCCTTCGGAAAATTTTTCACATATAGTATACGAGTTCAAATATCGTATAAGAATTATTCAATTAGAAAAATGACAGTTAACTAATACTGGTGTTGGAAATAGTAATCACTTTATCAATTCTTGAACGCAATACAAAAAGCATAGTTTCTATAAATAGTCTTCATACTCTGCGTCCTTAAAAATGAAAACATCCTTCTCACATGTTCCTTCTGATTCCTCACGACAATTTCAAAGAATATATTTTCCATTCGTTTATCTTTCCTTCAAGCTTTTACCGTCTGGTTCAACAATCTTTTCTTCTTATTTCTTTAGCGTCGATGTTCAGCACTCTCATCCGCTATCGTTCTTGTTCCACCACCCTGTTTCCTTTTCCCCAGTTTCCTGTCTCTTTCGCCCTTCCCTCCTGGCTCTCGTCGATTTTCTTGAAATCGATCGAGCCTTTCCTCGATTAGCTTCGAACAAAGAGAGAGTGGGTCCGATCTTGACTCGGATCCACGGTTCAGCAAACGACAATTAAGAGGATCCCCTATCTCAAAGTCGCTGGAAATCACGGGAAATCCGAAATTAGACTAGCAATTTCGACCAGCGCCTTCGGATTGGCGCACCGATCTCGGCGATATCGATTACTGAATTCCGTCTCGCGGAACTGAATCTGCGTTTGATCGCTCGACGTCGTTTCGATTTCTTCTGGTGCTTTAATTAATTGGCTCCGGGGAAACTGAACGTTGAAACGTTCTGTAATTCTTTTTTTAATTCGTACAACAGTTCCTGAGTGTTTTCAATTCCGAGATTTCTCCTAATAATAATTATATCATTAATTATCATTAATTACTAGCAATGATCAATAATTAAAATTCTCTACTCGTAAATTTCGTACTCGTCTCACGATCCATTCCACGCTACGAATGAAATAAAAATACAAATAATTATTCAAACATTGAACAAAATATTCGATTCCCTACTCGGACATTCAAATAACATTCCAATTCCATTTGTATTTAAATTTCACGTAAGTTCGATTACTCAAATAAGGAAAAATTCAACGAACAGTCCCAGGTGCTCGGATCGAACAACAGATTCATCTCGGTGGAGATCTAATCGCTCCGCCAGCCAAGGGAAACACCGTCGTCCGAGTCGGTTTCAATTTCGCGCGTCTGGTTTGAAAACAATTTGCATATCGTAAGCGTCGCCGCTCCTTAAGTGCACCGTGGGGTTGGTAACGACCAGCCAGATAAGAGTACCAGCCAAAGTGTCTGGCGGACGACACACCGTGGTGGTAATTCATCGTCGTGCAAATTGATTCGCCACGGAGTGCCAACCACCCCCTTTTCCACCCTCGCAAAAGCTCGTAGTTCCTGAAAACAATGTGGTTAAGCTGTCTCTGCAGTACGTAACACGTTCTATAGCAATGCTACCAAACCTGTTAAGAAAAGGGAGCAGACATGACATTTTTCTGTGTTGCATAAGAAAATTGCACGTCAATAATATTAGCAGAATTGTTATATAATAATTAAATTGTTATTGAATTATATGTTTCGTGTATTATCGGAAGTTTGTGAAACGTGTTATATATTACAGACGCAGCTTGACAAAAAAATATATTTCTATAATTGAAAAATGGTAGGAGCCCATTAGTGATAGAAACATCGAAGTTCAGGCGATCTAATTATCTGAAATTATTACAGTACCCCCAGAGCAGCTCAGCATATTGGACGAAGATGGAAAGACTCATATTCCCTACTACAAGCTTGGCCCTTACACCGAGGGTGCGTCTCTCAATATTACATGCGTCGCTGCTGGTGGTAAGTACTCGCATTTTACTTACTCTGTTTGTTACCCTCTCGTTCTATTTAACTGACTCCGCTCCACCCCCGATTTTCGAACGTTCCTTCTTCTTATGCGCCACCTCGATTTTCGCGTTTCTCTTTACTTTATCGCTGCACACCTTCCGTTCACTTCTGCTGCATTCATTCCTTTGATTCCTTTCTTACCTTGTACTAGGACATATAAGATTGTAATAATCGCTACATTAAACTATAAAAAGGTTAACAGAAAACGCCTCGTTTTAACTATATAATATTTCCAACCAGTAACTAACTATCCCCCTTTTGTTCAATCTCCCTTTGTACTGTCCCTGTCTACCCCTCGCAGAGTTTGGCTCTTTGACACCAGATACCAGACGCGCCAGGATTGGCAGTTTACTTGTTCGAAGAAAAGATTTGGAGCTGCTGGAAGCTCCAGCACAAAGGTGCCCTGTGCACTCTCTCAGAAGCGCGTCCTCTCATCTCAGAGATTCTTCAAATTTTCGTTTCTGTCGCTTCCCGTTCACATTTTCTGTCTCCTTGCCCTCTCTCTTCCGCCCTCCGCCCCTCCTTCCTCTATCTCTCCTCCAGCCTGGAGTTTATTAGCTGCGCGTTTTAAAGCGGTAACCCTATATCTCTTCGGATTTGCATGCGAAAAAGCTTCCCTTTTCTTCGCCTCCTTCCCCCACCACTCCTCTGTCTATCTCTCTCTTTTTTTTTAAGAGGGCCGCGTGAGATTACGAGCGGCGGTATCTCTCTCAAAGTGAAATTCATGCCAAGAGGCTGAGTTTCAAATTGATTAATCTAATAAAGGAAAAAAAAAATGTCGACCGCGTCGTATATTTCTACGCGTATCTTACGACCACCTGGAGGCCTCCTCCTTATTTACGTACTACGTTTCTGAAACGAAATTTCGCCACTTCGTTCACCTGTGAGAATTCTCGGATACCAGAGACATGCATTTAAATCGTGGTTGCTTGAGATTTGTCTAGCTAAATAATAAAGAATTTTTAATTGAATATACGATAAAAAAAATTTCATCAAAATTCCACCACTGAATTTCACTCTAATATACAGTTAAAAACACGCGATCCACTTAATCTATAGCTACTATAGAGATTATTACAACCCCAACACACAGTGTTCAATCATTTATTCCAACTCCCCCTGTAATTTTTGTTCCCTTTCAGAACTTTCCACCACACCAAATTTCATGTTTACATTCCACCGATGAATTCGCGCATGGTTGTGCATTTCGCGCAAGAAAAATTCCCATCAACGGAGCACCCCGGAAGTTGATCGCTTCGGGAGCGGGGAGTATGATTAAAATGAAAATTTAATAGTCCCGGATACTTACTTGTACCGGATCTACTTACCCGGATCTTACGTCTCCTCCATTTGCGTTCTCAGCCCCTTTGAAGTGCAATATATGCGCCCAATGAAGATTTATAAACGCACGCGGGGATATAAATCCCAGGCGTTTTCCAGTCGTGAACAAAAATTACATAGCAACCCGGAAAATTGAAAAGGAGCTTATCATTTTTTGCTTGTGTATTTCTATGATATTTTATACCGTTTGATTTGTCTGTCAATTTAGCTGTCACTAATAGTCAGTGCATTTTTCTGCAATTTTTTGTTTGGAAAAATTCGAAATAATGAACTAGGAATGCTTGATTTCTCATAAAAATTAAACATATAATTTTCGTCCTATAATAACGTTTTCATATTACGTTTCTATTTATATTTATGTTTTTATATGTATAATGTGTTGAAATCTGAAAATTGGACAAGCCTTGCAAATTCCATCTCTTATTCATTTTACGAGGTACACTTTAAGTTACACGGCAGCTAATTTTCGCTTTTCGAGGAGGAAACGATAAAGAGAGGTAGAAGTCAAACTATTGAAAGCTGGCTGACTGTGCACGGAGTCGTACTACTTAGGGAGATCCTATTTTAGTAGAAACATTGTGTCTCTGCACGTTCAAATAATTCCATTGCAGTTTAAACTGTCTCATAGTGCGGAAGTTACCTTCTACTGCATTCAAACTATTCCTTTGTGTAAATGTTTCGAGAGCAGGTGTTGAGATACGAACTTTGCACATCTTTCGTTCACGTATTACGTTGCATTGTCTGCGTATACGTAGCAATAGTATGCAGCAGTGCAATATCGGATGTTACATCGATTCACTGCTTCTACGTTTCTTAACTTCCTTCAATTTCACTTCTAATATTCCTAAACGACTAATTATCATGCACGTATATTGTATTGCTATGTATATTGTTAACTAAAAATTAGGAAAATTTTTCTCCGCGAAACAGAATCACGAAAAATTAATATTCGGTCTTCTAATGTGGTTTATGCTCTTAAGAGCTCCTTTGGAGGACCCTTTACTCACAAAGCATCTTTCATGGGACACACCCGGTATACTCGAATGTGTACCATACGACACGGATCACTGGCTCCCGCGTTCACACCTCGTCGACGATAAAGCGCGCCGCAAACCGCACCGCGGTTCCCGTAGAATTTCCGCCGTTTATTATTTGCGTGGGTGTATTTATTTATAGGGAACTGCCGGCAGAGGGCTTACGCGCCATAATCTGAAACGTCCCGGTGCTCTTTCCGCGGTGAGACGTTACGCCGTGCCCCGTGTGTCGCGAGATATTTCGCTCCGTGGATCGTTTCGCTGTGAAATTACCGTTTAACGCTCTGTTTCTGCTTCTGTTTTCGTTTTCGGAGCATTACGGCCGGGGGTGTTTGTTGTCGTTGTTGCGAAAGGGGATGGAAACCAGAATATCTTGAACACGTGGGTGGAATCGCGAGGGGGGACGACGACTTCGCTATAATTTTACGAACACGTTTCCCCTTGCTTCTCGTTAGGAAGTGTTTTAATGTTCCCCCGTTGATGCTCGTGAAATTTTGAATTGTTATGAAAGTGTCATATGAATTTTTTATAATAGAAACCTAGAAACATTATTTAAAATATTGTTTAGAACATATAGTCTCTTTATTCCTATTTTCCCTCTAGAATTATAATACATCTCGCCCGTACTTTACGGAAAATGATGCAATAGGGCAAATAAGTTTTCTAACCTGGACGTGTTGCGATCGATCACCCCGTGCACCAGATATTGATGTTTCGGTATTTATAGAACCGTATCGATTTCCTGATGACCACCGAAACTTCTCTTTTTCCGAAGGGACACGACAATTTTTTTTTATCGCGAACCTCTTATCTGATTTCGATTACAATCTACTAATCCTTCCTAATTATGAGATAAAGTATCTTAAATAGTATTATTAGTGTAAACTGCTCACGAAGGCTCCAATTCGCATCGAATCTGATAATTTGGTATCGATAGGGTAATAATTGACTTTGCGCCCTCTGATTCGACAGGACGACCACCACCACGAGTAACGTGGTGGCAGGAGAATTCACTTCTGGACAACGTCTACGAGTCGATCGGTACGAAAAGGGTTCGCAACGTGCTGCGATTGGAAAAGCTGACTCGCGAACACTTGCACGCGGTTTTCACCTGCCAGGCCTCGAACAGCAACATGACGGTGCCTATATCCAGCGATGTCACTTTGAATATGAACTGTAAGTGCGAAATACTTCATTAGTATACATAGTTGAATTGGATCAAATAATTAAGTGAAAAATGTTGTAAGAAATATGTGACTGAAATCTGATCTTTCCGTTGCCACGTAATTGCGTGCTGTCCAAACTTGCATCACTCTGCAAAAATTTCAACAAAAAAATAAACAGAAAATAATCTCCAATCCGTTTCATTAATCATTCTTCAATCCACAAACCACATACAAATAAAAATTGTGAACTGTAGTCTACTTTTTCCTGAAAGAACAATTGTTCAACCCTCAGTTGATGTTGTGTTCGACTTTTCACGAGCGTCTGGCGACCACTTTGGACCGCCTCCGTTGTCATTAGTCCCGAAACTCCCGTTCGCTGCTACAATTCGAAGCGATTATGCAAACCCTCGCGCACGGCTTGGGGATCTTGCGTGCATCACAGTTCTTTGAGCGGAGACTAATGGACGTTACACGTGTTTCAGTGAAGCCATTGTGGGTCCGCATGCGAGGAGCGAACCGTCCATTTAGCGCTGGCACCACGTACGAAATAGATTGCGAAGTTGTTGGAGCCAGACCAACGCCAAAAATTATCTGGTCGAAGGGGAGCACCATTCTGAGAAATGCACGGCAGACGGTAAATCTCTGTTAAATTGTCGTCACAGTTGCTATGTACGGGGTGTCGCGTAAAATATGACCATTAATTCGAAGGTGGTTCGCGCGGACGTTCCACCTGATGCGACTTTCATGTTTCCCCGATTGTTTAGAGACTCACGGAAACTTTCCAAAATCGGTACATTTTACCCCAACCATCTCATTTTCAAAAATTTCTAAAAACCCCACTGGACCAAATATCCCTAATAAAATATCCGTATTAATGTCTATTTATTCTCCATTCGTTATTCGAAATTTTCCTCCATAGAATTTTCCCATAGAAAGTAGAATTTCTGCCACCTTCATCCCCGTTCGATCCACTTCTGGTCCATCCACCCTCAGCCCTGGGCAAGCGTCACGGTCGTCTTTGTTTTTTCTGCGGCCCCGCTCTGATTACCGAACCGTTCTGTAAACTGTTTTAAATTCATGAAAGCTATCCCGCAGACGAGCCCCGACAACAACGTCACCACGAGCACTCTCACCTTCGTGCCGAGCATCGAGGACGCTGGCAAGTTCCTCTCCTGCCGCGGCAGCGTGCCGGATATCCCGGATTCCGAGATGGAGGACGGATGGAAGCTCGACATACAGCGTAAGTGTTCTCCCCACGGAGTTTCATATAAATGTAAAGCTTACGCTCGGTGACGAGACACGAAACACTTCCACGACAGGTGGCCCAACGTCGGCGTAAATAGACCGAGCTCTTCGACGTTTTGTCGCACGTTTCTTAGAGGAGGTCCCGTATGACGATGTAAAGATGGAAAGAGGAATTGTACGGTTGTTTGTTAGTTGAAACTCGTTTAATAGTTGGATAGGTTAAGGGGTAGATGAAGAGGATTTTTTGGAGTTTTATTTTGATGGTACTTTTCCTTTTTTAGGAGGAAGAGACTGTAAAGTGTAATTGTCAATATATCATGCGTTCAGGCCTTGAAGTTAATAGGAAACAACGCTTCATTGGTTCAGATTTCACGTGGTTCGTGTCGCATCAATTGCAATCGCGAGATTCGTGGCAACGTGTCCACTCGCGCACGTTTTTTCCATTTCGTTGGCCGCTGACGAGCCTGAAAATTTCCTTCCCCTCTGGACGCGCTATACAAATTTGAAAAATTCGTTTCAGCTTGGTCCAGTACACGTTTCGCGTCCCAATCGCCATGAAACCGTATGGTTGAGTGGTGTTTGACATGTATCGCTACCGGCGCCGCGTATTTTTGTATTTTCGAAAACGGGCAGGTCGCTGAACTCGACTTAAAAGCCACTGTTATGTATCGACGGTGAAAAAAAAATGTATCGTTTTGTGGAAAACGATAAACAAGCGAAACTTTAATATCTCTGTTGTTAGGATTACGAGTAAGCCTCTGTTTCGTGAATTTTATAAAGAAAATTATTCCTTGGGAAGACTACATATTATTATCCATTCAATTATCGTGCAAATTGTATGAAAATGAAAGTGGAATAAATTCATATTAATAATGCTTACACTGAATATACAATACCGCTAAATGTATTACAAGAAAATTCATGGAAACAGAATCGAACTACTTTCTAAAATTTATTAAAATACTATCTACAATTTGAAGCTATTTAAACAACCTTTCTAACCTCGACACTCCTTCCTCTTCATTCAAAGTCTGCCTCTTTCTGTCTGTAAAGCACTCATCGTCAAGAAACCCAAGAAATGTTGACAATAAATGAGTTTCACTATGAACCTCTCCATCTGTAAAATTCTTTTATAGCTCCCGATGGAAAAAGCACGAGAATCGTTCAATAGGAAAAGACACAAACGCGAAAAGAGCCGTGTGACGCAGACCCAGGGAGCGCGTAGACCGAGGAATTTTACTTTAAATATTTGGCATCACCGCCGCCTAGATCCGAGGCATTTGTGTTCGGCTTATAGTGTGTTCTGGTTGGCTGCCAAGACGGCTGTCTCAACGTAAGACAGCATATTGAAAGAACGAGCGCACAGTCGTCGGATTCTTGAGTGCTGCGAGAATATTGGTGCGGCAGACAGACACAGAGGGATGATTATTTGGGCTGGGGGATGGTATAGGGACGCGCGTTTCTCGAACCAAAGAAATATTTAAACATGAACGACTTAACGCCGGGGAAAAAATTCACTCCTTGGTACAACCGATGCTCCGTGAGCAGCCAAAACAAGTTTTTGCTGGAGAAATGGAACGTCTGACACTTTAATGGAACAAGCTTTTTCTCAGCTTTAGCGAAACAGAGCGTTATTCAACATCTAAAACAAAATTATTTAAGACGGTCTATTAATTTCCGATCCAAAGATCAATCATTCTGTAACCACAATTAATAATCAATCAACTGTAACTACTATTTTAACAATTACAGAACGGTACCATGAACTGCACTCAACAATTGGCAATCAATTGTCGATTTAATTACATCTTGCCCAACAGCAATTTAAGGTTCGTTCAGGGACCTCTGTGGAAACTCGAGGAGGAATGTCGAAAGAAGCAATTAAAATTTGAATTAATCCAAATAAACCACGGCGATGAAGTTGAGTCGAAGAATAGACGTCTCCGACACGCATTTCGCATTAAGACTCGACACTCATCGCCGCGGAAACTTTGAAAACCTATTTCAGCCCCGTGGCGCAAAACAATCGCTCCTAGACGCGGTATCTATCGATTAGGTGAATTAAATTACGTTCCGTGCGCCGGCGTAATAAATCGCTCATCAACCATATTTCATTTTTATTGGACAGCCGCGTGGCAGGCTTTTCCGTGGACCAGGCTCGGCGAAAGCAGGAAAAAATCAAATCCAAACGTTGGGATTCCCAAATTTCGTTCGTCGGGAAACCAATCAGATGGATTTCCGTTTACCAACCGATAAAATGGCGTAATATCTGTTGCCTCAGGAAACGTTCGACCTCGTTTCAGCCATTTCATTGCGACGCTTTTCAGTATTTAGTTTGGGTAATTATTCGATTACATGGAATGTATAATTTTTGTTATTTATTTTTTATTTTGATAGAAGGGGATTCTTTCGACGGCGGTAAATGAATTTCAGGATTTATACATACAAAGTTCTACAATATATCACTCGTGATATAATATAAGCAAGATATTATACATATATATTATACATAGAATTGTATAATCAAGAAGATTATCCAATTAGACTCACTATCCAACTTCTCATCTCCGCACAGTACCATCATCTAAACCATAAAAATGTTTGCCATCAAAGCCAGCTCACCTGTAATATCAAGTCGATCCCCCTACACTTAATTGTTCTACCAACAGAGATTCCCAGAAAAGTTTACCTACTCCGGACAACGCTAGGTAATTCATCCAGTCTGAAATAATGTCGATCCCCCCGCGCGTCTTCCAACCTGGTGATTTCGACTGCGCCCACGGGATCATCCGTTTCAAATTGCGCCATCCAAGCCGTATCGGTGCAGAAGTCGCCTCGACCCTCGCGTCGCGGAAGGACGCGCCTCGTCTGGCTCGTTCAAATTAAAACTTGCGTCGCCGTCCCTCTCTCTCCTCAAATGAACGGAAACTCTGAAAGTGGTGGGGCGAGTTGACTGGAATTTTTTCAGACGGTTGGATTCTGTCAGCCCCCGAGAACGGCGTATTGGCTTCACGCTCGATCTCCGCCTCGCTATTAGCAAGAAATCCTCTCCCCCGTGGCCGCTCGATATCGTTCCTCTGAAAATCGAAGGGGTTGGCTTCGCCGGGGATGAACGGACGGAGTGGATAAAAAAAAGAAAAATGGAAAAGAAAAGAGAGAAAAAGGTGGAAAAAAACAAGAGCCGCGAAAGAGCAGCCGCAATATCGATTCACGACGTTCGCCTGCCCCCCCCTGGAGTCTTGCTTATGATTTCTTTCGCCGCCACCCTCATCCCTCCGCAACCCTATTCCTCTGGAACGCTGCTGGTAATACGAGTCCACCGAACAAATCCGATAATTCCGCCGCAAGATTCATGCCTGCAATAACGAGTAAATTTTTCCCTATTTCTCGCCCCGCCGAACCATCCCTCCCCCGACGTTCCTCTTCTCCAGCTTTGAAATTACCGCCCCTCGTCCCCCACGACGCGGCTAATGGAAAAAAACGCGTGAAAAGAAGCGAGACAGAGAGGCTGCGGGGAGTTGGGAGAGATGGGACGTTGGGGGTGCACTGGAATCGCGCACACCAAGGGTAGCGCGAAACTCTAGTGGAAAAAAGGAGCGAAACGGACCGATGGGATCTGGGAACAAACCTGAGAGAGAGGATGGATATCAGTGGTTGGTTAGAGAGAGTGAGAGAGGGAGAGAGGGATGAAACGGACGGAAAGAAGAAAATCGAGAAAACGAGGGAATCTTTAGCCACGGATCGGCATGTACCATTAATTTCCGGGGAGCTGAGCTGATCTCCAGTTCCCTGCCCCTCTCCCTTTCTTTCACTTCTCTCTTTGCGAGAGAAGAAAAACTTTTATATTGGACAGTAAAATCACGGCGTTAATCTCCAGCAACCGTGGCAGGAATGGAAGGTCTGCATAACACCGGGTTCGTTATATGGCTGGTGCACGAAGGGGGTGAGAAGTGTCGCGAGATATTTATGGGTATAACCGGACAGTACCAGAAAGATCCCTAGGGGGGTAGCGTTTGTTTTGTGCAGGGAATCGTGGGGGTGAGGAGATAGTTCTGTGGGATAACCCAGTTTAGGTGAAAGTGGGCAATGGTGTTCATGCAATATATGATACCAAAATACAAATTAAAAAGTAGTAAACGGGAAAGATTTATCATCAAAATATCACATTTATCATTTACAATGATCTATCAACAAGAATTGACTATTAAAACATTGCTTGATTTAATTTGTTGTTAATTAAGACTTCTGTTTAAATCCCACGGTATAAAATGAATCTTGAAACACTCTCAATTACCTATGTCGACGAAATCGTATCAGACGTCGAGGATTCAAGCTAGACAACTGCTCGCGACGAACATTTAGTGTCAGAAGTTACCGCCTCAGCCACGTTGTTAGCTAGAAGGTGTTTGTTGGGGCTAGTTAGAGGTTTATTGGGACACCCAGACCAATTCCACGGTGCAGAATGAGTCTGCAAATTTTGCGAAACCGTGCCACGCCAGCTGTCTGTAATAACGAGCTTGTTGGGTCTACCAGGGCAGCGATACTTGACTCAGGGTGGCCGGTGTGTGGACTTTGCGGCGAAATTATTGATATTCCACTGCCGGTTCCGCGGCATCGAAACGTTCAAACCTTGGATGAATCGCGTTCGGATGCATTGTGTGATTAAGCTTGGGAAACGGTTTGGTCTAGTTCGGTTTAGCTTTCTGATCCTCTACAGATTGCCCGCGGGAAGGCCTTCCAACCAAGAAGGATTAGCGGCCAGGGATTGATTTTGTTGTTTCCGGACCGGTTAATATCGTATCCGAGATAGAAGTGGGGATTTAAATTGTTTGCCTTGAAAGTGTATAGGTAGATGCCGGCTGTTTGCTGTGTAAACTCTTCATGTTGTGCGAGCGTATAATAATTATTATTTATCTAGTAAACTCTGTAGAAACACGCGCTTCTGCGCTAGAGAAGTGCGTTTTGTCTAAGGAAGTTCCTTGGATTATTTTTATTTGTTTGTTTGAAAAGGAACAAGGATTGAATTCTCTAACAAATTGTCCCGTTGACTCTCATCCTCATAAAATGTATACCAAAAGACACCACCCACACAAGTACTTTTCATAGTATTCCTACTTTCAAATTTGAAAAATTATTTCATCCCCTAAGCACGGACATCTACTATTTAAACAACGAAGTTTCATCAAACTCACCCCACAACAGTTGACTTTGTCCCTTCCACGACCTTCTAACAAACTATCCCTTTGTCTCTCGCTCCCTCATGCATCCAAAAAAGCACCCCACCGCCCACCAAATCAATACCCTATAACCAACATCATCCCAGAAGAACCTTGATGCAACAACTCGCCTTTCCTGGACAACAATGTTTCCTACACACGTGTGTTGCAACCCCTAACAGTTTCTTACCCTGTACCATTTAACTTTCAGACGAGCCAGTGGTGACCCTCGAGCTGGGCAGCAATTTAAACCTCAGCGCGATCCGCGAGGGCATGGACGTCTACTTCGAGTGCAACATCAAGTCCAACCCCTGGGTATACAGGGTCTCCTGGCGGCATAACGTGAGTACACACATCCCCCGTACTCGTCGACGACGACTGTTCCGGTTAACGAATCCGCGTGGCAGTTCTCTGCGATCGATAATTTCGAACCCAGGCTGAAGCTTAATCGGGAGACGAGTGATAAGAGGGGCTGGAGGGCGGGACGCGCACCTGCGACGCGGAAGTTTCCGTTTAAAATTTACATGCTGATACCAGGGGCGAAACTGGTCGCGTAAGCGTTCTTTGAGCTAATAGCTGCTGGTAGCTATCGATAAGCGATTTATCCGCGAATTTTGGAAGCGTTGACGTAGCCCAGAAATGGGGAAGGGGGATGCTCAACTTCTTTTAAGAGGAAGGAATGGTGTAAGGAGACACCCTGGGGTGGTTAGAAAAGGGGCTCACCTCTGCACAGTACGTATTACTGTCACTGCTTACCAGATAAAATTACAGCTACAATGAAAGTTATGAAATTAAAGTCTATGTACACAACTAGCTCGATAAAAATGTTTCTGTAATCTTGGATTGTGTAACGAGAAATGACAGATTCTCTGACGAACTTATGCTTGCATTACCCCAGGTTCTCCTGCACCTAAGGGTAGTCAATGGTCCACTGGCTGATACGATGAGCCGATAGTGCAGATCGCGGGCGGTTTTGAACTGGTAGCGATCATGGGAAGAGATTTGTTTAAGGATTATCGACGAGCGGGTCCCCTGTTCAATATTAATCTGCTTGATATTGACGCATGCAACCCGTCGGGAGCCCATGGAGGATCCCAAACACCGGGCCGCGTCGTTCGACCATTCTCAATATTTTGCTTGCATTTTATTTCAAAAGACAGTTTTCTCGCGGAACAATTGTACGATTCTGAATATCCCACACTTGAATCATGAGATTACCTCCATCGAAAAAGACAAACAAGTTCCTCATGAATTAAACATAAAAAGAATATTCAAACTGGTATCGTTCGCAGGAATACCCTATCTAGCGTCACAAAAATAGTATAAACTTGACTTTTCTTATTTCCATAAATTTTACAACCTTTTTCATGAATCATCACCATTTAGGCGGTAATACTCTGGCAGTATACTTTTACTGTTCCAGCTTTGGGGATTTAATGCCACCTCGCATTTCATCTATGTTTTAAAAAATGAGGCAATTGTATTTTGTTCATTAGCAAGTTTTAATAAGAATTATTCTCCCTTGCTTTGAACAAATTATAACAAATTTAGAAACCAACCCTCTGTTTTAAAGAAATATAATTTCAAGCAGAACGATTACGATCCTCGCGACCGAGTGAAGGATCTGTTTTAAACGAATGCAGACGTCGTCTCTTTGTGCTCGTTATATTGCGCGAGTTCCATAAATATTTCTTCTCGCGCCTCGGATCATAATGTCATTGTACTCGCGGAAACGTCCGGAACGCGAGTCTTTGTCGATTCTTCGTTTGATTCGGCGGGAACCGGGACCCGGGACATTTCTGCTCCGCAGCCAGGGTGTTTCGAGGGAATTCAAAGGAGCTTTCCCCGACCCTCTAGAGGGAAGAAAACCAGAGGACGTTGAGAAATTGAAAAACTGTCGGCTACATCGTTTTTCCTTGAATTTCACTCTTTACGATGGGAGGATAATGCTCGAGGATGACCATTTGACCCGTCGTCATCGTCGTCATCGTTAAAAATGCGCTCGACGATTCGAATATATTATGATTTCGCATTCACAGGGCAATCCTTTGTATCATAATTCATCAACTGGCACGGTAATCAGTAACCAAAGCCTGGTGCTGCAAAGCGTGTCACGCAACAGAGCTGGGATCTACACTTGCATCGGCAGCAATCATGAAGGAGACGGGGAGAGCAACCCTCTCAATCTGGACATCAAATGTGAGTACATTGGCTATTTGTTTCTGAAACGAATTCGTAGTTATATTGATACAAGTGCCCGGATTATGGGCGTTCCATTTAAATGCGCGGGTCGTCCAGTTCGATTCACTTGAGTATGGTCGAAATTATCAATGACGAAGAATCGCAGAAATAAATAGATACGAGCAATTTAGTGATAAACGATCTCGAGTATTTTTTTTTTTTAACTCAAGAAGTAATGGAAATTTGTTAATATTAATTTTAAGAATCCTGAACAGGTGTACATAAAACCTATGAGAATTTAATATATGAATCGAGGAAATTGTAAAAACGATATGGGAAAGATGATAATATCATACCTTGTCAATAGTTCAGGTACGGTAAACTCGACCCAATTGTTCGATCACACGTATTTCGATTAGGAGTTCCTTGCAATTAAGTCTAGCAACCCAATTAAAATTTCAATTTATATTTTACCCCGGTCTCTTGTGTCGAATAATGCTTCAATAGTTGTCAAAAAAAAATTTAATTAAATTTTATAAATTGAATTAATTTTTGTTGGTCCTTAATTAAACTCAGTGGAAAGCTTAAAGATTCCACGGGAATTATAGAACAGAGATACACGTTTAGATCAGGAAAATTGAAAAATATTCAAATACCAAGATCTGTTTCAAATAACAATGAAAATAATAAATAAAATAAATTAAAAAATACGATACCATCCAATATTAATTTAGTTTCATAATACAATAAAATTTAGTTCGTTTCGTGTCACCTGAGGTAATTAACTTCGATTTCCCATGCAAATCAGTACAAGATATTTAATTTACAACACATGATAAATTCATTAGTATACACGTATACTTCAATTAATTCAAGTCAATATTAATAATGTATTATACTCTGCATAATACATGACAATTACTTAATTAAATTAATATTGATTAATACTATTTCCAAATTTTATTGTACAAAATTGTATTCTATTTTAACAAAAATTTATTTAACAATGACCTTATTTGGATAAGCTTCCATACAAATGATTGAAAGTTTCGAAAACCCCCCCGAACTAGACGGACCCAAATGGAAAGAAATCTTAAATGCTTCTCCGCGTTAAACGAACCGCGGATCACTGCTGTTTTCACTTCGCCGACGGAAATATTTAGGAAGTGAAATTCCTTGGTGCAACAGCATCGAGTCAGCAATCGTAACGATCCCAAGTACTTATATACCTGACCACGGGTTCACGTAGAAACGGATTGTGAGTCAAGAGAGAGAAACGCGAGCGCAGAGAGGCCGCTAAAAGCGCTCAAGGAAACCAACTCCTAACAACATGCTTTTACCACGTAATGAAACATTTAACGAGAGACGCGCATAAAGCTGGAATCCAACGTCTATCACGGAACGCATAATGCAATGCAATATCGTTCGCGGGATAATATCGTATTTACATTTGCAAAGCAGCAACCTTTAACCCCTCCTTCAGCCCAGTATTACTTTTGTTTGTTGGGAAAACAAAAACGGCCCGAGAGCGATCGAACATTGTTTCACCTCTCAACGGAAACTTCTCCGCACGCGCACGGCATTAATTTCCTTTACTGCCGTTGCATATGTAAAAACATCGTATTTAATTGATTTCATGAGCCGGGACGAGTGGAAACGCATAAACGTCGTGCAAGTGGCCAAAAGATTAATTGCGAATTATAAATTATAAAGTACTTTCTGGAAAGGGGGCTTTCGCATGTGGATATTTATTCTGGTGTGTGTGTGGGGGGGGGGGGGGGGGGAGTACGATGATAATTAAATTGATCGCGAATTAACGTGGGCTCGCGTTCATTTGGTATTATTTTAATTATTCTGGGTATCGTGCATTTGTCGATTGAGTATTCTTTATACTGTGAATGGAGAATGTTTTTAGTGATATTTTATTTTTATTTAAAAAGCTACTGGAATGTTTATTATTATTTTTAACTGGTGAAGAATTTTTGGAACCACTGAGAGAGCATGAAAATAAAATTAAAATAGTATTTTATTCTCATTTTGAACAATTATTGGGAAATTTGTTCGGACCTCCGATATATAAATGGAAAGAAATATTTAAATAAATGAAGATTGTAATTGCAGAGTCTCTGCTTTGCAATATTCAATGAAGCAAACTGTTGAGTCTTTGACACTCTGTTAAACAATTCGAAAATACGAAAGCATATTTAAAAAAATATAGTATCATCTCATCTGACCGTCATCGTCGCCATCGAGAGACCATTCTACTACCTACTGATCATCAATCGAGCAGGAGGACAAAAGTTCCTAGCATACCTAGATCTAAATGCCTTGAATCCATACCGTGCGTCGGAGTCCACCGTCTCGACGGAAATTCTGCCAAGCTTCCAGCCTATCGAAGGGCCACGTGCGTAATTCCACGCGATCCTGGCCGCGTTCCCTGTGCGCGATCCCGCACGACTCGAATCCTCATCAAACACCGCGGCAGTCGCCTTTAACCGCCCCGGACCGGCTATTTAACCCGGCAAACATGGCCGTTCCATGGGAACACGATGCACCGGGGTGCCTGCAGGCACTGAATTCCGGCATGTGTCAGACGGTAGCCCCCCATCGATGTTCCGCAGTCGCGGCGTGTACTGGCCGCCGCGCGCTCCGACCGGATTAGCCCGGACAGTTTACGAGCGTCGAGGCCATTACACGTTGATTTGCCTGCTTGGCCGTACGGACGCGCTGGGTGAGACCGAATGTCAGCCGATCCGTAAGTTACAGTGAGACTTGAGACACGGAATTAGGGTGTAGGCTAGTAACGCCTACGATTGCTGACATTGAACGGAGAAGATGGAGGATCAGGGTGCAGGTTGGCGCGAGGAGATTATTGTTGAGGTTATCGGATTCTTTCGAGTTGGAGACAGTTGGTCTATGACGACATATAGTAAATCTAATCCAGACCTCTTTCTAAGGTCCCTCTACTCTAGAGCCAACCAACTGATCCCTCTCTAGCAAGTACTCGATGCTCCTTCAATTTCTATATATACTTCTATATAATAATCTTCCTTTCCCTTCTTCTTTCTTCTTTTTGCCTTCTTCCTTCTTGTCCAATTTCTGACCGCCACATTATAATTCTATCGCCAAGATTCCACGTTCAAAGAACACCCAACTTCCCTAATAACCGGTATCACGTCTAAAAGCGTCTTCGCGAGCATCGCCGTCGACTAATGCCTCGATAAACTTCCTAACGGGGCACACAACTTTCGAGCTCCCTCGGCCATCCGCAAGCAACCGAACGAAATTTATCATTTAGCCGGAAACTGGCCGATCGCTTGTCTTCTCCAAACAATTACCAGCAAACTCGAGCGTCCCGACCGTGGTCGGGGCGCTTCGTTATCGTGCCGTAATTCAATGTAACAATTATCCAACAAAATTGATACAGTCCCTGGTTGGAAGAGCGCGTCGAGCTCGAAAAATAAATCATTGCAACTGTTCCTGATAGAAAGTAACAAAGCACCCTGATGAAAACAACACAAATTGTAAGCGAAAACAAATTCCTTGGAATATCACCGAACAAAATGATACAAATTAGCATAGAACAAATAACACGATGGCTTTAGATGTCACGTCTTCACAGCCTGAGAGTAATCAAGTGCGAGAAGCCTGAGCACCAAAACGGTCGATTCGCTGCACGCTGCACTCGGATGCATACGTGTACACGGACGTACATATGGCGTCTATGCAAATCCGGCTAAACCTACCGTAATGATTTAGTATTGCCCCTAATGTCTGTGCAGGAGACTGACACGCGTTGTGTTCCACCCACGCGCGTCTTACGAATCGCGTTGCTTCTTCGCGAGTCGAGAAATTGTTCAGGGCAGGATTTATCGGAATATAGAGATGTTACGGTAGAAACGTCATCGTTCACGTCTCAATGTCGTAAACATGTTGGAGATCGTCAGATGTCTTGGAAACTTGAGTAACTATCGAGGGAAAATGGTGTCTGACACCCAAGCTTGATATGTTTACAGTAGGTACACATCAGTAGTGGTTGTTTGACGTTTTGAAGCACGTCGAGGAGAAGAAAGTACGTAGACGGTAAGGTCGACTGAGCTGTCGGTAAGTTTCGGTAATGTAGAGCACTCAGTGGATATGTGTCACTCAGATCAAGTGTCTATGGAGCTGTAAAAAACAATTCATTCTTCCCCACCATTTCCTACAAAATTAAATATAACTCCCTACCTTTATCTTGCGTGAATATTTAAAGGCCCTCAAACCCGCATATCTATTTCACCCCCGAAAACTCGATCCCATAATTGACTTCAGTGTCAGGGAATCCGCGCGATCGAAACACTTCATGCCAGCCCCATGGAATCCCTATTAACCGCGTTACACGACACGGTACCAACATAACGTGAATTAGCGCGTTTCAGCGTGGAGCGTAAACCACGGTACAAAGTAATTCCCAGAGGGAAACGTCCCTCGTTGCAGCACGCGATTCGTTCGCATTTTCTTCTCGAGAGCCCACAGGTCACTTCAATATCTTTGTGTTTCGCCCTGGTGACGATTTACATCCAAATGGACGCCGTGCTACTGAAACCACGACGAAGGGTGAAAATTTTCGGGGTCCGTTTATAGCGGTAACGAAGCTTAAAATTTCAATTCAGTTTCAGGACGCGCAATTACGCAAGGAGCGCTTTCTTCGAGGTTCTTGCCTCGCCCCCGAGATCTTAAGCCGCTTAGTTGCATGTAAAATGGCGGCGCCGCTGCGAGAAGCCCCGTAGCTGGATGGGAACAAAGAAACCGACCGGATTAAATGCGAACCGGTTTTCAACGCCGCCAAAAAGAGGTTATTAAAACGAAAATTGTCGGATAACGGTTGAGAATTTCGTACGAACGTTAATGCCCCGCCGTTAATTTATGCGCGTCGCCTATGGACGAGGAAGGGGAGGGAAGTTTTGTCGAGCTTTGCAATAGGTCCGTCGAGGCCGCTACGAGCGCAGCGCTGAAAAGCTCCGGTCAAGCGGACAGCTTGTTGCGCTGGAACAATGACGATTGTTTCGCGAGGGAAAGGCAGAGAAGCTCTGCCAGTTTTCCTGGGGTTTGATGAGGTATTAACCCTTTCGATACGTCTATGCCTTTCGTTGGCGAGAGTTCGTGGATAGAAATGAAATTTAATTGTATTGTTTGCAGTTGTGAGTATTGCCGTATCCAAATCCGATATTAAACAGAAAAATGTTTAATTATCGGAATGTTGTTTTACTTTTAATCTTGTCCTTTTTTCTTATTGGTATAACGTATCCAAGCCCAACTCGGACGATCGCTAGAAAGAATTTCCGCGTGCATGCGCCGAGAAAATGGGATATATTATGGTAATCGTCGGTACTCGGGGAAAATACGGCCAGGGGGAGGCGAATTCAATGATCCTCGGCTCGGTTGTGCCTGTTCACTTATGCCTGCACGTGTTTGCGTATGCACGGCGTTCGAGGCTTCTCGAATTCTCGGGGAACCGTCCCTTCGTGCCGCGAATTCCGTGCACGTATGTACTTTCCTGTAGTTCGTACCTTTGCGCGTCGATTAAACTTATCTGCCACCCCTTCTTACCAGGGTGGGATAACAACCGTCTCGATGTCCCAGCATCGGAGATCCCCTCCTCTTCTTGTAGCTAATTGTCCCTGCAATTTTCTGCCCTGGCCCTTCTGGGGTGTCATTTCTCTATAGGGAAAATCGTTATAGGGACGGACATGGCTACAGTTGATCGTAGTTCGGAGGGGTGGAGATAAATTGTGTGTGTGTGTGTGTGTGTGTGTGTGTGTGTGTGTGTGTGTGTGT